>NC_137064.1:22634236-22754236 GCF_032717465.1 Coenobita brevimanus | reverse complement strand
TTTAATAGACTTTCAATGTAGCTAAAATTAACTAGAGTGTGTTATGTTTAGAAAATGGATTTATGAGTGCAAAAACATTAAGTGCAGAGTGCAACACTTATTTCATAAAGTTACAATGAAGCATAAGTAAGACAAGAGTGCACAGCGTTAAGAGAATGGACTTCTGAGTGCAAATGACTAAGTTCAGTGCAAGACTTCATGAACAGTGTACTGCAAGTGCTTCAGGAAATCCTTCTTACTGTCAGAGTCTGAGAGGAAGCGGTTATTCATCGAGATGGCCAGGGACTTGCTGTAAATACCCAGAATGTTTCATATTGTACTGTACTGTATTTTCCATACAGTACTTACCTCTAACACCTCATTTCACTCTTTTATGTCCCTTATTGGTGTGAATAGGGTATTAGGTGCTATGCATGTGCAGTAGGAAGGTATTTCTCTAAGTTAGGATCCATAAGTACCAGTCCAGGAGCCAGGGACTTGTTCTAAGTACCCAGAATGTTTAATATTGTATAAACTCACCTCTAAAACCTAACTTTATGATTCTATTGCATTTATTTCAGTCTTTTATGTCCCTTATTGGTGTGATTTGGGTCTTAAATAGGTGCTATGCATGTCCAGAGGGAGTTGTATAGTTGTTTTTCTGAGTTAGGGTCCATAAGTACAAGTCCAGGAGGCTGGTGCCCACTATCCGGACAGGACCACTTTCCGGACATGCCTTTGGCTCTATTACATCGGATAGTAGAGGGATTGCTGTATATATATATATATATATATATATATATATATATATATATGTATGTATGTATACAGGCAAACCTCGATTTACCATACCCCTAGATACGATACCCCGGAATAGTGATGGGGGTAGGAATACCACCCTACCCTGCCTATTGTAGGCCTACCCATGGTTTTGCGATGAGTTTTTATTTTTTCTTACTAATTTTGATGATATTTTAGACTAGGCGACTCAGTAAAGAATATTTCATGTGTGACCATTGAACTGCCATCTAACCTATCATGAAATACATGATAATGATTTTAAATAAGTATTAATGATTATGAAAACCATAGAAAGTAAATATTTCAGGCATTGATGAAAACTGTGACATCAATAAATCATGTGTTTACAATCAGGCTGATCAAGGAAAAGTGCTTTGAAAATACAACCGAATTTCAAAATAAATGTTGGAAAACAAGAGAGAAGAAAATAAAGGAGCTCTGCAACGAGAACAGTAGCTAAAACAACATAAAGAGAAACCTTTGAATATGCTGCCCCAATTGCATCATCAATCGGTAAATCATGCGTTTACATTCGGGATGTTCAGGCAAAAAAGCTTTGAAAATACAAAGGAATTTCTGAATAAATGTTAGAAAATAAGAGAGAAGAAAATAAAGGAGCTCAGCAACCAGAACAGTAAGTAATGACATACAGAGGGGTCTTTGAGCTGGCTATCCTGATCGCATCACCGATTGATAAGTCATGTGTTTACATTCGAGCTGTTGAAGGAAAAACGCTTTGAAATTACAAAGGAATTTCTAAGTAAATGTTGGAAAATAAGAGAAAATAAAATAAAGGGGCTCAGCAACCAGAACAGTAACAAAAACAACATAAAGAGGGGCCGTTGAAAAGGCTATCCTTGTCGCATTATTGATCACATTCCTCGTTGAGAAATATCCGTCAAAATATCAATGATTCTCCACCACAACAATTTGCACCTTGGATGATTCTGCGTCATTCATCCATTATTATTATGCGTAACAGATGTTTATTTAACCCCTAGGGTACGCAATTCTCCAGCCTCAACTACCCCCCAGGAAGCAAAACAGGCCTATTTTTCAGCTTTCTCAAAGGTTAAAAGTTTTGCGCCCGATTTAAAGAGCTTGAATTTACACACCTGGAAACGCAAACCCCACCCTCCTAGACCCAATAGTTACCGAGCTATGCCCCATCAAAGTTGATAATAGTTACCTGTCACAGCCCTGGCGAGAAAGAAAATATGCCACTTGCACCTGTTTTCTTCACAAAAATATGTACAAAAATCAATTTTTACTGGTGCGTATAGATGTTATAAACCATTGTAATGTGCTTAGAAAATAAAATGGTGACAGACCCCCACAATAAATATGATAATTAGTAAAAATTATCCTCCCCTCCTCTCCTCTCCCCATACCTCCAGTCCCTTCCCTTCCCTTCCCTCCCCTCTTCTCCCCTCGCCTAGCCTCCCTTCCCCAGCGAGCTGTCAAATCTAGCTAGGGAAAATGGTCATAACCCCCCCCCCCAATAAAAAAAAAAATCTATCTATCTATCTATCTATAGCCCGACGCCCTAATCCCGCAAAGGGTGGCCGCAGACAAAAAGCCTCCAAGTCACTCTGTCACCCACCATTTGACTCCCCTCCCCCCAACTCACCCCTCCCTCCCTCATATACCTCCACCTCATCCTCGGTCTACCCCTCCCTCTCCCTCCCTCCACCTCACCTACATACACCCTCTTAGTCTTTCATTCTCCATTCTCTCCATATGTCCAAACCACCTCAGTGTATTTCTCCTAATCTTTCAACCACATCCCCATCTACCCCACAACGTTCCTTCACTTCTTCATTCGTCAACCTGTCCCTCCACGTCACTCCACATGCTCCTCTCAAGTAACTCATTTCCACTGCTCTCACTCTTGACTTGTTCCCCTCTTGCAAGGTCCACGCCTCGCTTCCATACATCAGGGTATGGATCACAATACCATCATGCAGTGACTTCTTAACTTCCATACTCACCTCCCTATTTCTCATCACTGCTTTCAGTGTACCAACAACCTTTCTTCCCTGCTGTACCCTTTCACGTACTTCATCCCCCAAAGTTCCATCCTTACTCATCACACTACCCAAGTACTTGAATGCACTCACATTCTCCATATCCTCACCATCCAACCTCACTGCACACTCTGTGACTTCATTCCTCTCAAACACCATAACTTTACTTTTGTTTACATTAACTTTCAGCTTCCTCCTCCTACACACTGTCCCAAATTCATTCACCAAACCTTGCAACTCCCATTCATCTTCACTCAACAATACTGTATCATCAGCAAACAGCAACACCGGAAGCTTCCAAATCTCACCCTCATTCACTAGGCCCAGCCCCACATCCACTGCCCTACCTTGCACCTCCTTTACAACCCCATCCATATATATATTAAACAGCCATGGAGACATCACACAACCCTGTTTCAGTCCCACATTGAGATGAAAGAACTCACTCAGCTCACCATCCACTCGCACCGTAGCCCTAGCTCCCTCGTACATACTCTTCACAGCACTCAACAATTTTCCCTCCACTCCATATATTCTTAATACCTTCCACATACCTTGCCTATCTATTCTGTCATAAGCTTTCTCCAAGTCCATGAAGGCAGCATACACTTTCCTTCCCTTCTCTAGATACTTCTCCACTAAATTAGAACAAATATCTGATCTACACACCCTTTTCCCTCCCTAAATCCCCCTTGTTCTTCTCCAACTAGCTCCTCTGTCATATGCCTAACCCTATCAATGAGTATTCTACCATAAATTTTACCAGTCACACTAAGAAGGCAAATACCCCTATGGTTACCACATACTTCTCTCTCCCCTTTTCCTTTGTACAGAGGAACAATTATACCTGATTTCCAGTCCTCTGGAACCCTTCCCTCTTCCCAAGCCAATCTACACAACTTCCATATCCACTCCACAACAATCTCACCCCCATACCTAAGCATTTCACCGCACACTCCATCAATTCCTGGGGCCTTTCCCAGCTTAATCTTCATTGCTTCCACTACTTCCGACCTACTGATCTCTTCCTCCCTCCTCTCATCTCTTCTTCTCCCAGCCATTCCCCAACCACTTATACTCACACTGCTCTCACTCTCTACATTCAACAAATCCTCAAAGTGCTCCTTCCATCTCCTCAATTTCTCTCTCTTCTCCACCAACAATCTATTATTCCTATCTTTCACTCCCCTACTATTTCCCCTTTCACACTGCCTTACTTTCTTTACCTCCTTCCAAAACAATTTCTTACTCTCCCTCCATTTCACACTCAGATTCCTCCCAAACTCTTCATCCACTTTCTTCTTACTCTCCTTCACCAGTCTCTTAACCTCCCTTCTCCTGCTCACATATACCTCTCTCTTCTCTCTCTCATCTTCTCCCCTACCTCTACTCGCCAACCATTCACCATATGCCTTCTTCTTTTGTTCCACAGCTCGTTTCACCTCATCATTCCACCATGCTGTCCCTTGCACACCCTTGCATCTCCTCCTCACTCCACAAACCGCCTCACACGCTGCGCTTATCTCTTCCGTGAATATCTTACATACGTCTTCCACCCCTTCCATCTGCTCTAGCTCATACCTTCCCAATCTTTCTTCCACTATGCTCTTATACTCTGTCCTTTTCTCACTGTCTTGCAATTTCTCCACTCTTCTCACAGGAGCAAAAAAAAAAAAAAAATAGTAAAAATTATCCTCCCCTCCTCTCCCCTTCACATACCTCCAGTCCCCTCCCTTCCCTCCTCTCTCCTCCCCTTCCATCCCCTCCTTTTCCCTAAACTCCCCTCCGAGCTGTCAAATCTAGCTAGAGAGAGTAAAATTTCTTTTTTGAGTGGGTTTCAAATAAAGACAGCTAAAATAATTGTGGTGTGCATATCTGTATGCAAAGACACGAATAAATTACAGGTAGTGATTCAAAAGCACGCACCATAAAGTGTAAAAAATACGCAAAATATTCAAGGCCGGGGAGGTAAAACTACTGCGTGCTAGGGGGTGGGGGTGTTGGTGGGGGTGAGGGGTGTTGGTGGGGGTGAGGGGTGGGGGTGAGGGGTGGTGGGTGGTGGTGGGAGGTGGTAAGGCCAGGAGGAGGTGTATGGGGATGGCGGGATGGGAGAAGACCACCACCAGACACAAAGGAAGGGCCCCAGTGGAGTACAGGGACATGGAGGGAGGGTAAGGGTGAAATACCCCCCCCAGATGACTGGGGTGGGGGGGACATAGGGGGGATCCACATGGGAGGGGTGGGGATGCACAAGGAGGGTGTGGGAGGGGTGGTGGTGATGGTAAGAACGGTGAGAGATAGGGTAGTAACGAGGTAGTGGGGTAGAGAGGCGTGACGAGAGGGAGGTGGGGGGTACATCCCCCACTGTCTGGGTATGGGCCTGGGCCCCCCTCCAGTGTTTCCAGCACTTAGTTCTCATTGGTTAGAAGCCATGTACGTCACAGCCGGGGTGGAGCCAGCTGCCGTGAGTTTTTCGTCGATGTTGCATGATCAGCATTGTTCATCCTTTTAAGAAATTGCGCAAAAAGCTCGATTGACAAGCTTAGTACTTTAGGGGTTAATCGTCCCGGGACCGTCTGATGGTGGGATTATATACAGTGCTGCTGCTTCTTCTCTACCGAGTTTGAATGAGTTGGAGATCGCATTCCCTAGTGACCTTGCTTGGGTACAAGTGAGACTGGCATTGGTTTTAGGGTTAGGTTAGCATCTTTTACAGCTGTTAAGCCATTTAGATTGGCTTTCAACTTTTTTTTGGACTCATTTCGGTGTGTTTAGGACTTGGTTGGGGGGGGGGGAAACCCAAAGCTCAAAAATGCATCCCTATACTTTACATGTTAAATCTACCCCTCAATATGATACCTCGTCTAGCAATGGGTTTTTACTTAACCAACTGTATCATTAAACCGGGGTATGCCCACATATATATATATATATATATATATATATATACAGTATATATATATAAATAGATAGACATATATATTATATACATCTGTCTATCTATCTATCTATAGCCCGACACCCTAATCCCGCAAAGAGTGGCCGCAGACAAAATGCCTCCAAGTCGCTCTGTCACCCATCATTTGACTACCCTCCCCCCAACTCACCCCCCCCTCCATCATATACCTCTCAACTCCATCCCTCCACCTCATCCTCGGTCTACCTCTCCCTCTCCCTCCCTCCACCTCACCTACATACATCCTCTTAGTCAGTCTTTCATTCTCCATTCTCTTCACATGTCCAAACCACCTCAGTGTATTTCTCCTAATCTTCTCAACCACATCCACATCCACCCCACAGCGTTCCTTCACTTCTTTATTCGTCAACCTGTCCCTCCACATGCTCCTCTCAAGTAATTCATTTCCACTGCTCTCACTCTTGACTTGTTCCCCTCTTGCAAGGTCCATGCCTCGCTTCCATACGTCAGGGTAGGGATCACAGTACTATCATGCAGTGACTTCTTAACTTCCATACTCACCTCCCTATTTCTCATCACTGCTTTCAGTGTACCAACAACCTTCCTTCCCTGCTGTACCCTTTCACGCACTTCATCCCCCAAAGTTCCATCCTTACTCATCACACTACCCAAGTACTTGAATGCACTCACATTCTCCATATCCTCACCATCCAACCTCACTGCACACTCTGTGACTTCATTCCTCTCAAACACCATAACTTTACTTTTGTTTACATTAACTTTCAGATTCCTCCTCCTACACACTGTCCCAAATTCATTCACCAAACCTTGCAACTCCCATTCATCTTCACTCAACAGTACTGTATCATCAGCAAACAGCAACACCGGAAGCTTCCAAATCTCACCCTCATTCATTAGAGCCACCCCCACATCCACTGCCCTACCCTGCACCTCCTTTACAACCCCATCCATGTATATATTAAACAGCCATGGAGACATCACACAACCCTGTTTCAGTCCCACATTGAGATCAAAGAACTCACTCAGCTCACCATCCACTCGCGCCGTAACCCTAGCTCCCTCGTACATACTCTTCACAGCACTCAGCAATTTCCCCTCCACTCCATATATTCTTAATACCTTCCACATACCTTGCCTATCTATTCTGTCATAAGCTTTCTCCAAGTCCATGAAGGCAGCATACACTTTCCTTCCCTTCTCTAGATACTTCTCCACTAAACACCTTAGAACAAATATCTGATCTACACACCCTTTTCCCTTCCTAAATCCCCCTTGTTCTTCTCCAACTAGCTCCTCTGTCATATGCCTAACCCTATCAATGAGTATTCTACCATATATTTTACCAGTCACACTAAGTAGGCAAATACCCCTATGGTTACCACATACTTCTCTCTCTCCTTTTCCTTTGTATAAAGGAACAATTATACCTGATTTCCAGTCCTCTGGAACCCTTCCCTCATCCCAAGCCAATCTACACAACTTCCATATACACTCCACAATAATCTCACCCCCATACCGAAGCATTTCACCACACACTCCATCAATTCCTGGGGCCTTTCCCAACTTAATATTCTTCATCGCTTCCACTACTTCCGCCCTACTGATCTCTTCCTCCCTCCTCTCATCTCTTCTTCTCCCAGCCATTCCCCAACCACTTATACTCGCACTGCTCTCACTCTCCACATTCAACAAATCCTCAAAGTGCTCCTTCCATCTCCTCAGTTTCTCTCTCTTCTCCACCAACAATCTATTATTCCTATCTTTCACTCCCCTGCTATTTCCCCTTTCACACTGCCTTACTTTCTTTACCTCCTTCCAAAACAATTTCTTACTCTCCCTCCATTTCACACTCAGATTCCTCCCAAACTCCTCATCCACTTTCTTTTTACTCTCCTTCACCAGTCTCTTAACCTCCCTTCTCCTGCTCACATATACCTCTCTCTTCTCTCTCTCATCTTCTCCCCTACCTCTACTCGCTAACTGCATGTATATACTGGATAGTACCAACACAGTTTGCTGCAGTAATGCACAAATGGATTAAAGTTTAATATGCAAAGTTAAATGCAAAGGAATAGGTACTACAAAACCTTGTATTTTACTTAAAATACCATCAACAGCACCATGACCATTGGGGAATATAAAATGTCCCTTGTCACTATTCTGAAAGGAAAATGGTTATGGGAAAGATGAGGATTTTATAGCAGTGGTGGCTGAAGAGATGTGTACAAAACTTACTGAAAATGAGGAAAGGTTGATAAAAAATTATTCTGTTGTGAAGAAAAACTATATGGTTGCCTCAACACCTCCAATCTATCTATCTATCTATTGCCAGACGCCTCAATCCCATTTGGGGTGGCCACAAACAAATCGCCTCCAAGTCGCCCTGTCCCCCGCCATTTCACTGCCCTGCTCCCAACTAACACCCCTCTCTCTCATATACCTCTCCACCCCATCCCTCCATCTCATCCTCGGCCTCCCCCTCCCTCTTCCCCCCTCCATCTCACTCACATACACTCTCTTCGTCAGTCTTTCACCCTCCATCCTCTCCACATGGTCAAACCACCTCAGTGTGTTCCTCATAACGCTTCCTATCACATCCACATCAACACCACAACGCTCCTTTATATCCGCATTCGTCAGCCTGTCTCTCCATGTGACTCCACAGGCTCCTCTTAAATAACTCATTTCCACTGCTCTCACTCTTGACTTGTGTCCTTCCAACAACGTCCAAGCTTCACTTCCGTACGTTAGAGTTGGTATCACAATACTGTCATGTAGTAACTTTTTCACTTCCATGCTCACTTCCCTGTTTCTTATCACTGCTTTCAAAGAACCAGCAACCTTTCTTCCCTGCTGTACCCTTTCAAGCACTTCACCCTCCAAACCTCCATCCTTACTCATCACACTACCCAAGTACTTAAACGTACTCACATTTTCCAATTCCTCACCATCCAACACCTCCAAGCTGGGCTATTTATAGTGCTGTTATTCTCTGACTATGGGAAGTTTTTCCAAAAATAGCCTGTTTTCAAACATTAATATCTCGGAAACTATAGCAGTCAGGGAAAGGAATTAAAGACCATATTACTCTACTCACCAACTCTTCTTGCGAATGAAATTATCCCCAGGTCTGCAGGTCATCGCGTTGATGAGTAATGAGGTGATATAGGAGAGTAGTTTTCGGCGCAAGAGGTATACTGTATTTGTGCGTTAGCGCGCGGCCCTGATTTTGGTTTTGCCCTCAGTGTGATAACTCCTTCGTTACTAGATAAACTAGACACAGCGCTGTCCAAGCCACGCCCCATGGCACTATCACTGAGTCCTTTCTTAGAATCCTTGGAAAGAGGCTTGACAGGGGCAGATGAGGCAAAAATCCACCAGAAGCAGGAATGGAATTGGACAAGAAGGGCTAAGAAAACATTGTCTTACACCTGGCAGAGTCACAGAGAAAACTGAGGTATGGTTGGCTTGGCTGGCAGGAGTCCCTCCCTAGCTTTTGGTGACAAGATAAAGTGGCAGCCACTTGAAACTGTGCCAGGAAAACAAGTGCGGTTCCTACCGACACCTGGGGCTTTACCCACCTCTTTTGTGTCAGTCCATACCAACACCCAGCGGTTAGGGGTTATTGATCGTCTATTTACAGTATCTGTTTATTGCCAGACATCTTAATCCTTTAATGGGTGGCTGCAAACAAATTGCCCCCATTTCTACCTGTTCCCTACCATTTCATCATCCTCCCCCAAGCTCACACCTCCCTCGCTCATATACCTCTCCACTCCATCCCTCCATCTCATCCTCAGCCTCCCTCTACCCCTCCCTCCACCTCACTCACATATACTCTCCTCATCAGGCTCTCGCTCTCCATGCTCTCCACATGGCCACACCACCTCAGTGTATTTCTCCTAACTCTTCCTATCACATCCACACCACAATGCTCCTTCACATCCTCATTTGTCAGTCTGTCTTTCCATGTAACTCCATGTACTCCTCTCAAATAACTCATTTTCACTGCTCTCACTCTTGACTTATGTCCTTCCAACAAGATCCAAGCTTCACTTCCATACGTTGCGGTTGGTATCACAGTACTATTATGCAGCAACTTTTTTTTTACTTACATGCTTGCTTCCCTATATCCTGTCACTGCATTTCAAGGACCAGCAACCTTTCATCCTTCTTATACCTTTTTTGCATTTAAAGGACCAGCAACCTTTCATCCTTCTTGTACCCTTTCAAGCATTTCATCCTCCAACCTTCCATCCTTAAGTACATAAATGCACTCATATTTTCCATTTCCTCATCGTCCAACCTCACCAGTTTCACTGACTTCATTTCTCTCAAAGACCACAACTTTACTCTTCCCTACATCCACCTTTAAAGTCAGTTTCGTACACACTCATCCAAACTCATTTACCAAGCCTTGCAGTTCCTGTTCATCTTCACCCAGCAATACAGTATCATCTGCAAACAACAATATGGGAAGTTTCCAAACACTTCCCTCTCTCACTAGGGCTGCTTCAGTTTTGTATCTCTTTTTATAACCCCATCCAATACAGACTGAACAACCATGGAGATATAACCTATCCCTGTTTCAAGCCAACATTCAGATAGAAAAATTCACTTAGCTCACCATCCACAGGTGCTGCAGCCTTAGCACCCTCATACTTACTCTTCATGGCATTCGACAACTTCTCATTTACTCCATATATTCATAATACTTTCCACATTGTTATCCATCCTGCCTTACTGCTAGAAGATCTCTGCAACAAGGAAACAGACACGTTGACTGATTTCTGTTTTAATAAATTCAACCGCAAATTCACCCCAGCTTAATAATTATCTAATTATTTTAAATTTTGAAGAGTGTAGGGATTAGGTCCACTATATCAGGCCTATCCCCTGGGTTGTTAAACCTCTAGGGTTATATTTTATCCCCACACTCAATTTCCAAAATACTCATTTTCCGGCTCAGCTAATTAATCATTTTCTCCCAGGAAAAGGAGAGTACAGTCATGCTCCCAATCTAATATGGCAGTCAGCCTTTCATCGTCGAAGAAGGAACTTGCCCTTCCACCCGGAGCTCAGTATATACGTATTTCCATGTCATCCACTTCAGCCGAACGTGGTAGTAGGCTATGCCCAACAAATGCAACTTTAAACACATTCAGTGCTTCGGCACACATCTGCTCTCCTCACTCTCTGGGGGCACCAAAAATGTCAGAACTTTTGATTTTATATAAGTCGGTATCCTCACTCGACACCAAAAATGCAAGAAATCTCTGGTAAACAAATTGTAGGTCCTCACTCGAGGCACCAAAAATTTATCCTTAAGTAAATTCACATAAGTCTCTTAGGTTTAAGTGTACCGTAATTGATACCTTGACTCACCTAATTATTACTCTCCTATCTCCTAGCTAATCCCACATTGAATTGGCCAATTCGTAAAGGTTACTTAGCTAGAAAGAGTTGGACAGCAGATGATGACAAGCCTGACTTTAGGTCGGTTGCCTGGGCATCTAAGCGTCCTTGAAGTGTGTATGTACAGCATACTAGCTCGACAAAGTCTAGGAGTAGAGTGCGTGCAAATGGCGGGCCTCTATCTCCCTCATAGAATTGTAGAGGTCTATCTATCTATCTATTGCCAGACGCCTCAATCCTGTTTGGGGTGGCCACAAACAAATCGCCTCCAAGTCGCCCTGTCCCCCGCCATTTCACTACCCTGCTCCCAACTCACACCCCCCTCTCTCATATACCTCTCCACCCCATCCCTCCATCTCATCCTCGGCCTCCCCCTCCCTCTTCCCCCCTCCACCTCACTCATGTACACTCTCTTCGTCAGTCTTTCACCCTCCATCCTCTCCACATGGCCAAACCACCTCAGTGTGTTCCTCATAACACTTCCTATCACATCCACATCCACACCACAACGCTCCTTTATATCCTCATTCGTCAGCCTGTCTCTCCACGTGACTCCACAGGCTCCTCTTAAATAACTCATTTCCACTGCTCTCACTCTTGACTTGTGTCCTTCCAACAATGTCCAAGCTTCACTTCCGTACGTTAGAGTTGGTATCACAATACTGTCATGTAGTAACTTTTTCACTTCCATGCTCACTTCCCTGTTTCTTATCACTGCTTTCAAGGAACCAGCGATTGTAGAGGTGCCAACTATTATGTAATTACAATTCTAAATACAGTTAGATTACATCATGATATATACAGGGCAAATCTAACTAATTAATCTTAGTTTTAATTAAACTAAATCGAACCCAAATATTCCCTTTAACTGTGTAAATATATTAAACCCACATCTGCTTTTCATGTGGAGCTTCTCATCCTCTAATCACGTCATCTAACGCACAGACGCAGTTTATGTCAAAGGAACTTTCCAAATAATTATATGTATTTACAGGATAGTTGTCCACGAGGGTTAGATGCAGTAGCATTTAATTTATTAATAATAAGAATTATTAAAGAGAAAGTAATTTCTGGGTTGTAAAAACCACTTGAATAGTTATTAACGATCTCAGATTTTCCTCTGCTCTTTAACCAGGGACGACTATTTTAAAAGTAGAGAGTGCAACTGCTCTAGGGGAAAATATTTCCCACAGTATTCTCAGTATTTTCAGGCACATTTTTTAATACTAAATCCTCCACTTTCTTTTCTAGTTCACTAATCCTTATAATTGATGTTTTAACCACATCCATGACATTTGTTTCACTGTCGAATCCTGGAAATTCGAGTCCCTTGATGTTTACATTGTCAGCCAAGTTTGAGGCTGGTTACAGTACCAAACAGCTGTTACTGAAAATACTATAAACATTCATGCATACTCATTGACAATAACTCTCCATATTTTTGGTAATCTACATTAACTTACAATACTTTAAACTTAAGACAAGACCAAAGGAGACAGGACAAACATAATTCCTGAAAAGTACTTAAGGTTTGCAGTGGTGGCTGAGAGGCGGTCGACACACGTCTGTTCGCTCTGGCTGTCAGTGTGTGTGTGTGTGTGTGTGTGTGTGTGTATTTACCTATTTGTAGTATACAGGAATTGAGCGATGCTCGTGTTGTCCTGTCTCCATATCCGCATTTATCTAGTTTACTTTTACACACATGAATGTTTTTCTCCTGCACCACCTTTTTGTCTAAGTCATTCCGAACACTTATGTATTTACCCAGTATACCTAATTGAGATACACACGAAATATGCTATGCTCGTGGGTTCCCAACGCTGTTTCTCAGTAAGTCAAATTTAGCTTTAAACTCGTTTAAGTATTTAGACTGGATGATCTCTTTGTCCAGGCTATTCCATAAATCTATACTTCTGTAAGGAAAGCTATATTTCTTGATATCCTTCAAGCAGCTTGACTTTTTCAATTTCATTCCGTGTCCTCTTGTTGCTCTCTTATCCCATAAAAACAGATCTTCTCGGGCAATTTTATCTACTCCCACCATGGTCCTGAACACTGCAATCATGTCTCCCCTCTTTCTCCTTTCCTCTAAGGAAGGCAAATCCAGCTTTTCCAGCCTCTCTCTGTATGACAGATCTGCCAGATTGGGGACCATTTTGGTTGCTGTTCTTTGTATTCTCTCAATCTTGTTTATATCTTTCTTTTTGTGTGGGGACCACACTACTGCTGCATATTCTAACCTGGGGCGGATCATGGCCACTATTAATTTTTTCATCATCTCCTCATCCATATAATGAAATGCTAATCTTATGTTAGTCAGGAGTTTATAAGTCTCTCTAACTATCTTATTAATGTGCTTTTCAGGTGACAAACTATCTTGGACCAGCACTCCCAAGTCTTTCTCTTCTCTCATTTTAGTGATTAATTCATTACCCAACAAATAATTCAGTGATGGCCTCCTGGTACTTTTACCCATTTCCAATATTTTACATTTCTTTACATTAAATTTCATTTCCCATGTCCGGCTCCAATCATGTATCCTATCCAGATCCTCCTGCAGCATTTTACAATCCTCCTCAACTTCTACCTTCCTCAAGATCTTTACATCATCAGCAAACAGACTTGCATAACTGTTCACTCCATCTACCATATCATTTACGTAAATCAGGAACATTACTGGCGCCAACACCGAGCCTTGGGGGACTCCACTTGTTACTTCACTCCATCCAGACATCCTATCCTTTATTATTGTCCTCATTTGTCTGTCTCTCAAAAAGTCTCTCATCCATTCCAGGGGTTTCCCCTTCAGTCCTCCTATATATTCTAGTATCCACATTAGTCTCTTATGAGGTACCTTGTCAAAGGCCTTCTCTAAGTCTAAGTACACACAATCCACCCAACCATCTCTCTCCTGTACCACGTCAATCGCTCTTGAGTAAAAACTCAACAAGTTAGAAACACATGACCTTCCACTTCTGAATCCAAACTGACATTCGGCCAAAATATTAATCTCTTCTAGATATTTTATCCATCTGTCTTTCAGGATTCTCTCGCACAATTTTGCGACCATGCTGGTTAGAGATACTGGTCTATAATTCAGGGGTTCTTCCCTGTTTCTTCCCTTATAAATTGGTACCACATTGTGTGTGTGTGTGTGTTCTTACCTAATTGTATATTTACAGGAATGAGTCAGGCTCATATTGTCCCATGTATTAAACCATTTTCATCATACATCTTAAATTTATGAATAGTTTTGGCACACATTATTTCATTCGGTAGTGCAATTCATGATTAACTGCCCAGTGTGGGAAACTGAATTTCCTTACATCTTTATTGCCTCTCTTTTTTATGTTTTTTTTTTTTTGCAGTTTCCTCATGCTGCTGCTTTACCACAGGCTGTATATTCATTTATGTTTATTTTCTCTTTACCTGAGATGCATTTATATAGCATAATCATGTCTCCTTTCATCCTTCTCTCCTCTGGTGTTGGTACATTCAGTTTTTCTATTCTTTCTTCGTAGCTTAGATCTCTTAAGCTTTGTACCCATCTTGTAGCTGCCCTTTGTACATTTTCAGTCTTATCTATGTGTTTTTTGAGTTGGGAATTCCAGACTACTGATGCATACTCCAGGGTTGGTCTGATGAATGATGTTGTTATCATTCTCAGCATGTCTTCATTTATAAATGTGAATGCTATTTTTGTATTAGTAAGCAGTGTATACATGTTACGTACGTTCTTACTGATGTGGTCAGCCAGAGATACTGGTAGTCTGTTATTTATAATCACTCCTAGGTCCTTCTCCCATTCTGATATGTGTAGGGTTGATCTTCGTAAGTTATAATCCCAATCTGGTCTTTCCTCATTTTTACCAAACTTAATTACATGACACTTGTCCATATTAAATTCCACTTGCCATTTATTGCTCCATTCATGAAGTTTATTTAATTCTTCTTTTAGCTCTTTGCAAGAATCTGTGTTAGTAATTTTCCTTTACATATTTGCATCATCTGCAAACATATTTAGATAGCTTCCATTTCCAATGTCCACTGTCTGTGTCATATATAGTACACTAAAAACATAATTGGTGCAAGCACTGAGCCCTGTTCTGCTAGTCACTTCCCTCCATAATGAGTAATTTCCCCTTAACACTGTTCTCATTTCCCTTTTTCTGAGAAAATCCAGCATCAAACAGTACAGGTTGCCTTGGATACCTCCATGATGGTACGGTTTCCAAGTCTTTGGTGCGATACTCTGTCAGATGCTTTCTTGACATCTCAATAGATACTGTCCGGCCATCCTTCTCTTTTCTGTAATGTTTCTGTAACTGTCATAGTAGCTTAATAGATTTGTAACACATGATTTTCCTTTTCTAAAACCGAACTGCCTTTCTGTTATCATACTGTATTCTTCTAGATGGTTTACCCAACTTTCCTTATCAGCTTTTCTAGTATCTTACAACACTGGTCAGTGTTACTGTTTGATAGTTGAGTGGATTCTGTCCATTCCCTTTCTTAAATAGGGAAACAATGTTTGCTTTCTTCCAAATGTCAAGTAGTTTACCTTGACCTAAGGATTCCTTTAATATTAAATACAATCGTCTGCTTAACTCTTCTGCACAATCATGTAGCACCCAACCTGAAATTTAGTCAGGACCATATCCTTTTCCTTTGTCTAATTTACTTAACTTTTCCTGTACTTCTTTTTCTGATATTTGTATATTTGGTAATAAGTGTGGGCATGCAAGTTCCATATCATCTCTTTCAAAATTATTTTATTTTGTAAAAATTGATTGGAAGTTTTTATTTAGTGCTTCACAAATATCTTTCTGTTATGTATAGATGATCCCCTCATCCGTAATGGATTGTATTTTAACTTTGGTTTTGCTTTGGATGTAGCTGTAAAATAGCTTAGGATGATCACTACTTTTGTTTATAATGTCTTCCTCAAACTGTCTCTGAGCCTCCCTCCTTTTCTTTGTATAATATTTTCTTGCCTGTGCATAGTTGCTATATGCCCTCCTACTATTGTGTCTTCTGTATCGATTCAAAGCAAGTCTCTTTTTTTCTGTTGATTTTTTATATTCTGTATTTAACCATTTCTTTATTTATATTTCTGTTTCTTTGTGCTGAGGGATGTAATTTTGGACTCCTATTTCATAAAAGTCACAGAATTCTCTATATATAATATTTAAATCTCGTCCTCTAAGCTCCTTTTCTCAATCTGTTTCTAAGAAGTACTTCTTCAGGTCATGCTAGTTGCCCATTTTGTAGTTTAGACTCTTTTTGTAACTCTCATTACTGTTAACTATGTCATATGCAGTCCTGAAGTTGCAATTTAATACTGCATAGTCACTTTTGCAGAATGGAGGGTGATACATCATATTGTCAATATCATTTTCTTGCCTAGTAAATAGAAGATCCAGTACTGATGGATCATCAAGTCATCTTTTTCTGGTGTTTTCCTTTACATGCTGTGTTAGGAAAAACTGCACAAGATCCAGGAACTTTTTATCCCAACAGCTTTCATGGCTTCTTATATCTAGAGTATTCCAATTCATATTTGTACTGAAATCTCCAGTTAATTTAATTTTTTCAGATTTCTCTTCCATTCTGTGTAGTAATGTTCTTAAACTCTAAATAGTACTTTCTGCCAGGTCTTCATATTTGCCTCTTTCCCAAGTGTTTGTTTTGGGTGGCATGTTTAAATCTGCCACAAGTAAGTTCCCTTCACATGTTAATCTCCAATGCAGTCAGTTCTATGTTTGAGGGTATATCTTTTTGTTATTTCTCTGCTTTGTAGATTTTTCTTTATTAAGATTATAATTCCTCCTCCTTTTCTTAAATTTCTGTCTTTTCTCCATATATCATATTCCCTAAAGGGTAGGGTGTCGTTTGACATCTTTGGGGTTAACTTTGTTTCAGGTAGGCAAATAATATGTGGTTCCTTTTCTTTGGTACAATCTTCCATCTCTTGATAATTTAGAAACCATTCCATCTACATCTGAGTACATCAACTTAATCATCTTGTTTATATACGGTACTTGCCATAACTCGTGTCTATTACTTTCCCTGTTGGTTATGCACCACTTTTGTACCTATAATTCAATTACTTTGTAAAGAATTTACTCCTCTCTTCTTCTGATCTTCCCTCATCCATTGTTTTTGCCTCCTCTCTCCTATCCTGTAGTATTCCCAGTTCCACTTGAGTTAGGCATCTTTTTATCCATCCATCCATCATCCAATCCTACATTGCCCCACGAGGAGCGTAAGAGCCAGGGCTAGTCAGTTGGTCCCGACATTTAAAATGAGAGTGACCAGCCTCACTCATCCCTGAGTGGCATTAAATAAGCAGTCAACCACAACCACTCCTTGGATATACACCTTCTCCGGCTCAATCCAACTGGAGTGCAATAATTACCCACTAAACCACCAGGCACCAAAATTTGGTTATATGGTTACCACCCAGCATAGTAAAAGGTTTCCTTGTGTACAGGAAACCATTTGGCTTGTCACTCAGTGTAGTCACCCACAGGCAGAAGGAAGAGGAAAGAATGAAGGAAAGAAAGACAGAAGAGGGAATGTAAAGTCACTCATAGGGAGAAGGACAAGGAAAGAATGAAGAAAAGAAAGACAGAAGAGGATGGAAGGAAAGAAGGATGGAGGAGAGGAAAGGGCACCCGACAGCAGCACTACATCGAGTAAGTGGATGGTGAGCGCCCCCACCTTCCACTTTTTCCTTGAGTTTAACATTTTTTAGTATTTCTTCCAGTGTTCACACTCTGGAAGGTTACATTCAGGGACTTTGACTTATTTCTCTTATATTTCTCTAGTCTTTTGTGTTCCTCTGTGTCTTCATCACAGATTTCCTTTGATGCATCCTTCAATATGCTCAATATATTTGTCATCTCCTTTTTGTCTCTTGAAAGTTTGTTTTTTATTTCTTCCTCATCTATACCAGTGATTACTATAGATTTGTTGATACTGTATCTGCTAAATCTTTGACCAATTTTGGGTTGTTTTTATTATTTCATTCACTTCCTTTCTAATCCTTTTTTCTTTGACTCCTGTTTCTAAGTCTTTCCTTACTTTCACCATTTCAGGATACGTTGTTTCCACATCATCCTTGTAACTTTGCATCACCTCATTCACATGGGTTATCTTCTCTTCACTGCTTTGGTCTGTCAGACTGCTTGCTTGCCCAATTGTCTCTGTATAATATCTGAACTCCTCCATAATACATTCATGGTTGACAACTGTACATACCATTTCACTGATCTTCCTTCTAAATGAACCCACCTCAACTGACAGCTCATCTATTGCTGTGTCTTTTTTCTTTAATTCCTTTACTAATTTTTTATTTTCTTCCTTCTGCATGTGCAATTGCTTCTTAATTTTATCCATTTCACTCTGAAAAGCCTTCTCCAGTTTATTCACCATCTCTGCTAGTTTGTTGTATGTTTCCATTTGAACCAGTTCCTGGTAAAAATCATCTTTTTTTCTTCCTTTATCCCTTTTCTTAACTTCCATATTCACTTTACTAAAGATGGTGCTCATCTTGTGGTATTACTGAGAAAAATTCTACTTAAAAGTATGCATCTCCTTGCTACTCGCCGTGTGATAGACAAAACAGCTGATGATGCATTGATCAACACATTCTTGCACAAATTGGATTTTTTCTGTTATTTTGGGCAACACTTTTGTTCATACTTGCTCTGCTATATTAGAACAGCATGTAGTTTAACCTAGCACAGAGCTTGACTCATATAAAGATAGTTGCGCCCAAGGATGGCCAGCACGTTGCAAGGAGACAGACGTGTTGACTCATACGCCGCCTCTGTGTATGTGTGTGTGTGTCAGCCATCATAGCCATGGCTCAGTGGGCAAGAGCGCTCTGCTCTGGCCAAAGGGTCAGAGGTTTGAGTCCACCCAAGGGTCATTGGTAGACATTGGGAAGGGCTCCCAGTCATAAAGTGCTACACACTCCAAACCTAAGTCCTCAACCCAGGGGCAGCATCTTAGCACTTATTAAAAAAAAAAAAAAGGGGACATGGCATTTAAAGAGAGAGAGAGAGAGAGAGAGAGAGAGAGAGAGAGAGACAGAGTGACAGAAAAGCATTGAGAATGACTGGGGCGAACTCACCGAAACATAGTTTTGAGAAAATGAGGGTGAAGGGGATATCACACAGTACCTGAAATCATGGTTTGCCGAAGAAATCGTGGTAAATGCCCATGAAACCGTGGTAGCTGCCGAGGATTTTGTCGGCAAAACTGGATTCCGTGCAAACCCATTCCTGTCCAAATCATCATATCTCTGCTGTACATTTTTCAGTTTTGCTAAATGAGGTCTCATTTTAAAATCCATTTAATGTGTCTGTTGTGGTAAATAAACTGTTATATATGGGTATGGTGCAAACTGATGTTCAAAATATAATGGTGTGAAATGAACATTAATGAACTAATGATATTAAATTTTTGGTCTAAAATCATTGTTTGTAATAAATGTTACACAAAGGTAACACTCACTCTACATGAGTTGTCTGCTCCACAAAAGTAGCTGGTGTGCTGAGGAGAGTATGGTCAGCAATTAGTAGTTGATCTGGTTATCATCTGATGCCAACTCCTCCAGTGCAGTTGATTGGCTGGCAATGACATCAGCAAGAAATCCACATTGGTACTGTAATAAGTAGGAGTAGACAGTAGCACCAGCCTAGCAGGGCAGTACTCCCAAGATGGATGGAAAGCTGATGACAGGGAAAGCTGGAGCTCCCTTTTCATCAGCCCTCAGGACTAGTTCCTGACCATCCCCTATTATTGAAACTTTTCAGTGTTTCAGTAACTCAGAGAGTAGTCCAGCATGCTCCCTAATGTAAGTTTCTCTAACTGCCAACACCAAACTACCTGCACACTACACTTCCTTTTCAAAACTGTAGAAAAAAATGGCATCTAACAACATAACCTCAGACCTCAGAGTCCCCGGGAAGGGGGGGGGGGCCATAAATGCCTCCACCATCCACCCCTCTCCTGATGACAATAAGCTGCCTGGAACCAGTTTGACTCACTTCTTCTTCATTTCTGCTACATTCACGGCCTTTCCTCTGACTTTCTCTCTGTTGAGCACCACCTGTCCTCCTCTAAACCTCACCTTCATTTCTTAACTGAGACTCAGCTGTCTGAGGCAGCTGATAGCAAACCCTTTTCTGTATCCATCTACTTTCTCAATTCTCATTTCAAAGCCAAATGTGGCTGTTGTGTATATGTACACACCAACTTATCTTGCTCTCGTGTTCCTGAACTTGATTCTTCTGAATTCTTTACTCTCTGGCTTAGGCTTTCTGCCATTCTCTGACTAAATATATCTGTGCTGTTTACTTATCCCCTAATTCTACTGACTATGAAATATTCTTTGACCCTCTTACTTGTGATGGAACACATCCTATCCATTTCTCCTATCTCTGAAATTTCCATTCTAGGAGATTTCAATATTCACCACCACCTTTGGTTCCCTCTCCTTTTACAGATCCACCTGGTGAACAAGCCTACATCTTTTCTACCCTTAATGACCTACATCCACCACAAATTGACTAGGACCTACACACACAATTGCTATGGGAGAGTTGTCTGTCTTTGCTTTGTGTTTCCACCTCTACCAAGTGAATTTTGGGGGCAAGAAGTAGCTGGCAACTCCTCTGGTGTTGGCAGGAGTTGGTCTAACACTCAGCACATCAGTGCTTGCCCAGAAGCAAGAGTGGGAGTATATGTTCCTGTCGCTCCGAGCTTCCACCTCCCTCCTTTTTCATATGCATTACTGTTTGCCCTGTTATCTTCCTAGAGTCGAGTTGTCATGTCTGGAAAGTACTGCTCAAGGGATGAGAGAGTCTGTATCATTGCATGGAGGCAGGATAATGTCCCTATCAACACGATTTGTGAATGTACTGGACGAGCAAAGTTGACCATCATGAAGATTATTGCTGCAGCACGCGGCCTGCCACCTGATGTCGTACCAGAGCACAAGCATGGTGATGGAAAGAAGAGGACAACTTCCAGAGGTACAGATACGCTTCTGAAGAGGGAATTAATCAAGATTCCTTGACTGACAGCAGCAGAATTGAAAAGAATGCATCCCCAGCTGAATTATCCAACACCGCTTGCAGAAGGAGCTGGGTTTGCCAAGCTGCACCGCAGCCAAGAAACCGCTTCTCACTGACTGCATGAAGAAGCAGTGCATTCAGTTTGCCAGGAAGTATGCACACTGGACATCAGATGAGTGGAGAAAAGTTATGTTTTCCGATGAAAGCACATTTCAAGTGTTCCAGGTGCGTTCTGCCAAGGTTCATTGCCCTGCCTCCCGTACCCAATGTGACCTTGCTTACACGGTGCTGACTGTTAAGCACCCACAATCAGTAATGGTATGGGGGTGTTTCTCAGATGAAATGGGAAGGGGAGGCCTTTACTTTCTTCCTACGAACTTGATGATGAATGGTGGCCAGTACATTCAAGTTTTGAAAAATCATTTGTTAAACTTTTTTGCTATTCATGGGTGCAACCTTTTCATGCACGATTCACCTCCATGTCACAAGTCAAGAAAGGTGACAAAATGGCTTCAGGATAATCAGACTGAGGTCCTCGACTGGCCTGGCAACGGTCCGGATCTAAATCCGATAGATAACTGCTGGGCAGAGATGAAGAAAATCATGGCAAAGAAGAAGACACCCAATCTGGACAACCTCAAGACTGAACTGACAAATGTTTGATGCAAAGAAATGTCCTTAGATTACTGTAGAGATATAAGTGATTCCATGCCAAAACGCATCCAACTGGTCCTGGAAAACAAGGGAAACATGATTTCATATTAATGAATGGCATTTCATGAACAAACATTGTGATATACTATGATTTCCGTTTTTTTTAATACCTTGTGGGGGGAGGTTTGGGGGAGGTCCTAAGTCAATTTGCGGTAGCTGTAGAGCAGGTAATACAGCACCCTATCCGTATCCCTGACTGCCTTATAGAAAGTTCCAACATGCTTGACCTCTTCCTTACAACTAATCCTTCTGCTTACATTGTTAATCTTTCCTGTCCACTGGGCTCCTCCGATCACAACCTTATTACCTTAACCTGTCCTATCGCTCCAGTATGGCCTGTGGACCCTCCAAAGAAACTTCGGTTGTGGCACTTTGGAGCTGCTGATTGGAAGGCCCTTAGGCTGTACTTCTTTGATTTTCACTGGAATGATTATTGCTCCCTTGCCTGGGAACCATCTGAGTGTGCCTTGCACATTATGGAGGTTATTCTTTCGGGCATGGAAGCATGCATTCCTTTCTTATATCCTTTGACTAATGCAAAAAGCCTTGGTTTAATCATGCCAGTTCTAATTGTGTCCACAACAAGGAGAGGGCCTATAAAAGGTACCAGAGCCAACCCACCCTTGAATCACATCTTTTTTATGTTTCTGCCCAGAATCGTGCTAAATCTGTTCTTCTCTCTGCTAAAAATAATTTCATCCCTACTAAATGCTCTCAACCCTCTAAATCTAATTCTTCCCGCTCCTTCTGGCACCTTGCCAAAAACCTTTCTAACAACTTCACCTCATCATCCTTCCCTCCTCTTTTCTACTCTGATGGCTCTGTAGCTATTTCTTCTACTGATAAAGCAGATCTCTTCGCTCAGACTTTCTCCTCCAGTTCCACCTTAGACGATTTCAGTGCTGTTCCTCCACAACTTCCCCCTTCTGACTTCCTCATGGCTGACATAAAAATTTCTTCAGCTGAAGTATTTTCTGCCATACTGGCCTCAATACTAACAAGGAATATGGGCCTGATGGGGTCCCTCCTGTTGTCCTCATGAACTGTGCTTCTGTGCTTACACCCTGCTTAGGTAAACTCTTTTGCCTTTGTCTGTAAACTTGCACCTTTCCGTCTTGCTGGGTTTGCTCTCATTCAGCCAGTCCCAAAGAAGGGTGGCCATTCCCAACCCTCTAACTATCACCCAGTTGCTTTAACATCCGTGTCTCAAAAGTTTTTGGGGCCATTCTTAACAGAAAAATTTAAAACATCTTTCCTATCACAACCTTCTTTCTGATCGTCAGTAGGGGTTCCATCGGGGACGCTTCACTGGCAATCTTCTCACTTACCTTTCAGACGCCTGGTCATCCTCCTTTTGGGACTTTGGGGAAAGCTTTGGCATTGCTCTTGACATCTCAAAGGCTTTTGATCGAGTTTGGCATAAATCTTTAATTTCCAAACTGCCCTCTTACAGTTTCCATCCTTCTATCTGTGCCTTCATATATAGATTCCTTTTTGGATGTTCTATAGCTGCTGTTGTAGATGGCTACCATTCTTCTCCTAGATCTATGAACAGTGGTGTTCTTCAGGGCTCTGTCCTATCACTAACTCTCTTCCTTTTATTTATTAATGATCTAAGCTGTACATTTAACCCTATCCACTCATACACTGATGATTCCACTCTTCATCTTTCCATTTGGTTCCCGCAATGTCCATCTCAGCAGTTACTTCAACAAACAAGGGATGAGGCTATGGCACACCTAATGTCTGACTTGGCTCGTATCTCTGACTGGTGTAAAAATAATCTTGTTGTTTTTAATGCATCAAAGACTCAGTTTACACCTATTAATCCGACAAAATCTTCCACAGCATTACCCACTAATGTTTAATAATACTGTACCCAGGTCAATCCTGCATCATCCCTGAACATTCTTGGGGTTTCATACTCTCGGGACTTATCTTGGAAAGATCATATTACATGTCTTGTAAAATCTGCTTCCAAGAGATTAGGTGTGCTAAGCTGACTCTGTACGTTCTTTACCCTTGCACGGTTGTTGACTTTATACGTGGGTTTATTCGCCCCTGTGTAGAGTGCAACTCTCATGTGTGGGGAGGCTCCCTACATACAGCTCATCTCAGCATGGTGGAGTCAGAGGCTTTTCGTCTCATTATCTCCTCCTCATATTGGCTCCTTTCAACCTTTGTCTCTTCACCGCACTGTTACACTATTATATCTTTTCTATTGCTACTTCAATGGTCACTGCTCCTCTGACCTGTCTGTTTGCATCCCTCCACCTCAACAATGGGCGTGTAGCGTCCATCTAGCAACAAACTCTCATCCCTTTTCTTCCTGACTCTCTAATGCAAGAGATAACCGTTACAGTCCTTCATTTATGCAACAGGTTAAGTTAGGAACTGTCTCCCTGTGTCTGTATTTCCTACTTCCTATGATCTCCAGTCTTTCAAATGCAATGTGTCCAGGCATCTCGAAATGAATGGATCTTGAATTTGCGTCTCTTTTGTATTGTTTTTGTTTTGTTTTTTCATGGAAGGAATGATTTGTGGGCTCTTATCCTTTGGTTCCCTCTTTCTTGCATTAAAAAAAAAAAAAAAAAAAGTATTCTTTGAGTACCTTGAAGTCTTCAACTTTTTGCTTGGAGATCTATATGGCTTTGTGGTACGGTACTTCACAGGCAGGGGTACTGCAGCTAAGTTAAAGGATGGTTTGTACCTGGGGCCCTTCCCTTGTGAAGCTTGAGTTTATTGGTGTGAGACAAGTCGTAGTCAGATGCAGCGGCAAAGCCTTGTTTATAATTTTTGTCAGAATTGAAGACCTGCCATCCTTAAAATTGACACCTTGGAAAGCCTTCCCTCATGCTGATTGGTTCAAGGAAGAGAAGAAGCCAGAGGCCAGGAGTGCCACAGGTGAGTTTGCCTCTGTCAACCCAAGGCAGACACAAACTCTCACTTGTGATTTTGGCAGAATACACCATAGCTTCTCATGGGGTTTACCTTAGGAAGACAGAGGCCAACTCACATTAATCCATTCTCCTATTGTTGACCAAAGTCTAATGAAAATGCTCATATAAATATAAAATATTTGCTCATGTGGCGAGTTTGCCTCTGTCATTCTCAACACCTCGTGTACACATATATATATATATACACATATATATATATATATATATATATACACACACACACACACACACACACACACACACACACATACACACACACACACACACACACACACATACACACACACACGCACAGTACCCTCGCGTCCAACATGGTAATATTGTCATGCATGGGTCCCGTGTTGGACCAAAAACGTGTTGGACAAACAACAGAGCTTATGGGGAAAAATGAATTATGTCAGCAACCCTAGGAAAAGTCACCCTAAATACCTACCATATACCTATACATATATTGGTACTACTGTAATTATAATAAATGATACTGTACTATGAATGATAAATAACCTTTTAGGATAATGTTGGTGGGCTTGCTGGGATTGGAAGGTGATATCCGAGACTAGGTAGTCCTACTGGGTCCCTGGAGGATGGCTGCTGGTGTCACTAGCGGGTAATGGCTGCTGCTCCTCCTCAACCTCCCTCATAAATCCTTTGAAATTCCTCTCCCCTCTCTTCTGCCTCTCGATGAATTCTAGCTTGGTGGCCTGAGGGAGGTGCCGCCGCTTCTTGGGGTTCTCAGAAGGCTTCCTAGGCATCGTGAGCAGGGTAAAATGCAGTAGCAAGGGCAGAAAATGCAGCGAGAAAAAAGCACTGTCCAATGCGAATTGTGCAACTGAGTGGCGCTGTGGCGGGAGAAATTTAAACAAAACATCACGTGAGAGCAGAAGCGTTTTTCATTGGGCGACATCAAGATCTCATCACGATAGCAGGCGGGGGAGGCTACTTGATCGGAAGTTTTGATTGGCTGTCAGCGTCACGGGAACGTCCAGTATGACCGTGTTGGACCAGGGGTGATTGTGCTAGAGGCGAACTCTGCGGATTTCGCCCACTTCTCAGAGCTCCGTCAGTGTTATGCTTATGCACCCATTTTACAGTACTGTACTTAAATCATATTAAATCGTATTAATTTTTTGCTCTCCGTGCTGGACGCGAATCGTGCTGGACAAATGCGTGTTGGACGCGAGGGTACTGTATATATATATATATATATTTATATACAGTAAGACCTCACTATAATGGACTAATTGGGGCCCAAGCGATTCCGAAAAATGCGAAATTCCGATAAAAGCGACATCCGGACTTCCCCCTACTAACCTGGGCCCATATTTATCATTAGCTGTGAACATTCACAAAGGGCCTTGTGAATTCGTAAGCCATTGAACCATTCACAAATTTGTGAACGACCGTAAAAGTCATTTATCAAGCTTGTGAAGCACTCCTAACGCTGTGAACTGATAGCAACAGTGAGGGAAGTCTGCTAGCCATCCGGGGCACTTTTAAGGATTTGGGATCGTTCACAAGAGGCGAGTCGGCGACGGATAAACTTAAATGATGGACTTACGCATCCGCCAACTAAGGAATTTTCGACCACGGAGAGACTTCCTCAATGACTGCGATACTTTAAAATTAGGACATTATACCATTTAGAATGGGAGTGAATTATATTTGTGAAAGACTTGGTGAGAAATAACTACAATCGACGATGTAACGCAGTCTCCCCGGAGATGAAACTTAATATGGACTTTCGGTATTTGAAAGGCAATTATCACGCAGACAATGGAAGCTCTAGTTACACCGGAAATAATAACATTCATCCGCTTTCAAATGGGTAATAGAGATACAGAAAGCAGGCAGAATATTCGAGGAAAGTAGGCAGAATATTCGAGGAAAGCAGGCAGAATATTCAGGGAAAGCAGGCAGAATAGTCAGGGAAAGCAAGCAGAATAGTCAAAGAAGGTAGGCAGAATATTCAAAGAAATCAAGCAGAATATTCAAGGAAAGCAGGTAGAATATTCAAAGAAAGCAGACAGAATATGCAAGGAAAACAGGCAAAATTAAGACAATTGTTAACTTTTTATTTATCAATCTGAAACGTATGCCAGGAAAGGAGACTGTGCATTTGTATCTCATAGTTTAAGCATAGAAATGCACACTAATACACTTAGATGCACACTAATACACTTAGTACTGGCTGACTATATTCTTGTGGGTAGAATGGTGCTTGACAGTGGCATAGATATGAGAATGGTGAGAGGACGATCGGGAGGTCTGTCTTGTCATATGGCTGTGGTATGGAAGGTAAAACTGAGAGGAATATGACTGGAGAGAGAGAGAGAGAGAAGGTGAGGGTGCAGTCAAGGCGAAAACTGAAAGCGAAGAAATTAAAAAACCAGCAAGTGTCTGATGAATACATGGAGGAGCTGGGTGCTGCAGATAAAAAGAATGATATAGCAAGATGGGGTAGTATGTAGGGTGTTGGGATAAAGAGGCTTAAAGAGTAGTGAAGGAACAGAGAGAAAAGTGGCAAGAAAGGATGCAGAAAAGAGCCTCAAGTGAAAGAAGAAACTAATGCAAAAAAAAAAAAATAGTAGGTAAATGAAGATCTTGGAAGAAAAACGAAAACAGCAACTTACTCTGGAAAGATATTGAAAAATGTCGAAGTGCAAGTGGAAAGACTTGTGAAAATGGAAGAACTGTGGAAACAAAGTAAGGAGCAGAAGGAAAGAATATTTCAAAAGGCTGATGAATGGAAAAGGTGAGAGTAGAGAGGCTTTGATGACTGTGTGTAGAGGAGTTTGGATACTCAAGTTATCTCATTTTATCTTTTTTTTTTTTTTTTCTGACTGCCAGTCAACCCTAGTTCATCGCACCTTATGGCTTTGATTGTTGTTTTCAGCCGTGGACAAAAAAGAAGAAGAAATTTTTTAATACTTTTTTTTAAAAAGAAATTGCTATTATAACAAAACATTTATTGAACTATTGGTAACAGTTTATTTTTCTAGTGCAAAATGATGTCGAAGACAATCTCAACATGTTCATAATATAAATAAAATGATCGTATCCATGCTAACCTTAGCGTTCTTTCACCGATCAGAGGGCAAGAGGATTTCACTCTTGGGAGGCGTTCACAAGACTATGGTACATAACTCCTAGGAACGTCTCACAATAGTGAAATGTTTTGGAGCTTGGGAACGGACTCCTGTGAATGGGGAAGGCCATTATGATAAATTCGGCTCCTGGACTTTTTCTGATATATCAGACATTAGTCCGGATTGCATGAACAGTTTTTAAACTGTTTTGACTACCATTGTGGTACTGTACTGTATTATAACTTCACTGCATTAATCAAATGGTATAATATATATATAATAATACTGTACTGTACACTGGTAAACATGTCCTTTATTTACCTTATTGTGATGAACATACCTGAAGTGGTCAGGCAGTCCAGACTGCTTCTGGCTTTATCAGACTTTTTCTGACATACAGGAATTTAGTCCTGTAGCTCCTCGAGTCCGATAAAAGCAAATTCCGGTCAACTGAAGTCTGTTATATCGAGGTTTGACTGTATATATACATACAGTATATATATACAGTAATCCCTTAATTTACGCGAGGGTTACGTTCCCAGACCCTTTGCATACTGTATGTGGTAACTTCGCATATACATTCTGCACATATGTGCACATAATTACGCATGTGTATTAGGTGTATTACATCTGAATAATACTGTTTATGCACTACATACACCTAATAAACTAGCATAAATATGAAAAACAACAAAAATGTAAGAAACTTAACACTCACTGAAAGCTGACAAGCACAGACGTAGGTGGAGACATTTAGCACAGTCTGGTGCACTAGCTCTCACTGCCTCCCGTATGCTACATTCTGCCTTCTTTATTGTACGAACAGTTGACTCATTCACCCCAAACATATGGTTCCGAGACACGTCAAAACATGGATGATTCCTGTCAGGACAATTCGCACCCTGGACGATTCCCCATCATTTTATAAATATACTTATTGATTAATTAATACTTTAATAACTGATTTTCAGGGGGATTTTATAACTCATATAAGTAAAAAACTAGTGTACTTGCTAAATAAACTGGTATGTAAATACATGACGGGGAATCGTCCTGACGGCGAAAAGTCCTGGCGACAAATTGTCTTGTTATTGTGACCACGAATTGTCCTGAAACCAAACACACGACCAATAGCACTCGCTTTGGTGTGTTACCACATGCATCACTAGCACTGCGCTTAGGCCCCATGTTGGCAAACAAGGCAAGCAGTCACTGGAAGGCAGAAAAATAAGCCACAAATAACGATTCGCGAATCACGCACGGTTCGACCATCGGATTCAAAACTGACTGTGTGGTGCGTGGTAAACCGACCTCCCACACACACACACACACACACATATATGCGCATGGGTAGCGGGTAGGCATTATTATACTTTATTTCTCTCATACATTAAAATTATTTATTTGAATACTATAATTTTATGTTTTAATTACTGTACGAAAAAATTCGTGGATAACTGAAATCGCGTGAAAAAAGTTTGCGTGAAATAAGGGATTACCATGTATATATACAGTGAGTCTTTCAAATACAAAAACCTGAAGTACGAATTTTTGATGGTACGAAAGTGATTAATATAGGACATTCCACAGTACGAAAACATCTGTCTCGATGATATGAAAATCGATACTTGATATGAAAGGAAATACTGTACAGAGATAGCCCGATTATCCAGAGTATATGGTGTGACGAAGTGCCTGAATAGTCTGAAATCACGATTAATCCGGTGGAAACAAAACACAAGTACTGTTAGATTGATGTACAGTATTTACCGGTAAATGTACAATGAAAGACACAGCTATCTTCCCAGTTCAGTCTGAAGAAAATTTACACTAGGTGAAATACAATGAAAACCCTGTTTCTACTAGTGCGTGTTTCAAATGGTTAGATTTTTCCACGCTATATTTGTCAGACTTTGGGAAGATACTTGTGTCATTCATTGTACACTTGAAGCAGCAGAAAGACCTTACCAATTCAATTCATAATCCTCCAGCTTGTTTCTGTAATTTTCTGACAACTTTCAGTTTGACAATTTACTTTTTCTTGCTGAAAAATTTCCTCAGTTATTATCATCACTTTCCCCTACGATCGTTTCCAGCGCAGTGGAAGAAACTGAATGTGCTAAAAGGTGGATATTGTTTCCCGATTTCCCAAATGGAGGTTAGGTTAGGTTAAAATTATTATGTACATATAAGCTTGGTTAGGCCAGGTTTAGTTAACCCCTAAACCAAGGGGTTGTTTTTGCCTGACTTGTGTGTCTCGCTAGCATATTCGCGCTCCGACAGACTCTCTAAAAATATTTGCCAAAAATCAATTATTAGACCTAGAATATTATAATTACATATGCCTATGGCACATACCTTCAGCTTTCTCCTGGGATGTTTGTTGAGCCTTCGTCAAGTACCATAGGACTTGTGGAGACTTCTGAAGTTGGATAATGAAGTCTCCACTTTACACTTCACGACAACCCGTAATATGATTACCACAGCATGATATTATCACTAGAAACACTATTCTATGATTCTCAAATAGTTTGGAATCCATACCCCCCCCCAAAAAAAAAACTGTGAAAGCAATGAAAATTACGAGCGCGTATGACCTTCCCACTTGCGATCGTCGCCGCTGATGTTCTGTCATTTATTATTCATAAAAACACTCACAGTTTATATTTCTTTACTATATAACACTTATATATATCTACAGTCTTTATCCATAAGTTTCCTTCAGTAATAGTAGTTTATTGTCACTGTAGGCATTCAATTTCTCTTTCAGTAAAATACGTAGGATTCACTTTCTCATCCTGTATACTAGCGTTGAGAGTGAATCTGTCACTTTCATTTTCACTTTCATAACTCATAGTATTCATACATGCTAGAGTGAAACTTTCACTTTCATTACTCCTAGTATATATACTCGTATTCTTATATTACTACTCATTTACATTTCTATTTACATTCTCTATTTTATTTACATATTTACATTTCTATTTTATTTACACTGTCTTATGCAGTCACTTGCAGTAACTTATAAAACTATTTTCCACTGTTCACTTATACTGTATTTACATTCATTGTTTTCACTTGCTGTTTACACATTATTTACATTTCCACTTGCACTGTTTTACTCACCAGATAGATTGTACTGTAGTCACTGTCTATCATTTTCATTGACAAATTAGCCAGTTTCACATTTCACAGCAGTCACTTAGCATTTTACCTCTTTCCACACGAGGTTTAGTAGGGGGTAGAGGTCACGGGGCCCTTTGCATGGGGCTAAAAAGCGGCAGAATTGGGCAGGCGCGAATCTGACATGCTCTCACCTTGACAGACAACTAAACTGAACAGAGTGTGGTGGCCTGCCTAGGGGAGCTGCCAATGTCAGCGGGGTGACAGCTGCTAATATATACACTATGAAATGATTGGCAGGAAATTTAGACAATACATAATAAATTAGGTAGTTCCAGGTGAATGTAAATATCACTTAGGCTTCTCCCTTCCTTTCTTATATAAATTTTTATTACGAGAATAGATTATATGGCATATTTCAAGGGGAAATAAACAGCGAAAATTAGCGAACGAGTGCACATGAGGTGTTGTCAGGTGATAATTAGCCAGTTTCAGGTGTATGGCACTATCACATACTTTATTTCTTTCTTGTATATATTATTTGGTATGAGAATAGGGCATAGGGCTTATTTCAAAGGATGAAATCAGTGAAAAATTCCAGGGAAGATTTACTTAGCGTAGTACGGCCGGGCAGGCGAGAGGAGAGGGTAATGGAGGGGAGGTAGGGAGGGGAGTCAAGAACGGGGAGAAATGGCAAAATTGTCAAAAATGGATGGGAGTACAGATAAGATTAGGAGTGCTGACTAGTGTTGGACATTGGCAGAACTGATAGATGATACAAGCCACCACTTGAAAGCCCGGGCGAATTCAAAATAACAAAGAATCACAAAAGTTACGCCCCGCAGTATGATCCTTTGCTCCCAAGCGTAACAAAAGTGACGCCCCGCGGTTAAGAGGTTAAACACTTAGGGAAGAACAGACATTTCCACCATTATGTTAACGAAATAAACAAGAGTTGTCACACCAGAACAGCTAAAAATGACGGGGGAAACAGATTTAATAAGAAACATTTACTGTATTTACCAACCCAGAAATAATCTGAAAAATAAAACAGACTATCAGGAAGAACTGATTTGGTAAGGTGCTTTTATTGCTTCAAGTAAAACATATGTTTAGCCTCCTCATTGGCTGTGGGTTCAGATATTTGCGTGCTCCCGTGGTCGGCCTTGGGACCATTTTTTTAAAGTTCTAAAATCAATTTCTTTTTCTTACATATGTGAAAAGACTCATCTGGCACACCTGGCTTTTTTTATTTTTTTTATTATTTTTCCCTTAAACCCATCCTGTGATTTGCTATGATTCTTGTAAGAATTAATAAAATTAGGATGTGTGTTACATCAGCAAGTAAACATCAGCGAAAACATCTGGGACGAAGTGAACTGTGAACGCCAGATTGCTTGGGGTGGTAGAGTCGTGTAAACACAACAGTTACCCTCATTCCATTCCCACAATTGCTCGCAGTTTTTTATAGCTCACCTTAACTCAACGTCAGTGACACCAGTACAGTTAAGCATTGTTCAGGGCCAGCAGATATGAAAGCGATAATGGAATACATTATTGTTTGTACCAGTCCTCTCTCTTTCACACATACACATAAGAACAAACAAAAGAATGAACAGTAAATGTACACTAACTCTTAGGAGCAGAAATAACTGTGCTCTGTTGGTCCGAAATATATTGGGAAGAGTGATACCGAACGAAGAATGTGGAACTGAATGCTAACCTACGAGAACATATGGGACAAAAGGGTAATTTTTTTCTGATTAGCAAACATTTTTGTTCCATATTGTCTCGTAAAATTGTAAAACCCATAAACTTTCATGTAATCATACAGCCTAAAGACCTTACCAATTCAGTTCATATTTCTCTAGTTTGTCTTATGTATTTTTCTGACTATTTTGAGGGTGGTAACTTATGTTCTCTTGCTGAAAGAAACTTACTCAAAATTAGGGCGCATGTAACATAAGCATTTAAACATAGGCGTGGAGTGAAGAGACCGCCTGACTGATGAGATGGTAGAGCAGGTTCGTGTAAACACACCAGTGACCTTCGTTCTCTTCCCGTAATTGTTCGTTTTTTTTTTTATAATGCCCTAACTCAACGTCACTGACACCGAAACAGTGAAATGTTGTTCAACGCCGGTAGTTATGAAGGGGTTAATGGAATACTGTATGAAAAATTCAAAATGGGCGTGGTGTGTGCGTAGCCCCGCACGCGCTTGCCGAGAGAAAACGAACTAATACCTCTCTGGTAAACAAATTTTTGTGCGCTTCTCAGTTGAGTCCATGTCCCTCCTCTCCGCACAGCCTCGCTGTAAGTAAGGATATTTTTGCAGCCTTTCACCTTTTCATATTGTTTCGCCATGCCTTCCAAGTGCCCTGCATCATCTCCAGCATTGGGGGAGCCCGCAGCAAAGAAGCAGCAGTACCGTACTCTAATTCTGGAAAGGAAATTGGAAATTATAAGATCCCATGAGGAGGGGCAGGGAGTCTCGGAGATTGGGCGTGCTTTGGGCCTTGCTGTTTCCACCGTTCAGACTGTGACGAAGAAAAAGGAGATGTACAAGAATATGGCCACCTCCTCTACACGTGTATACAGGTATTGCCTACTTCTTAATAGGGGGGGGTAAAGTTCAGGTGGGGGTCTGAGGGGGTCCTGGGATGCATCCCACCATTTATATGTATATTTCAATGGGGAAAATCGTTTCGATAAACGAAATTTCGAATTACGAAAGTTTTTTTTTGTCCCTATCCCTTTCGTATATCGAGGACTCTCTGTATGTGTATATATATATATACTGTGTATATATATATATATTAAGTAATCCCTATACTATCCGGACGCCCACTTTCTGGACACCCCACTTACCGGACATTGTGGGCCTGGACCTTCAGAACCCAAAAATGTCCAAAAAAAGAAAAAAATCCCCCTCAAATCCAATTTTTTCCCCTCCCATAATTTGAACATGGAATATAAGGGGAGCAAATGATGAGGTGAACGAGAGAGAGATTGTCCAGGTGCTTGAGGGTGCGAAAGTTGATGTATGTGGAATATCTGAAACTAAATGGAGAGGTGAGTGTGTAAGCGAATGGGAGTATGGATGGGGTATATGTGCAGAAGTAGGTGAGAATGAGAGGAAAAAAGAAGGAGTATGTATAGTTGTGAGTAAAAGATGGAAGAAGAGCATAAGAGAGTATGGATCAGTTGGGTCAAGGATTGTGTGGATAAGACTGAAAGCTGGAATACAAATGTGGGCGATTGTGTGTGTACGCGCCAACGCAAGATCGTGCAAGCAGAGTGAGAGAAGAGTTCTGGACAAGTGTGGAAGTGTGCATGGAAAAGTTTGGAAGGAATGAGAGAGTGTTTTTGATCAGTGATATGAATGGTAAAGTAGGGAATGTGAAGATGGATGGAATAGTTGGTGAGTGGGGTGTGCCTGCTGAGATAGATGAGAATGGCAGTGCATTAGTGGACATTTGTGCTGGGAGGTGGTTGGTGATAGCCAATACCCTCTTCAGGCACAAAATGATCCACAAGTATACATGGCGAGTGATGAGAAGGGTGGGTGGTGAACTGAATGAAAGGAAGCCAATGATAGATTATGTGTGTATGGATGAAAAGATGCGAAAATGTGTAATGGATGCAAGAGCTTATAGAGGTTGGGGGAGTGGACTTTCTGACCACTACTTGGCGGTGGCCAGAATCAAGATCCAATTAAGATGGAGAAATAGAAGAAGGGAAGGGCTGGAAGAAGGAGTATTTGTAAGGAGAGTGGAAAGGTTACAAGAGGATGAGAAAAAGGCAGAGTACAGGAGAGAAGTAGAGGAACAATTGGGCAAATATGAATTGGAGCAGATAGGGAACGTGGAAGGTGTGTGCAGGATATTCACAGAAGAAATATGTGCAGCATGTGATGTGGTGTATGGGATGAAGAGAAGACGGAGAGGTGTGCAAGGAACAGCGTGGTAGAATGAAGAGCTGAGACAGGCTGTGGCACAAAAGAAGAAAGCATACAATGAATGGATGAGAAATAGGGGCATGGAACATGTTGAGAGGCAGAAGAGAGAGTTATATGTAGAAAGAAAGAAAGAGGTGAAAAGATTAGTAACAGAGATTAAGAAGAGAGCAGATGAGGAATTTGGAAGGAACTTGAGTGTAAAGTGGAGGGACTGTAAGAAAATGTTCTGGAAAGAGGTGAAAAGAGTAAGACAGGGTGGAAGTGAAGTTAGCAGGGGAGTGAAAGATAAAAAATGGTAGATTACCAGTGGAGAAGGGAGAAAAAGTGAGCAGATGGAGAGAACGCTTTAAGGAATTGTTGAACATAGAGGATGGAAGTAATGCGAGTATAAGTGGCTGGGGAATGGCTGGGAGAAGGAGGGAGGTGAGAAGACAGGAAGAAATCAGTAGGATAGAAGTTGTGGAAGCAATGAAGAAAGTTAAATTGGGGAAAGCCCCAGGAATTGATGGAGTGTGTGGTGAAATGCTGAAGCATGGGAGAGAGATAGTAGTAGAATGGATGTGGAAAATGTGCAGATTAGCCTGGGAGGTAGGTAGAGTCCCGGAGGATTTTAAGTCAGGTATAATTACTCCCTTGTACAAAGGAAAAGGGGAAAAAGAAGTGTGTGGTAATCATAGGGGCATTTGTCTTCTTAGTATAAGAGGAAAAGTGTATGGTAGGATACTTATTGACAGAGTTAGAGAAAGAACAGAGGAATTAGTTGGAAAAGAACAGGGAGGCTTTAGGAAGGGAAGAGGTTGTGTAGATCAGATATTCATTCTTAGATCTTTAGTGGAAAAGTTTCTAGAGAAGGGAAAGAAGTTGTATGTGGCTTTCATGGATTTGGAGAAAGCACATGACAAGGTGGATAGACAAGGATTGTGGAAAGTATTAAGAATATATGGAGTAGATGGGAAGTTGTTGAATGCTGTGAAGAGTATGTATGATGGTGCTAAGGCTGCAGTGCGTATGGATGGTGAACTGAGTGAATTATTCTCTTTGAAGGTTGGGTTGAAGCAGGGATGTGTCGTCTCCATGGTTGTTCAATCTGTATATGGATGGGGTAATAAAAGAGGTACAAGGTAGGGTAGTGGATGTTGGAGTGGCCCTGGTGAGAGAGGGTAGTGTTTGTTTGCAGATGATACTGTGTTGTTGAGTGAAGACGAAGGAGAGCTGCAAGGCTTGGTGGATGAGTTTTGGTGAGTGTGTAAGAAACGGAATCTAAAGGTGAATGTAGGGAAGAGTAAAGTGATGGTCTTTGAGAGAGGTGAAGTCAGTGAATGTACAGCGAGGTTGGATGGTGAGGAATTGGAAAATGTGAGTATGTTTAAGTACTTGGGTAGTGTGTTGAGTAAGGATGGAGGTTTGGAGGGTGAAGTGCTTGAAAGGGTACAACAGGGAAGAAAGGTTGCTAGTTCCTTGAAAGAGTGATAAGAAGCATGGAAGTGAGCATGGAAGTGAAAAAGTTACTACATGACAGTATTGTGATACCAACTCTAACGTATGGAAGTGAAGCTTGGACGCTGCTGGAAGGACACAAGTCAAGAGTGAGAGCAGTGGAAATGAGTTATTTAAGAGGAGCCTGTGGAGTCACATGGAGAGACAGGCTGACAAATGAGAATATATAGAAGCGTTGTGGTGTGGATGTGGATGTGATAGGAAGCGTTAGGAGGAATACACTGAGGTGGTTTGGCCATGTGGAGAGGATGGAGGGTGAAAGACTGACGAAGAGAGTGTATCTGAGTGAGGTGGAGGGGGGAAGAGGGAGGGGGAGGCCGAGGATGAGATGGAGGGATGGGATGGAGAGGTATATGAAAGAGGGGAGTGTGAGTTGGAAGCGGGGCAGTGAAATGGCGGGGGACAGGGCAACGTGGAGGCGATTTGTTTGTGGCCACCCCGAACGGGATTGAGGCGTCTGGCAATAGATAGATAGATAGATAATTTGAAATTGCCGTGCGGCACCAAGCAGCTGTTTACACCATGGCCCCTTCACCCCTTCCTTCCTCCTCCCTCTCCCCTCCCCTGTCAGGGTTGCCATTTGGTATTTTTCATTAACAAATGTGGGCCAATTTGGTAATGAAAAACTCGTTTGGGAATGAATCAGAATAATGCATTACCAAATGGATTTTTCACATGTATGAGAATACACAGGATAGAGATGGTGGATTGTCTCTCTCTCTGATTAATCTACTAGCCTACATAGCGTGAAAATAATCAACATGCTGTTAATTATAAGGAGAGTGATTACATGTATTTCCACTTGTATATATAATTAGTGAAGGATAAATGCAAGCTTTACGAATTTGGTAATGAAAAGTTAAATTTGGTAATGAAAATTGAGGAGTTTGGTAATGTGGCCGTTGCGATCTGGGAACTCTGTTTCCCCGTCACCAACAGTCATTGCCTAACTTCAATCGCGAGCAGATGCTTATCGCAGTGGATGCCACACGTGCTCTTTTCTTTGTGAATAAACAGTGAATAAACTGCAATACCTCACCAGTAGACCACACGGGAATTTACAGTGTTGTGCAGTGTTAAGAAATTAGAATTTAGAGTGCAAAGGATTAACTGTGGAGTGCAAACTGGCGGTTGAACTGGCGTGGCGCAGTTAACAATGTGCATTGTTAAGCAATTATAACTCACTGTGCAAAGAATTACTGTAAGTGCAGCACAACACTGGATTACTGTACGTGCTTCAAGAGCATTTTCACCACTGCCAAAGCCTTAGAGAAGGGCCACACATGTGCTATAAGTACCCTGGCTGAGGTACAGTCACTTCTGATTCCTCATTCTTTGGTTCCTTTTCATTTATTTCATGCTTTATGTCCATTATTGGTGTGGATAGGGTCTTAAATAGGTTTAAATAGGTGCTATGCATGTCCGGTAGGGATTTATTTAGGTAGCATTCAAAGTTAGGCTGGGTTAGGGTCCTTAAGTACCAGTCCAGCAGGAAGGGGCCCACTTTCCGGACATGCCTTCGGCTCTATTACATCGGATAGTGGAGGGTTTACTGTATACAGGTATACCTCGATATACAATACCCTTAGATGCGATACCCTAGTTTAACGATGGGGGTAGAAATACCACCATATCCCGCCTAGCGATGGCCTAACCCCGGTTTATTGATGGGTTTTTATTTTTTTTTTTTACCAATTTTGGTGATATTTTAGACTAAAATTGGTGTTTGGGTTGATTTATACACTGTTTTCAGACTTAGATTAATATGTTTTAGCCATAGGTGGGGTGAACATTGTGATACTGGGGTACAGTTTACTAAGCTTGATTTTCCTCCAGACATATATTTGAAGATTTTCAGATTTTATTTGTTGGTTTTAGTGAGTTATTTACAGGTATTAGACTTAGGTTAGCTTTTTTAACAGCTATTAGGCCAATTAGATTGGCTTTAAACTTGTTATTGGGCTCATTTGGGTGGGTTTTGGACTTGATTGGGGGGGGAAACCCAAGGCTGAAAAACGCATCACATTACTTTACACGTCAAATCTACCCCAACATACTATAGGCCTATGCAACCTAACAATGGGTTTTTACCTAACCAAGTGCATCATTAAACTGAAGTATACCTGTGTGTGTCTATACAATATATATAATATATATATACAGTAATCACTCCAATATCCGACGTAATAGAGCCATAGGTAGGTCCGGATATTGGTCTGTCCGGATATTGGGCCCCAGCTTATGGACTTGTACTTATGGGCCCTAACTCAGAGAAACACCTATACAACTCCCTCTGGACATGCATAGCACCTATTTAAGACCCAAATCACACCAATAAGGCACATAAATGTCTGAAATAAATGCAAAAGAAACATAAAATGAGGGTTTAGAAGTATGTTCATACATTAATAAACATTCTGGTACTTATGGACCCTAACCTAGCCTAACTCAGAAAAACACATTCCTTCTGCACATGCATAGCTACTAACACCCTATTCACACCAATAAAGGACATTAAAGAGTGAAATGAGGTAAGTATAGTAGGGAAAAAAGTACAGTATGAAACATTCTGGCTACTTACAGCAAGTCCCTGGCCACCTCGATGAATAACCGCCTCCTCTCGGACTCTGACAGTAAGAACGATTTCCTGAAGCACTTGCAGTACACTCTTCCTGAAGTCTTGCACTGAACTTAGTCAATAACACACAGAAGTCCGTTCTCTTCACAGTGTTCACTTTTGTCCAAATAATGCTCCATTGTAACTTAGTGTTGCACTTTAACTTTTCCCAATTTTTCTTAATTTTCCAAAGCCAAAACATACAAGTCTATTTATGTTAAATTTCTTTTCTGTTGAGTCTTTTCTCTCACAACTTTAAATCCTTAACACAACACACCGTTTTTTTCACTGCACAACACTCAAAATTCCCGTGTGGTCTAGTGGAGAAGTTCTTGCTGTTTATTCACTGTCAGAGTCCAAGAGTATCACTGGCAGGCGACCTAGGGGTGCATCGCTGGGTCGTGGTGATGGCGTACCCACTCAGAGGACTCTGAAGAAAGCCGCAAACTCACGTCGAGCGGTGACTCCACCGTGGCTGATGAGCTGGGCTGTGGCTCGGAGCACGAGGGCCTGTCTTGGGGAGGCAACGGAGTGGAGCCAGGGCTGGGCACAGTGGGGGTCACTGGCCTGAAAAAACTGTGAATGGTTGATTGATGCAATGACCGACGATTCTGACGATTGATGATGCACTGCCTGAAAGCATGCACTTCCTCCACGAGTCCCAAGGGCCCCATCTCCCTGTCGCAGTCCGGGTGTTCCAGGTAGTCTAGGACGAACTCTAGATGTTCCCGGAGTGCGCTCAGCTTGGGGATGGCTGGAGTAGTGTCCTGCTGAGAGGAGTCCGCATCATCGTCGCCTTCCTCGTCGGAATCTTCAAGTTCAATACTGACACCAGCAACCGAAAACGCAATCTCGATATCAGACAACGTCTGATACCCAGGATCGCCCTCGTCGTCATCCAACCACTCACGAACATCGTCCACATCTACATCGTTGCCGTGCATACTTAGCCGCGCACGGAAGTCATCCACGTCAAAGCCCAGAAAATCGTACTCCACATCCGTTCCAAGATGCAGACGAGACCAACCATTTTCAAGAGTTTTCACAGGGACTTCCTTCCATGCACTAGCCCAGTTGTACAGCGCAGACTTGATGTTGTAGCGGCGAAGGTTTTCCAAAGTCCGCTTGCCTCGTGTGTCCCGTCCCTCCCTGCGCTGGTCCTCGTCCTCGAGAACAACCATCACCTCGTCCAGGAACTTCTGACGGTATAGGCGCTTTGTTGCCACGATCACTCCTTGGTCCATTGGTTGAATGAGAGCAGTCGTATTAGGTGGCAGAAACATGCACCTAATAAGGCCATTTTCGGCAACCAAGTCCTTGTCGCACGGGTGGGCAGGTGCATTGTCGAGTAGAAGGAGAGCCTTTACCTGGTCGCGCAGGATTCCCAGTGTCTTCGTCTGGTAATAGATGACCTCCTTGACGAGGTGACAGTGAAACCAGTCTTTGAAGATCACAGCTGTGAACCATGCCTTCAAAGAATGGTACCAGACGACAGGAAGGACATCCATCACCCCACGAAGGCACCGAGGCCGCTTTGCACGGCCAACAACAACGGGCTTAAGCTGGTGCATGCCGTTAGCACTGGCACAACACAAAGCAGATATCCGTTCCTTGGAAAGCTTGCGGCCAGGTACACGCTTCTCCGTCTCCTCGGCTAGAGTGTTCGTTGGCAGCAAGCGATAGAATAGGCCAGTTTCGTCAGCGTTGTAGACTTGACCGAGAGTTAGGCCCTCCCTGTCGATCAAGCCTTTCACCTTGTGCCGAAACTCGTCAACTCCATCCTCGTTAGCGTCCAATGGTTCGCCACATGCTTTACGGTTGGTAAGGCCATGTCGCAACTTGAACGCGAAGAGCCAACCCTCGGATGCCTTGAAGTCTAGGGCGTCGTGAAGCCTGGCGAACTTCTCAGAAGCAGCCTTCAGCTCCGTTCCACGTACCATCACACCAGCAGCACGTTGCTGTCGATACCAAATCAACGTGGATCGGTCGATTTCTGCAAACTTGGGGGTAAACATAACCTTCCTTTCCACGCTGCGTTTGCTTCTCGACGAGAAGTCAGCCGTGTACTGCATGAGTTTGTCTCGGGAACGTTTGATATCGAACAAAGTCGACCGGGCCAGGTTGTACTCATGGAGAATGCGGGAAGAAGACCAACCCGCATCAACTTTCTCCAATATCTCCCTCTTCTTTTCCAGAGTCAACACCACTCTCTTCCTTTTCTCAGGTGGCGGAGCCATCATCACACACACTAAGAGGAGGCCCGAGAGCAGCAGGAGGCCCTGCAGCAGGTAGGGCACCACCACAAAAGCGATCACGTGGGCAGCCATTACGAGGAGCGTACACTCGCAGTGAGAGACAGGCGGGAAGTGGGGAGGATGCAGTGGCGCTCTATCGGACGTCGGAGGAATGGCGCGCCAAAACAATGCTCTCCCGCGGCGCGCGCGGCAAGTTCAAATTACGGACGGGAATTTTTTTTTTTTTTTTTTAATTTTTTGGGGTTTTCGGATCATTTTGGGAATGTTGGATCCCAGGACGATTAGGTCCGGGTAGTGGGGATGTTCGGTTATTGGGCGTCCAGATATTAAAGTGATTACTGTATATATATATATATATATATATATATATATATATATATATATACTGTAGATAGGTAGATAGATAGATATAGATATAAATATCTATCTATCTATCTGTCTATTGCCAGATGCCATAATCCCGTAAGGGGTGGCCATTTGACTCTGAGGTATTAGTTTTACAGGAAGGGGCACTAACCCTCCACCAACCCACTTGACATGTAGGGAGCACGTATGGTTTGGTTATATGGTTACCACCCAGCGTTGTAAATGGTTTCTTGGCTTACAGGAAACCATTTGGCTTGTCACTCAATGTAAAGCCACCTGTAGCGGAAAGAAAAGCATTAAGTAGTGACAGGAAAGATGGGAGAAATAGGAAGAGAGGAGGGCAGGCACAGAAAAAGAATGATAAAGGCTAAGGAAGAAGTAGGCAGCACTACATCAAGTGAGTGGATGATGGTCGCCACCACCTACCACTAATTTATATAAATATATATTCTAGAATAAAAAAAGGCAGGAATAAGGCAAATTCATTAATCCCTACACCGCGGGCATGTTTACCGATGTTTTGTGTGTGCCGCGGGGTTATTCGGGCTCCGACAGACTCTCAAAAAATATTTGCCAAAAATCAGTTATTAGTCCTAGAATATTAAAATTAAATATGCTTATGGCACATACCTTCAGCTTTCTCCTGGAATGTTTGTTGAGCCTTTGTCAGTTACCGTAGGACTTGTGGAGACCCCTGAAGTTGGGTAACGAAGTCTCCACTTTACAATTCCCGACAACTCGTAATATGATTACCACAGCCAGATATTAACACTATAAACACTACTCTATGATTTTCAAGTAGTTTGGGATCCATACTCCAAAAAAAAACCCACTGTGAAAGCAATGAAAATTACGAGCGCGTCTGACCGTCGCACTGGCACTAGTTCGCTCTTGGTACTCTGTCATTTATTATTCATAAAACCCCTCACACTTTATATTTCTATTACTATATAACACTTATATATATCTACAGTCTTTATCCATAAGTTTCCTTCAGTAGTATTAGTTTATTGTCACTGTAGGGATTCAATTTCTTTCAGTAAAATACGTAGCATTCACTTTCTCGTCCTGTATACTAGCATTGAGAGTGAATGTCACTTTCATCTTCACTCTCATAACTCATAGTATTCAGACATGCTAGAGTGAAACTTTCACTTTCATTACTCCTAGGGTATATACTCGTATTCTTATAATACTACTCATTTACATTTCTATTTACGTTCTCTATTTTATTTACGTTACTTACATTTCTATTTTATTTACGCTGTGTTATGCACTGTCACTTGAAGTAACTTATAAAACTATTTTCCATTGTTCACGTATATTTACATTCATTACTTTCACTTGCTGTTTACACATTATTTACACATTATTTACAATTCCACTTGCACTGTTTTACTCAATAGAAAGATCGTAGTCACTCTTTTATCAATTGTCAGCCCTTTACCTCTTTCCACACAAGGTTTAGTAGGGGGTAAAGGTCACAGGGCCCTTTGCATGGGGGTGAAAAAGTCCCTGAAGTCAGCAAGAAGAAACAAACGTACCTCCACTTCAGAAGATGAGAGTAAACTGATAAGGGAAGGCCGGGGTAGAGGCCTACTTAGGGGATATTCAGTGCTACCAATGTTAGCTCTTGGAACAGCTATGTATAGCACTGAAATGATTGGCAGGAAATCTAGACAATACATTATAAATTAGGTAGTTCCAGGTGAATGTAAATATCACTTAGGCTTCTCCCTTCCCTCCTTACATGTATATTTATTACGAAAATAGATTATACGGCATATTTGAAGGGGAAAAAAACAGCGAAAATTAGCGAACGAGTGCACGTGAGGTGTTGTCAGGTGATAATTAGCCAATTCCAGGTGTATGGCACTCTCACTTACCTTATTTCTTTCTTGTATATATTATTTGGTATAAGAATAGGACATAGGGCTTATTTCAATGGATGAAATTAGTGAAAAATTCCAGGGAAGATTTACTTAGCGTAGCACGGCCGGGCAGGCGAGAGGATAGGGTAATGGAGGGGGGGTAGGGAGGGGAGTCAAGAACGGGGAGAAATGGCTAAATTGTCAACAATGGATGGGAGTACAGATAAGATTAGGAGTGCTGACTAGTGTTGGACATTGGCAGTACTGATAGATGATACAAGCCCTCACTTGGAAGCCCGGGTGAATTAAAAATAACACAGGATCACAAAAGTGACGCCCCGCGGTATGATCCCTTGCTCCCAAGCGTCACAAAAGTGACACCCCGCGGTTAAGGGGTTAAGACTAATGGACACAAAATGGATGATTAAACAGTCAAGGATATAGTTGGGTTTCATACGACTGGAATATAATGAAAAAGATAACTCCTGACCATCGAGAGTAATATTGTATAACAACCTGACTCTGTGAGAAAATTTGGTGCTGGCAGAGTAAGGTAGCATGAGGTGCTAATTATTATGGTGTTGGCAGAGTAAGGCAGCATGGAGCACTAAAGAATATGGTGTTGGCAGAGAGAGATTGCGTGGAGTAATGAATAATATGGTGTTGGCATAATTATGCAGCATGGTGTCCTAAATAATGTGCTGTTGCAGAGTGAGACAGTTTAGGGTATTAAATAATATGGTGTCGTAGATTGAAGCAGTGTACGGTACAGTACTAATTAATGTGGAGTTGCAGAATTAGGGAGTGTAGGGTACTAAATAATATGTGGCTGCAGTGTGAGGCAGTGTAGGGTACTAAATAATATGGAGTTGCAGAGTTAGGCAGTGTAGGGTACTAAATAATATGTAGCTGCAGAGTGAGGCAGTGTAGGGTACTAAATAATATGGAGTTGCAGAGTTAGGCAGTGTAGGGTACTAAATAATATGGAGTTGCAGAGTTTGGCAGTGTAAGGTACTAAATAATATGGAGTTGCAGAGTTTGGCAGTGTAAGGTACTAAATAATATGGAGTTGCAGAGTTAGGCAGTGTAAGGTACTAATAATATGGAGTTGCAGAGTTTGGAAGTGTAGGGTACTAAATAATATGGAGTTGCAGAGTGAGGCAGTGTAGGGTACTAAATAATATGGAGTTGCAGAGTTAGGCAGTGTAGGGTACTAAATAATATGGAGTTGCAGAGTGAGGCAGTGTAGGTTACTAAATAATATGGAGTTGCAGAGTGAGAAATATGGATTATTTCAATAATAAGGTGTTGGCAGAGTTAGTCAGTGTGGGAAACTAAATACTATGGTGTTGCAGATTGAGGCAGCATGGGGTACAGCCTTGGTTCTGGTGCTGCTAGAGAGGAACTTCAGTGAGGACCGCAACCAGTGGAAGCTGATGGCCACCAAGGCTAGAGCTTTCATCACCGGCTGTGGTGAGGCTGTGGAAACTCTCACCACAGCTGCCACCACCTTCCTGGACTCCCTGTAAGCTGTGTTACTCCCATCACAGCTGCCACTGCCTTCATGGATTCTGGGAAGGCCCGATGAGGTCTTGATTTGAAGACAGTGAAGAGAAATTATCTTAATAATTCACCAAGCAGAAATGTAAAATTTGATCTACTAATGAGGATTAAGAAAATATACTGTAGAAAATGACAGACAAAACTTGATTATGAATACTCTAATTGTATAGAAATTGAGAGACAAAACTTGATTATGAATACTTTAATTGTACCAATCACACACACACACACACACACACACACACACACACACACACACACACACACACACACACACACACACACACACACACACACATCCACACTTGGACAAAATCCACAGATGGAGCCAGACTTGGAAAATGGGTTTTAATGCCAAGAAGTGTCATGTATTAGAAATGGGAATGAGTAAAAAAAAGACCGCACTGAACATATAAAATAGGCAATGAGATAATTTATAAAAGATGAGAAAGACTTGGGAGTGACTATTCAGGATGACTTGTCACCAGAAAAACATATAAACAAAATCATTGGAGGAACTTATGGATTATTGACCAATATGAGAGTGGCTTTAATTATATGGATGAGGAAATGCTCAGGGAGTTGATAGAGACCATGATAAGGCCAAGACTGGAGTATGCAGCTGTGGTATGGTCACCTCATTTGAAGAAGCATATTGATAAACTAGAGAGGGTTCAACGGATGGGAATGGGGATGATACCATGTTTAAGGGAACTCACCTGCGAGGAGAGACTGGAAAAACTGAAGTTACCAATTATCTGCGAGAGAAGGGAAAAAGGTGACTTGATCACGATATTTAGAAATGTGAGAGAACTGGAAAGGGTGGATAGAGAGGATCATTTTGTGTTGGATGATGGAAGGACAAGAGGTAATGACTTCAAGTTGAGGAAAAGTAGATTTCTTAAAGATCTTAAAAGGTTCAGTTTCCCAAATAGAAGCATAAGTATGTAGAATGACTTAGACGAAGAGGTGGTGCAGGCAAAGAACATTCATGTGTTTAAAACTAGACTGGTTAAATGTAGATATGGAGACAGGACAAGACGAGCTTAGCTCTATTCCTGTATACTACAAATAGGTAAATGGTAAACACACACACACACACACACACACACACACACACACACACACACACACACACATACACACATAGGACAGAGCAGACTTGTGTCACTGTGCTCTGCACTCTGCTTAGCTGCAGAACACCTAATTGTATTTAAAAATGAGTCAAGCTCGGTACCAAGTTAAATTATAGATGATTGTAGATCAAGTAGAAGCAAAAAAGTGCTGTCCAAAGAAAGTATATCAAATAATCAGAGCCGTAAGGAATTTGTGGCGTTAGCAAACGACAGGCGCAGCGTCTGGTAAACAGACAAGCTCCAGGTAAATTCCAGCACTGACAATGAAGATGCTAAACTGTAAGTAGAAAATATATTTCTATAAGATGGCATACTTTCAAGAAGAATAACAAGGTAAGAGGAAGCGAAACAGTAGAAAACAAAATGATGACTGCACAGACCTGGTGGAACTGGTTACAGTACATTTAAATAGATTAGCAGAGAAAGTAAATAAACTGGAGGAAACTTTCAAACTGGAATTGGATGAAATAAGGAAGGAACTGTACCAACAAAAAGAAACAAATGAGGAACTGGTAAAGGAATTAAACAGGAGAGATGCAACAATAGGTGAGCTACAAGCTGAGGTAGACATTCTGAGGAAGAAAATGAATGAAAAGGAAAGTACAGTAGTCACCCATGAGAGAGTTCTGAAGGAGTACAATAATGATAGACATAATTAAACAAGCAGGTAATCTGACAGAACAGAGACACTGATGAGAAGATAACTGAGGCAAATGAAATTATTAGAAATTACACAGAGGAAGTACAAAACACAGGGGCAGAAGTAGCCAAAACAAGTTAAGATCTAAAAAACAAGGCTGAAGCAAAAGACATGACAAGAGAGGTGGAAGACATCATAAGGAAGAACCCAAGGCTGATAAAGGAAACAGCTGAGATTAACAAATCTAGTCATCACTGATAGAGATGAAGAAGAAATAATCACCAGAGATAACAAGGAGATGGTAAATGTAATGAACATATTGAAAGTAGTATCAGAGGAAATCTGTAAGAAAGATGTAGAGGAATTTAAGAAATTAGAGAAATATCGTATGAGAGAAACAAGTGGAGGTTCCTGAAAGTAACCTTCCAAAGTGTGAACACTAGAAAAGGTATTAAAAAATGCTAACAAACTTCAGGAATTAGAGGAGTACAAAGAAATGTGGATAAAAAGGTGCCTAACTTATAAGGAATGGATATTAACAAAGGAAAAGAGGGAAGAAGCTAAAAGAAAAAAATGATGCAAGATCAGATAAAGAGAGGAGTGAATTTATTTTGCAGAGTAGTAGGACTATATGTATAAAAAATGGCACATAAACAGCAGGGACTAAATAAAATCAAGATAGTAGACTCAGCCAATGTCAAACAGGCTATGTGAACAATAAGGCTAAGTTTATGTACTCAAATGTAGATGGAATGATATCCAAATTATTAGAAATAAAAGACTATATCATGAAAAACGAGCCTCATATTATTTGTCTAACAGAAACAAAATTAACTCCAAGGATATCAAACGACTCAATTTGAATGAGTACAATATTTGATGAGACAAATATAAAAAAAGGAGGAAGAGTTATGAAACTAACAGATTAAAGACTCCAAGTAAAAGAGAGAAATAGACATAACCTCACAAGTAGAATTAGTTGCAGTAGAGATTAGTACGTCAAAGGATATTAACTGTGGCAAATCTATATATGCCACCCAAGACAAACATATGGGATAGAGGTGAACATGAAGACCTGGCAGGAAAGACAATTCAGAGTTTAGGAACCCTGCTATACAGAATGGAAGAAAAATCTGAAAGAATTATACTAAGGGGAGATTTTAACACAAACTGGAATACTCTACATGTAAAAAACCATGAAAGTTGTTGGGATCAAATGCTCTTGGATCTTATACAGGAATTTTTTTCTAACAACATGTAAAGGAGAACACCTGAAAAAGAGGACCAGAAGACCCCTCATTATTAATGTCTGTCTATTTTATGGATAGCATTTGGGCGTTGTCCCTCTTGGGGAGTTCCCGTCCCACAGTGTTGCCATACTTTGTACTGGGCAATTTAATCGGATTAGAGACAAGGCATAAATGACAACTCTTCCTCCCAGCACACCACTCTCTTTCCCCTCTCCCTCTCTGCATAGAAATTGCATTTTTTGTAGATTTCTATAAAAAGTCTATATGGTTTTATGAATTATTAGAATTTGAGGAAAAGCCTCCTGACTGTCTGTCTGTCTGTCTTGTTGCGTTCTTATTCATTCCCTTTCTCCATGCCCTTTCCCCCAACTCTCTGTTTGTCCGTCTGTCTCTGTCTCTCTAACATTATTTTTTAATATGAGTGTGATTTTCTCCTTAAAGTATGATGTTTTATTTGTGGTTTATAATTTCGATCTATTTTCCACACCACCTTTGAGGTTGAGGAAAAGCCTCCTGACTGTCTTGTTGCACTCGTATTCAATTTCCACCACATTCCCTCCCTCCCTCTCTCTGTCTTGCCTTTTCTCCCTTATCTCCAGCCTCTCCAACCTCCCTCCCTCGCTGTCTGCCTATCCCCCTTATCTCCATTCCCTTTCCTGCCTCTCTCTCTCTCTCTCTCTCTGTTACTGTCTGTCTGTCAACATTACGTTTTTCTTATGAATGTGATACTTTCCTTAAATTTTTCGGTCTTTTGTTTTATTGTTCTTTATAATTTCGAAACGCGAAGCTTGATTGAAGGAAGAGCAGATTTGTCTGACTGTTGCTTCGCTCACGTTCATGGCTTTTGCTGTTCAGGCAACAACTTTTGAGGGAACAATTATAGGTCCTCTGTTTGCCTTCTCATATAAAAAATACTTACAGTATTTACGTTGTAAATGGAGCATACGAGAACGAGTAGCAGGAGTAAGAGCATCCATCTCAGGTGGCGGCCAGAGTGGAAATTACCTGGATTAACAAAGTCACTCTACCCTTACAAGCGTGGCAATGTTGGAGAGCAACGTTGCCAAGTGTTGTGGTATTTATAAAAAGTCATTGTTATTATTAGAAAAAAAAAAAGAGACATTTATAACACTATATAGCCTTCTTAGGCTAGAGAATTAAATATACTGTATATATACTGTAAATAAACTTCATTTAGAAGTAGTAAATAGCTGACATGAGACAGGGAGGTGTACATGTTTGGCAGAGAGGCGGCCGAGGAAATTCCCAAGAGGGACAACGCCCAAACGTGCTTCATAAAATAGACAGACCATAGATCTCACACTTACTAGGCAAGAAAATGAAATTGACAATATAATCTGTCATTCCCCCATTCGGCAAAAGTGACCATGCAGTACCAGATTACAATTTCAGGATAGCATGTGATATTGTTAGAGGTAATGGAAATCACAAAAAGAGGCTAAACTACAAGTAGGGAAATTATCATGACCTAATGAATTACTTTAAGGATATATATTGGGAAAAGGAGCAAAGAGGACAAGGTATAAATGTTATATATAAAAAATTGTGAATTTTACAAAATAGGAGTCCCATAATTACAATATGTACCATTGCACAAATACACTGAAATAAGGATAAAGAACTGGTTTTATACTGATTGTAAAAATGCAAAAGATAAAAGAGATTTGCTGTGGATCAGATACAGATGACATAAAAGTGAGAGAGCCTATAGCAACTACAAGCAGGCAAGACATTATTATACAAAGATAAGGAGAGAAGCCCAAAGGCAGTTTGAGGAAGACATTATAAATAAAAGTACTGATCAGCTGAAGTTGTTTTACAGCTACATACAAAGTAAAGCAAAAGTTAAAGATAAAATACAATCCATCATGGATGAGGGGAAAATCTGTAACAATGAAGATATTTGTGAAGTACTAAACAAGAATTTCTAGTCAGTTTTTACTAAAGAAAGTAGATTTGTGAGAGATGAAAAAGAACAAGCATGCCCGCACATACTAACAAATATACATATAGCAAAACAAGAGGTCCAGGAAGAGATGAGGAAATTAGATGGGAAGAGCCAATGACCCTGATGAGATTTCATATTGGATATTACGGGAATGTGCAAAAGACCTAAGCAGTCAATTGCATTTAATATTCGAAGAATAATTAAGACAAGGAAAACTACCTGATATTTGGGAGAAAGCAAACATTGTGCCCCTTTTCAAGAAAGGAAATAGAATAATCCACTTTACTACCAACCAGTATCACTGACCAGCATCATAAGTAAGATGTTAGAAAAATCAATATGAAGGATTTGGGTAGATCACCTGGAAAAACACAATATGATAACAGAGAGACAATTTGGTTTTAGAAAGGGAAAATCATATGTTACTAGGGGCACTCACCATCCACTCACTTGATATAGTGCTGCTCTTGGGTGTATTCCTTTCCTCCATCCTCTTGTCTTCTTTCCTTCATTCTTTCCTTGTCCTTCTGCCTACGGGTGTCTTTACACTCCCTCTTCGGTCTTTCCTTCATTCCTTCCTCTTCCTTTTGCCCGTGGGTGACTCTACACTGAGTGACATGCCAAACTGTTTCCTGTACACCAGGAAACCATTTACTACGCTGGGAGGTAACCACATAACCAAATTTTGGCACCTGGTGGTTAAGTGGGTAATTATTACGATCCAGTCGGATTGAGCCAGTGAAGGTTTATATCCAAGGGGTGATTGGGGTTGATTCCTCATGTAATGCCACTCAGGGATGAGTGAGGCTGGTCACTCTCATCTTAAATGTCAGGACCAACTGCCTAGCCCTGGGCTCCTATGCTCCTCATGGGGCAGTGTAGGACTGGATGATGGATGGACTAACCTATTAAGTTACTATGATAGAGTTGCAAAAATAATACAGGAAGGAGATGGCTGGGCAGACAGCATATATTTGGATTTCAAGAAGGCATATACAGAGCACCACACAAAAGACATATGGAAACTGCACAATCAAGGAGGAATCCAAGGTAAACTGTACAATTGGATGAACGATCTTCTCAGTAAAGAGAAATGAGAACAGTGCTAAGGGGAAATTCATCATGGAAAGTGACCAGTGGAGTTCCACAGGGCTCGGTGCTGGCACCAATGATTTTTTAGTAAATGACATAGACAGCAACATTGGAAATGGAATCTACCAAAATATTTTTGCTGATGATGCAAAAATACAAAGGGAAATTACAGACTATTGCATAGAGCTACAAGAGGAATTAAATAAGCTTCATGAATGGAGCAATAGATGGCAAATGGAATTCAATGTTGACAGATTCATGTAATAAAATTTGGTAAATGTGAAAAAAGACCAGACTAGGACTATAAGTTAGGAAGTTCAGCCCTACACACATCAGAAAGGGAAAAGGATTTAGGAGTGATTATCATTAGCAGACTATCACCGGCTGACCATGTAAATGAAAAAGTAGGGAACATGTACACACTTCTTGCCAGTACGAGGGTAGCATTCACATATATATAAATGAAGACATGCTGAGAGCGATAATAACAACATTCATCAGACCAACTCTGGAATATGCATCAGTAGTCTGGAATCCCCATCTCAAAACACATAGCCAATTAAGATTGAAAAGGTACAAAGGGCCACTACAAGATGGGCACTAAGTTTAAAGGACCCAAGCTCTGAAGAAAGACTCAACAAATTAAATGTACCAACATTGCAGCAGAGATGGAAAAGAGGAGACATGATTATGTTATATAAATGCATCACAGGAAAAGAGAAAATAGATGTAAATAAGTATATAGCCTATGGGGAAGCAACATAAGAGGACATTGCAGAAAATTCTTCAAAAAGAGAGGTGATAAAGATGTATGGAAATTCAGTTTCCCAGATAGAGCAGTTGATCAGTGGGACGCAATACCGAATGAAATGAGTGTGTGCCAAAACAATTCACAAATTTAAAGATAGGTATGGTATGATATGGATAGCCTATGTGAGTGCATTCAAGTACTTGGGTAGTGTGATGAGTAAGGATGGAATTTTGGGGGATGAAGTGGTTGAAAGGGTACAGGAGGGAAGGAAGGTTGTTGGTTCACTGAAAGCAGTGATGAGAAATAGGGAGGTGTGTATGGAAATTAAGAAGTCACTGCATGCTAGTATTGTGATCCCTAGCCTGACGTATGGAAGCGAGGCATGGACCTTGCTAGAGGGGAGCAAGTCAAGAGTGAGAGCAGAAGAAATAAGTTGCATGAGAGGAGCATATGGAGTGACACGGAGGGACAGGTTGACGAATGAAGAAGTGAAAGAATGTTGTGGAGTGATGGGGATGTGACTGAGAAAAGTAGGAGAAATACTCTGCAGTGGTTTGGACATGTGGAGACAATTGAGAATTAGACTGACTAAGAGGGTGTATGTAGGCGAAGTGGAGGGAGGGAGAAAGAAGGGGAGACCAAGGATGAGGTGGAGGGATGGAGTTGAGAGGTGCTGTATATAAGGGAGGGGGGAGTGAGTTGGGGGGAGGGCAGTCAAATGGTGGGTGACAGAGCGACTTGAAGGCATTTTGTCTGCGGCAACTCTTTGCGGGATTAGGGCGTTGGTCTGTAGATACCGCAGATTAATAGATGATAAAAATGGTTCAAAACACCAGACAGTATGAGGGTGACTCATTCCTGCAAAAAAACAATAAGATAAGAACACACACACACACACACACACACACACACACACACACACAACATCTAGGAGGAATCCAAGACAACCTGTACTGTTGGATGCAGGATTTTTTCAGAAAAGGATAATGAGTATGGTACAGTACTAGGGGATATTACTCATCATTGAAGGAAGTGACCAGCGGGGTTCCACAGGGCCCAGTGCTGGCACCAATTATGTTTTTAGTATATGTAAATGACATACAGTAGACAGTGACACCGGAAATGGAAGCTAACTGAATATGTTTGCTGATGATGAAAAAATACTTAGGAGAATTACTAACAGATTCTTGCAGACAACTACAAGAAAAATTAGATAAACTTCATGAATGGAACAATAAATGGCAAATGGAATTTAACGTGGACAAGTGTCATGTCATTAAGTTTGGTAAAAGTGAAAAAAAAAAAGATCAGACTGGGATTATAAGTTTGGAAGTTCAACCCTACACATATCAGAAAGGGAAGAGGACCTAGGATTGATTATCAGTAACAGACTATCTCCGGCTGACCACATCGGTGAGAAGGTATGTAACATGTATACACTGCTTGCTAATACGAGAAGAGCATTCACATGTAAAAATGAAGACATGCCTAGAAAGATAATAACACCATTCATCAGACCAACCCTGAAGTATACATCAGTAGTCTGGAATCCCCATTACAAAAAACACAGATAAGATTGAAAAGTACAAAGGGCAGCTACAAGATGGGTATCAAGCTTAAGGGAGCTAAGCTATGAAGAAAGACTAAAAAAAATTGAATGTACCAACATTACAGGAAAGAAAGAAAAGAGGAGACATGATTATGCTCTTTAAATGCATCTCAGGGAAAGAGAAAATAAACGTAAATGGGTATATAACCGATGGGGAAGCATCAGCAAGAGGACTGCAAAAAACTACATAAAAAGAGAGGCGATAAAGAAGTAAGGAAATTTGGTTTACCAAATAGGGCAATTGATCAGTTGAATGCACTACCGAATGAAACAGTGTGTGCCAAAACTATTCATAAATTTAAGGATATGTATGATAAAAATGATTTAATACATGGGACAGTACGAGCTTGACCTATTCTTGTAAAGATGCAGTTAGGTAAAAGAACACACACACACACACACACACACACACACACACACACACACACACACACACACACACACACACGAGAATGTGCAAAGGAGTTAAGTAAACCATTATTTTTAATTTTCAAGAAATCCTTGAGTCGAGGTAAACTACCTGATATTTGGAAAAAAGCAAATATTGTCCCCTTATTCAAGAAAGGAAATAGACAAAATCCACTCAACTACCGACCAGTATCACTGACCAGTGTTGTAAGCAAGGTATTAGAAAAGCTAATAAGAAAAGCTTGGGTAAATCATCTAGAAGAAAATAGCATGATAACAGAAAGACAGTTTGGTTTCAGAAAAGGAAAATCATGTGTTACTAATCTGTTGAGCTACCATGACAAAGTAACAAACACAATACAGGAAAGGGAAGGATGGGTGGACAGTATCTATTTAGATTTCAAGAAAGCTTTTGACACAGTACCACACCAAAGACTTTTATGGAAACTGTACCATCAAGGAGGAATTCGAGGCAAACTGTTTTGTTGGATGCAAGACTTTCTCATAAAAAGAGAAATGAGAACAGTACCGGTACTAAGAGGAAACTACTCATCATGGAAAGAAGCGACTAGTGGAGTACCACAGAGTTCAGTGCTGGCACCAATCATGTTTTTAGTGTATATAAATGATATAAACAGTAACACTGGAAATGAGAGCTATATGAATATGTTTGCAGATGATGCAAAAATACAAAGGAGAATTACTAACACAGACTCTTGTAAAGAGCTACAAGAAGAATTAAATAAACTTCATGAATGGAATAGTACATGGCAAATGGAATTCAATGTGGACAAGTGTCATGTAATCACGTTCGGTAAAAGTGGAAAAAGACCTGATTGGGATTATAATTTAGGAAATAAAACCCTATACACATCAGAAAGAGAGAAAGACCTAGGTGTGATTATCAATAACAGACTATCTCCGGCTGACCACATCAGCGAGAAGGTGCGGAACATGTATGCATTTTCATTCATTCATTGCCAGACGCCATGTATCCCAGATGGGGTGGCCGATGGCTTATACAGGGAAGGGCACTAATCCTCCACCAACCCCACTTGACACGTAGGGATGCCAACAGCACCCGGTGTTCCCAGGCGGTCTAACCAGACCCAACGTTGCTTAACTTCGCTGATCGGACGGGAAGCGGTGTACTCAACGTGGCATGGCCGTTGGCACTGCTTGCAAATATGAGAATAGCGTTCACATACATAAATGAAGACATGCTAAGAAGGATAATAACATCATTCATTAGACCAACCCTGGAATATGCATCAGTAGTCTGGAGTCCTCATCTCAAAAAGCACATAGACAAGATTGAAAAAGTTCAAAGGGCCGCTACAAGATGGATACCAAGCTTAAGGGACCTAAGCTACGAAGAAAGACTAAATAAACTGAATCTACCAACACTACAGGAGAGAAGGAAAAGAGGTGACATGATAATGCTATATAAGTGCATATCAGGGAAGGAGAAAATAGACATATATGATTACTTAACATATGGAGAAGCATCAGCAAGAGGGCACTGCAAAAAACTGCATAAGAAGAGAGGTGATAAAGACGTAAGGAAATTCAGTTTCCCAAACAGAGCAATTGATCAATGGAATGCACTACCGGTACTGAATGAAATAGTGTGTGCCAAAACAATTCACAAATTTAAAGATATGTACGATAAATATGGTTTAAGACACGGGACAGTACGAGCTTGACTCATTCCTGTAAAGATACAATTAGGTAAGAACACACCTGCACTCCTCCGCATCCTGCATCAGCTTCTGAGTGACCGATATTGTGAAGGGCGTCATAAATAGAGCATTTATTGAGAAAAAGAGCCATTTAGACCTAGCTGTCTGTTACTGTGTACGACTATACGGCTGAACGACTCTCTGTATTTAATTATCTTTGTTCAGTAGAAGCCATGATGCCTGGGAAATTACTAAACAGCGTGGTGTTCGGCATTAACAAGCTATTGACTTTAACGTCAAGGGTCTGGTACCGAGTAGTTTGTTACAAAAAGGGTGTACTAGCACAACTGCCATTGGGATTATATTCAAGAGTTTACAGTACCATGAGTGTTATTATCAAGCAGCCTAACTGCAACATTCTGGTGATATCAAGTACAGTAATCTCTCCACTATATGATGTAATAGAGCCAAAGGCATGTCCAGAAAGTGGTCCCCTGCCTGCTGGATTGGTACTTAAGGACCCTAACCTAGCCTAACTTTGAATGCCACCTAAATAACTTCCTACCGGAAATGCATGGCACCTATTTAAGACCCTATTCACACCAATAATGGATATAAAGCATGAAATAAATGAAAAAGAACCAAAGAATGAGGAATTAGAAGTGACTGTACCTCAGCCAGTGTACTTACAGCACGTGTGTGGCCCTTCTCTAAGGCTTTTGCAGTGGTGAAATTGCTCTTGAAGCATGTACAGTAATCAAGTGTTGTGCTGCACTTACCGTAATTATTTGCACTGTGAGTTATAATTGTTTAACACTGACATTGTTAACTGCACCACGCCAGTTTCAACCGCCAGTTTGCACTCCACAGTTAATCCTTTGCACTCTAAATTGTAATTTCTTAACACTGCACAACACTGTAAATTCCCTGGCAAGGTATTGCAGTTTATTCACTGTTTAGTCACAAAAAATGAGCACATATGGCATCCACTGCAATAAGCATCTGCTAGCAATCGAAGTTAGGCAGTGACTGTTGGTGACGGGGAAACAGAGTTGCCAGATCACAATGGCCATATTACCAAACTCCTCAATTTTCATTACCAAATTTAACTTTTTATTACCAAATTCATAAAGCTAATATTTATTCTTCACTAATTATATATACAAGTGTAAATACATGTAATCACTTTCCTTATAATGAACAACAGGTTGATTATTTTCACGCTATGTAGACTAGCAGACTAATCAGAGAGAGCAGACAATCCACCATCTCCATCCTGTGTATCCTCATACATGTGAAAAATCCGTTTGTTAATGCATTATCCTGATTCATTACCAAACGAATTTTTCATGACTAAATTGGCCCGCATTTGTTAATGAAAAATACCAAATGGCAACCCTGACAGGGGAGGGGAGAGGGGGGAGGAAGGAAGGAAGGGGTAAGGGGTGAAGGGGCTATGGGGTAAACAGCTGTTTGGCGCTGCGCGGCAATTTCAAATTACGGGAGGGGAAAAAATGGAATTTTGGGGGGATTTTTTCTGTTTTTTGGCCATTTTTGGGTTCTGAAGGTCCAAGCCCACAATGTCTTGTAAGTGGGGTGTCCAGAAAGTGGGCATCCGGATAGTATAGGGGTTCCCATCTAATTACAATGACTGATTCTTTGAGAGAAGTGAGGTCAGTGAATGTACGGTGAGGTTGGATGAGGAGGATATGGAAAATGTGAGTGAGTATAAGTACTTGGGTAGTGTGATGAGTAAGGATGGAAGTTTAGAGGGTGAACTGCTTAAAAGGGTACAACAAGGAAGAAAGGTTGCTGGTTCCTTGAAAGCAGTGATAAGAAACAGGGACGTGAGCATGGAAGTGAAAAAGTTACTACATGACAGTATTGTGACACCAACTCTAACATACTGTACAGTACTGTATAGCAGTGAAGCTTGGACCTTGTTGGAGGGACTGAAGTCAAGAGTGAGAGCAGTGGAAAAGAGTTATTTGAGAGGAGCAAGTGGAGTCACATGGAGAGACAGACTGACATTCGAGGAAGTAAAGGAACGTTGTGAGTGTGATAGGAAGCGTTAGGAGAAACACACTGAGGTGGTTTGGCCATGTGGAGAGGATTGAGAGTGAGAGACTGATGAGGAGAGTATATGTGAGTGAGGTGGAGGAGGGGAGAGGGAGGGGGAGGCCAAGAATGAGATGGAGGGATGGAGTGGAGAGGTATATGAGAGAAGGGTGTGTGACCTGGGAGAGGGACAGTGAAGTGGCAGGGAACTGGGTGACACTGGGGCGATTTGTTTGTGGCCACTCTTTACGGGATTAAGGCGTCTGGCAATAGATAGAGAGACAGATTGAAATTCCTATGATGTCAAGTTGGCAATGAATCCTACAGTTCAGTGTTAGAGGCCTGGATGGTGATTGAGATAACAGAAAATTGATTAATTTTATAACTGACTCAAGTAAACTGTTGTTGAAGTAGCTAGAAGTACAGGTATACCCCGGTTTAACGATGCAATTGGTTAGGCAAAAACCCATCGTTAGGCAGGGTATCGTACATCGTGGGAGATTTAACATGTAAAGTAGTAGTAATAGTTGTTCCCTAGGCAGTCTGGCCGAACAGCCCCAAGTCCCTTAGGAAGGCAATGGCTGAGACCGGGCTTTCCCACAGAGCTCTCAAAGAGTGCATGTTGTGTTGTTGGCATAGGTGATGGTGTGCAATGCAGTCTTCCATAATATGGGGTGCTGTGTTGTATCCTGGACAGGCATCAGTGACGGAGTCATCCACCCTCTTTTGGTAGCTTAAGAGGGCTGAATGGTGCCCACATCTCAGCCTGGCCAGGTGGACCCTGTCCTCACGAGGGAGATAGGATTCAGAAGGGTGGATGTCAGAAGGCCGTGCATGCAGCTGTGTGTTGTCTTTAAGTGACTGAATGGAGGGGAGAGTGATCTGAGTGTGGATATATGCTTCTGGAAGCTGGTCTGAGGTGGGTGAGGGGGGAGAGATGACAGTATTTGTGTATGGTATCGTGTGCTGGGTGTTGTTTTGATGTTCCTTGGTGTGGGTGGATGTGCTGCCATGTAATATAGTGGATGTTGTGGGTTTGTGGAGGCTGCAGCAAGAAACTGGGTGCCTCTCATGTCCAGGTGATCCCTGACTTTGAGGAATTTGGTTTCTTGATGTAGGTGGTCTGTGGGTGTAGTAGCTGTGCAGCCTGTGATTATTTTTAGGGCCTTGTTCTGTATGGTCTGTAGGGTATTGTAGTGTGTTCTGGTGAGGTTAGAAGCCCAGGCAGGGCTTGCATAATTCATCACTGAACGTACTGTATGTATAGTTTGTATACTATAGTGGTGGTTTCTTTGTTGTGTCCGAATGTTGTATGGGCAAGTGACCTCAAAGCATTGAGTCTTGGTGTTATTTTATTTTTAATGATTGTGATGTGTTGTTTAAATGACATTGACGTATTGTATGTTACACCAAGGATTTTGGGCGTGTGGTAGGGGAGTGTTGTTTATGGTGAGGTGTGGGATGTGACTGTGTTCTGCTGTCCAGTTTGTGAAAAGGGTCACTGTAGACTTGGCTGGGGCTATTTTGAGCCTGTTTTTGGTGAACCATTCGTGTAGTGTGTTGAGGTAAGGTTGAATGATGTGTGCAGCTGTGTTTGCGTTTTGGTGCGTACATGTGTTATATCATCTGCATAGGAAGCTATGTGTATCTGTGGTTTGTGGGGTGTGGGTATGTCGTGCATGTATAGGTTAAAAATATAGGGGACAAACCAGATCCTTGGGGGACGCTGTTTGTGAAGTTTCTGATGTTAGAAGACTGACCGGCAAATGTTACGTGTGCACATCTGCCTGCTAAGTAGTTTGCCAGCCATCTTTTTGTGTTATTGTGCATGTTTGTGTTGAGTATTTTGTTTGTGAGGTTGTGGCGGGGGATGACATCAAAAGCTTTGCTAATGTCTAGTGTGATTAGGAGTGTTCTATGTGGTGGCCTAGCAGAATTCGTGCCATCAAAAACTCTCTGTGTAAGGTCTGTTAGAATGGTGTTTGTGGAGTGTAGTGGCCTAAAGCCATTTTGTGACTGGGCTAGGGGAATGTGAGGTGTGACTAGTTGTAGTACCAGTCGTTCAGTGACTTTGGAGGGAGTGCACAGGAGTGTGATGGGGCGGTGTGAGGAGGGCAACGTGGGGTCTTTGTTGGGTTTAGGGATAGTGATGATAATGCCATGCTTCCAGATGTTGGGTATTATGTTGTGTGAGTAGCTGTAGTTTGATATGTTGGTGTGTGCTTGTATGCCTTGTGGTCCCAGGTGTTTCAGGTGAATGTTGCTTATGTTGTCTGGTCCACAGGGAGGTAAGTACTTGAAGTTGTTAAAAATGTGCTTCGTCTGGTTGTAAGTGAAAGGTGCATAGTCTGGGTCTATGGGGAACTGTCTCTTACGTCGGATGATACGTCGGTCTTCGGGATGGGGGTTTAGATGGCTGACTTGTGAAAAGTGATTGATGAGAATGTTTGCTTGATGTTTGTTTGAGGGTATGGTGTCTGTTGTTGTGATGGCAGCGTGTGATTGTGTGGTGTTGCTGTTGGAAAGTGTGATGCTGTTTAGTGTTTTGTAGAGTTTGCTGATGTTTGTTTTGTGGTCAAGTGTTTGGAGGTAATTTTTACAATTTAGTGTTTCCTGTTCTGATATTTTATTGTTTATTTGAGTGTTGAGCTCTTGTATATGTTGTACGGTGTCTGGTGTGTGGGGTGTTGGGGAGTGTCGAAGTGTGTCCCATCGTCTGATGAGGCCTTGAATTTCTGGTGTGAAGTTGGGTTTGTGTTTCTTTCTGTTAACTCTAGGGATGTGTTTTGTCTGCATTTTGTATAATTGTATTGAAAGTGCACAGCAGTGTTGATGTTGTGATGGGTGTACTGTTTAGTGTTTTGAAGTGTTGTTCTGTTTCAGTTACAAAGGCCTCCCAGTTGGCTCACTTATAATTAGTGTATGTGTGTTTGTGGCCAGCCGGGGTGATTCTGGTTTTGGTAGTGATGATGATTGGGAGGTGATCAGAACCTAGGGTTTTGACCACTCTCCATAATGTAGTGGGGGCGAGGTTTGGGGAGCAGAAGGTGATGTCTGGAGATGATGGGAGGAAGTGGGCTTGGTGTGGGATATGGGTATGTTGGTCTTCTGTAGACTGTTCAGTATGAAAAGATGATCTGTCTGGGATTGTAGTACCAGCCCTCTGTCTGTGTCAGGGTTGTTGACATGCTAGGCCGACGACTTGGCGTTGAAAACACCACCCAGGATGATGTTGGGTATGTTAGTGATGTAGTGTATCTGTGGGAAGTAATTGCGTGGTACTGTGGGGGACGATTGGGGGGGAATGTATGTGTTAGCGATTGTTATGTGTGATTTGTTACCAGTGCATATTTTGATTGTATTTCTGTTGTCATGTGGGGGGAGAAGTGACTGTGTGTGCACTGGTATCTGCAAAGTTGATGGATTTGTGTACCAGGGTGATGAGTCCACCGCCACCGCCGTCGGCCCAGTCTTGTCGAATGGTGGTGAAGTTATGAAATGTCGGTGTTTTCTGTGCTCTGTGTAGTTTTGTTTCTTGTAAGATGGCAATGTGTATGTTCTGTACATGTAAAGTAATAGGATGTGTTTTTCAGCCTTGGGTTTCTCCCCCAACCGTGTTCAAAACCCAAATGAGCCACAAAACAAGTTTAAAGCCAATCTAAACAGCCAAACATCTGTGAAAGAAGCTAACCTAAGCCTAACACCTGTAAAAAAAACTCAATAGAACCAACAAATAAAATCTGAAAATCTTCAAATATTTCTGAAAAAAATCATAATAAACTGTATCCGAAAATGACAATGTTCATCCCATCTATGGCTAAAACACATTAATCTAAGTCTAAAAACTTCATAAATCAACCTAAACACAATTTGAGTCTAAACTATCATCAAAATCATTAAAAAAAAAAATCAAAACCCATCATTAAACCAGGGTTTGGCCATCATTAGGTGGGGTATGGTGGTATTTCTATCCTCGTTGTTAAGCTGATGTATAGCATCTAGGGGTATTGTATACCGGGGTATTAATATCTGTATTATATCATTAATTACTAGTTTCTCATGTCAAGTAGCATTATCATTTGGAATATGGTGGCTATTGCAGTAGATATGTTCTGGAATGAGCGCGTACAGTACTTACCATACAAAGTACTTCCCAGGCCAGCGGGTGGGTGGGGTTGTCAACTGGGACACATACTAGTTATGGAATTTTGTTGAGATGTCACTTTCGGGTGTCAAGTGTACCTTTTTGAAATCATCATCATCATCATCCTCATGAAAAATTTACGTGACTGTGAGAAACAGACTTTCTCAATATTCACTAGAATGTTTATGTACAATAAATGTTCAGTATTTTTAAAATTACAGTATCCTAATGCTAAACTTATTGAAGTTTGGACTATTTCAAGTAGTTAATTTGATTGGGCATCCTTAAAAACCTAGGATTTACCACATAAAAAATGATGGAAGTTGGTTCAGAAGTAATAATGTTATAAGATATTTTGTGTTAGTATCTGGAATTTTGTAGCCATACATTGGACCCATGATGCAAGTTACCAGTTGCAGCTTGGTTACTTGATTTTTCCAAAAAGCAAACAACAAAATTAATACAACTTCAGTGAGAGTAAACTGAAGGTACAGTGGAAAGTGGTGAACATAAAATTTTTACGTAGGTTCATTACAACCTACTCAACTTGAACATGTTCCACACCATAGTGTGGCCAGTTATCTAATTTTGTTCTTCCATTGAATTGCATTATAACTGTAAACTGTTCCATAATAGCCTACTGAATTACGCAACAAATTATACTCTAGGTCACAGGGATAGGCTATACATTTTAGTAGACATATTTTACTGTAACATGCTAGTGTCGCTTCACGTTTGTACATGTTCCTCGTGAGTCAAAGTGTTCGATTATTTTCAGGTTGCTGCAGTTTCTTCAGAGTGGCTTAGATATAAACCCAGTATACTTTAATGATAACATTACTAACTAAACTGTACATGCCTATAAACTTTAATAATAGTGTGGATTGTGTACCGTGTATTACTTTCTCAGACCATTCAATGAAGCAGAATTGTTGGTATTCGAGACTACCAACCTCCTACAGTTTCCTTTACGTCTCTTATTTGGTATTTCCCATTTGTATCAGACTCTAGCCTTGCAAATCTTGGACACATCAGTACCAATTTTATTGGTGTGATACTTTTTGTAGGCGAGTTTGATTACGGTTCAGTGAATTCTGTCAACAATATTCAGGTTCTAATATTATAAGCCTACCTTACCTTGTGATATGATTTCTTGTTCCTTCCAAAAAAAATATACGTTGGTTTGTTGCCGTGATTATTTGGAGTTGAGGAATGGTTGACTTAAAATGCAGACAAAACTTGACACCTTGAAATATCAAACTTAAGCATACCGTATAGTGGGCTTCAGTTAATTTGATACCAGGTGTAGTTGCTTACCCATATTTCTGAGGTGGGATTTATCAAAGCAGGGAGACAAATTCACTGGGGCAAACTCACCAAGGGATGCAAATAAACATCAGAGTTTGCATACTCATCAGATACTATTACATGATGCTGTTTTTGTTAAAGAAAAACATTAAACTAGCCTTACTACAGAGATGAAGTGTGTTCTTGATATTATTTTGGTGAGTTTTTCTTGTATTTACTTAGCCTTAAAGCGAATAGAAGCACTGTCTTGTTCTTTTTGGTTGCTTCTCAGCCATTAATATTGATTGCCAGACCCCATAAAATGTATCTAGATCCTGTGAAATACTGGGAAGATTGTCCAAATACAGTACCTGTAACTGAAACTGGCATTAGCTCAACAGCAAGAAACGAGGGACAACTACTGTAAGATAAAGTTTGTGATTTTGACGTAGATTAAAGTGTGCTTAAGGAATAAGGATTATGCTGCTTAATGTTTATTAATATACAAAGCTGCTCTTTCAGTGATTAGCATCACCAAGATTTGATATATTTCAAAGGCTTTGATATGGTAAAGTGAATCACATACTACAAATGTTAAATAAACTTAGCTCTGAGGTGCTCACAGTAGCTTCAGTAAAGTACATTTATGATCACTACCATTTTTGAAATGGTAATTCTAGTAGTGTGCAATAAAAATTAGACTGAATTTTGTGTGCGGATTTACCTATTTGTAGTATACAAGAATTAAGCAATGCTCGTGTTGTCCTGTCTCCATATCCACATTTATCAAGTCTACTTTTACACACATGAATGTTTTTCGCCTGCATCATCTCTTCGTCTAAGTCGTTCCAAATATTTATGTATTTACCTCTATCTACCTGTCTATCTATTGCAAGACGCCTCAATCCCATTTGAGGTGGCCACAAACAAATCGCCTCCACGTCACCCTGTCCCCCGCCATTTCACTTCCCTGCTCCGAACTCACACCCCCCTCTCTCATATAACTCTCCACCCTATCCCTCCATCTCATCCTCGGCCTCGTGGGTTCCCGTCGCTGTTTCTCAATAAGTCAAATTTAGCTTTAAACTCGTTTAAGTTTTTAGACTGGACGATCTCTTTGTCCAGGCTATTCCACAGGTCTATACTTCTATAAGGAAAACTATGTTTCTTGATATCCTTCAAGCAGCTTGACCTCTTCAATTTATTCCGTGTCCTCTTGCTCTCTTATCCCATACAAACAGATCTTCTCGGTCAATTTTATCTACTACTGTCATGGTCCTAAACACTGTAATCATGTCTCCTCTCTTTCTTCTTTCTTCTAAGGAAGGCAAATCCAGCTTTTCTAGCCTCTCTCTGTATGACAGATCTGCCAGACTGGGGACCATCTTGGCTGCTGTTCTTTGTATTCTCTCAGTCTTGTTTATATCTTTCTTTTTGTGTGGGGACCACACTACCACTGCAAATTCTAACCTGGGGCGGATCATGGCCACTGTCAATTTTTTCATCATCTCCTCATCCATATAATGAAATGCTACTCTTATGTTAGTCAAGAGTTTATACGTCTCTCTATCTTGTTAATATGTTTTTCAGGTGACAAACTATCGTGGACCAGCACTCCCAAATCTTTCTCTTCTCTCGTTTTGTGATTAATTCATTACTCATCAACTAATTCAGTGATGGCCTCCTGGTACTTTTACCCATTTCCAATATTTTACATTTCTTTGCGTTAAATTTCATTTCCCACATCTGGCTCCAATAATGTATCCTATCCAGATCCTCCTGCAGCATATTACAATCCTCCTCAACCTCTACCTTCCTCAAGATCTTTACGTCATCAGCAGACAGACTTGCATAACTGTTCACTCCGTCTACCATATCATTTACGTAAATCAGGAACATAACTGACGCCAGCACCGAGCCTTGAGGGACTCCACTTGTTGCTTCCCTCCATCCAGACATCCTATCCTTTATTACTGTCCTCATTTGTCTGTCTTTCAAAAAGTCTCTCATCCATTCTAGGAGTTTCCCCTTCAGTCCTCCTATATACTCTAGTTTCCACATTAGTCTCTTATGGGGTACCTTGTCGAAGGCTTTCTCTAAGTACACACAATCCACCCAACCGTCTCTCTCCTGTACCACGTCAATCGCTCTTGAGTAAAAGCTCAACAAGTTGGAAACACATGACCTTCCACTTCTGAATCCAAACTGACATTCAGCCAAAATATTAATCTCTTCTAGATATTTCATCCATCTGTCTTTCAGGATTCTCTCACAATTTTGCGACCATGCTGGTTAGAGACATTGATCTATTAATTCAGGGGTTCTTCCCTGTTTCCACCCTTATAAAGTGGTACCACATTTGCCCTCTTCCATTCTTGAGACACTTTCCCTTCTTCCAGAGAACACACAGTTAAACTGTGAATTTTATCCGCTAGTTGTTCTCTGCATTCCTTCAGAACCCAATTAGAAATTCCACCAGGTCCTGGGGTTTTCCTTACATCTTGAGTTCCCAGTAATTTATACACTTCCTGTACCTGTGTGTGTGTGTGTGTGTGTGTGTGTGTGTGTGTGTGTGTGTGTGTGTGTGTGTTTAATGCAAGGAAGGAGGAACCAAATGCTGGAACCCTGCAAATTGTTCCCTACTGGTATGATGTCACGGAACCTCCTAACTGGTTCCAGCGAGGGTAAGGCTGAAGGGAAGGTCCTGGAGAAACGCAGTGGACTGGGGACGACTTTATTACTGAAGATACAGACAGGGCAGATAACAGGGTGCCAGCGTGTAGTAACAGGGCGAAAGCTGGTGAGGAACTAACTAAGGCTGGGCTGGCTAGCTAGATGCGGCGTTGTCACGTCTAACTAACACATGGGACATATATACAAGAGTCATAGAGTCAGCGAGACACAGCACATAGTATGGCAACACTGCAGTGGCAACATGGTAATATTTCATATCTATACACCTCCCCCCCCTTTATGCTCGTAGTTCACTCTCGAGCGGATCTCAGTCTTTTCTGCGAGATGAGTAAAGCGTCGAGGGGCAGTGGAGGAGTCAAGTGAGGGCCTTAGTTCCGGGCTTGAGCAAGGGACCACAGGGGACTGGGGTGGGGAGTTCTCACTAACACTCTCGGGTTGCACTGTGCGCTGGGGTAGAGCGTTGTCACTAGGGAGGGGCACTGGGCGGAGATGACGTCTATTCCTCCACCACACACGACCACTAGGCAGGCGTACCTCATAATGTCGTGCCCTGCCGCGGCCCATAACGACCCCGACTTTGTCCCAGCGGTGTGAAGCTGGGTCCTGAATCCTGACCCGCTGTCCTATGGTCAAGCTAGGAAGAGGTCAGGCGTGCGTGTTGTACCGACTGGTCACTTGGTCAGCCTGGGCTGCTTCACGGCAGTCACATTCCTCAACCTTGGCCTGCCACTCTTCAGAGAAGGACTCGGGGTGGGCTGGTACACAGGTGTGAAGATGGCGGCCGTACAAGACCTGGGCAGGAGAGCATCCGGCAGTGGTTGGGGTGTTGCGTAACTCAAGTAGGCCTCTGTCAAATTCCTTGGTGTCGATGTCGCCTTGAAAATGAGGTACTTGACAGCTTTGACAGCTGCCTCAGCATGGCCGTTTGACTGGGGGTAGTGTGGTGAGGTGAGGTGATGGACACCCCATCATTGTGTGAACTGTCTGAAGGCGGTGCTGGAGAATGGGGGTCCGCCGTCGGTCCTGAGGCGGAGAGGCACTCCCACTTCTCGGAAGTATCCGCAGAACATCCGGATGACCCTGGTTGCGGTGGTGTCTCAGCCACAGGGAATGACTACTGGCCATCCAGACAGTCTGTCAGTGATCATCAGGAACGATTTCCCGGCTACCTGGAAAAAGTCAGCTGACACAGACTCAAAAGGCCTTGTCGGATGGTCGTCATTCCTGTATGGTTCCTGCTGCTGGCTGGGTCGGAGTTGCTGGCAAGCCTCACAGGCTTCCACGGTGTTTTTAATGTCTGAATCGATGCCAGGCCAGAAGACAGTCTGTCTGGCTTGACGTCTGGTGTCTTCAACACCTCGGTGGCTGTCGTGGAGGTGGGCTAAGGTGCGTCGTCGGAGGGCAGCAGGAATGACGATCCGAGGGCCGTATAGTACAAGTTCTTCGTCCGCGTAGAGGCTGTCTCGTAGCTTCCAGTAGGGTAGGGCAGAGGCATGCAGGTCGTAGCTGTTGGTGGGAAATCTGGTGGACACATAGGCGAGCAGACAACTGTAGGCTGGGTCTTGAGTGGCGGCGGTGCGAATCTCCTGGAGGATTCTGTTGGCGTCGATGAGGGATGTCGCTATCTGGTCGTCTGAAGAAGTGGCGGTGTGTGCAACTAAGGACCGGACGTGTGCGGTAGTCGCAGTGCAGTCCTCTTCGTCGTCAGGCATGGGGCGGCTGACTGGGGCTCGGGAGAGTGCATCTGGTATGCACAGCTGTTTCCCGGCGCGCCACACGGCCGTGAACATGTATGGTGCAACCTTCTCTTTGAGGCGTTGGAGGCGAGGATTCTCGATGGCGTCCAATGTGTAGTGGTTCAGGATCGGGATAAGAGGTCGATGGTCGGTCATGAGAGTGAAATGCTGTAATCCTGACAAGTAAAGTCGGCATTTGGCCATGGCCCAGGTAACTGCTAGCATTTCCAGCTTGATTGTAGCATAGTGGGTCTCGGCATCAGTCAGGAATCAAGAACCACACTGAACTAGACGCAGTGTGCCTTGACCGTGATCTTGCAGGAGGGCATATCCAATGCCATAGAGACGGGAGGCGTCTGTTTAGATGACTATGGGCAAGGTTGGGTCGAAAGGTGCTAGTACTGGTGGTGCAAACAGTGCCTTCTTGACATTGTTAAATGTTTGCTCATGGTCTGGTGTCCATATGAATGAGTGCTTGGGGCTCATTAGCAGGCATAAGGGCTGTGCTGTCGTAGCTATCTCGGGAGTGAAGTCTGCAAGTTGACTGACTAAGCCCATGAACGATCGAAGGTTGGTGAGGTTTGTTGGTGCAGGGAAGTCTCTGATGGCTTTCACTTTCTCTTCGTCAGCTGTGATGCCCTCTGGTGAGATCATATACCCACAGAAGTTGACTTGTGGTGTGGCAACCACAAACTTGTCCTTGTTCAAAGTGATGCCATAGGCGCAGCATCTGGACAGCATTTGATAAATCCTCCTCAAGTGGGCAGGGAGGTTATCATAGAGAAGAATATCGTTCACTACCTTTACACAGTTGATGACACCCTGCAAGGCCATGTCACCTCGGAGGCAGTAGTCGCTGCAAAGCCCATTGGTCCATGGCAGTGCTGGAAACAGCCGTAGGGCGTGATAAATGTGGTGAGGTGGCGATCTTCTGCTAACTCCATCTGCCAGTATCCATGTAGTGTGTTGGCAGTGGTAAAATATCTAGCTGACTGGGTGACATTGCGGATTGCTGCTATGGGCGTAGGCGAGGGATGTATGAGACGTGACACTTGGGAGTTAAGGCGGGTGTGGTCCACCTTGATGCGGACGCCTTTGGGCTTGGGCACGAGGACCATTGGGTGGCACCACTCTGAGGGCTCATCATCTGCAGGTGCTATGATCCCCTGTTGCACGAGAGTCGAGTTCCTCCTTTACCTGGTCCTTGAAGGTGAAGGGGATGGGTCTGGGTATGTGAATTGCGAAGGGCGTCGCGTCTGGCTTGAGGTGGATTCTTATCAGGGAGCCTGTAATTTTCTTGAGTGGCGTCATCTGTAGGTCGGCCTTGGAGACAAGGACGTCGCCGAACTCTCATTGAAAGAACTCCCTGGCGGCTTTGGGCAATGTCGTGGTGGAGATAGGCAGCTCTGTGTATCTGTTGACATGTGTCACGGCGAGGATGGGTTTAAGGAACTCAGGTGAGACTATGGCCAGCTCTTGACAGTGACCGTACGACAAGAGGGGGGTCTGGACGCCCTCACGCACTTGCACTGTTGTGAGGCAAGACTTGGGGCCAAGTTGTAACGTTGCCTGGAAACAACCCAAGGCTGGAGACATCGGGGAACTGTCCGCTGTGAGCACGTCTTTTAAAGGTGGGCTTGATAAGCTGCTCCTGGGGATGTCAAGCATGTCCAGGTGCTGCGGGCCAATCACCGTTATCTCCGCGCCCGTGTCTGGTAACATAAGTAGGCTGGAGGATGTGTTGCCATGGGATAGGCGGACACTGACGGGCATGGGGGACTTGTCACTTGAGGTGTCAACCACAGGCTTGCAAGTTCTAGTCTTGGAAGGGGGTAGCAGAGACGATCTGTCTGAGCAGGAGGGCCTGTCGTTGTTGTAAGAGCTGTCTGGTTCTTTTCCCTGGTTTTTCTTTGTCTTGCAGCATTTGGCGTAATGGCCGCGTTTGTTGCAGGATCGACATTGGGCTTCTTTGGCGGGACATCTAGGTGCGCAGGTCCAGTGTCCCTGAAATCCACAATTCGCACATATACTGTCTACTGCAGGGCACTTTCCAGGGTTGTGCTGGCGTTGACAACTTCGGCAGGGGTCGCTGGTCGAGGGTCTTGTTGTTGTAGGTTGCTGCGGGGCTTCTGTCTTTGACTTTCGTCGGTTTTTCTTGTACGCAGAGATGGCTTGTATTTGTCCTGGTGCAGTGTGTATCGCTGAGGTCGCCACTCTCACGGCCTCATGTGACCGGCAGCAGGTGACAAAGTCGGTAAGCGATGCGGTAGGATCAAGAACAAGCTTCTGCAACAAGTCTTCGTCGCGTACTCCCATTAACATTACCATTTTCAGCTGGATCATGGCACATGTCACTGGGTCTCCAGGGCAAAGGTCTACTTCGGCAGCTAAATCCATTAGACATGTGTAATAGTCTGAGATTGATTCCCTGGCCGCTTGCTTGCAGGAGAGCAGTTCCCAATGGCGTAAGGCTTCGTTGCGGAGGCCTCGGAAGTGTCCCTGCAGGGCATCCAATATCTCTGTCACAGGGGTGTAAGAGTCAAGGGGAATGGCAAGAGTGTGTTCCAAGATGCATTGCACGTCTAAAGAAATGCATGATCATAGCTGAATAAGCTGCTTATAATGGGGCATCTGGTGGAGATCTGTCATGAGTATGTAGTCTTCAAATCGACGGCGCCATTGTTGGTAGACTTGAAAGGCAGCATCGGCTTGAAGAGGTGGCGGGCTGGAGATTGCGGGCTTGTTACCAGGGTGAGGCGTAGTGTTGCCGATAGACGGTGGGGGGGTGCATAGAGGGGTCAACGAGGGTTGATACTCGAACGGGAGGTGGGCCAGTAGTCCTGGGGCTGGGCTGAGGAGGTGCGGGGAGGTTGGGAAGAGGCGGTGCCTGGGCGGGCAGGTGGTGGGCAGGTGAGCTCTGAGGCAGTCAGGGGTCGAAGACTGTGGGAGGAAGATTGGCAGGTGGGCTTTGAGGAGGCTGAAGGTCGGAAGATCGGGCTGGAGGGACACCACGCAAACTCTGAAGGTGCTGGGGTTCAGGTGCTGGGGCTGGTGACGATGTTCTTGCTGCCAATGATGCGATCAAATCCATGAACACTTGATTATCTTCTTTCCTCTGCTGTTCCAGCTGAAGACAAAAAGCGAGTTCTTCTTGTCTTCTGTCCTCTTCTTGTCTTCTTATTTCTTCTTCTCTACATCTGACTTCCTCCTCTTGCTGTCTTCTTCGTTCTTCTTGCTGACGGGATACTTGCAGGAACTGTACAAGATGTAATATATTTTGTGTGTGGTGAGCAAGGCGGAGAAGGTCGTTGCCGTCGGCTTGTGTGGGAGGTGAGTCGGGCGAACTGGATGTGAGCAGTGGGAGCGATGAAGACGTAGCACTGTCTTCATACTCCTCAGTGGTGTCTCTCTGTGGATCTCGTCGCTCTGCCATTCTAGATACGTTGTCGTCGTAGTCGGGAAGATGTGCTGGAGGATGTGCAGTGCCTTGTCACAGCGCAGGTGCTTGCAGGAGGGAGGTGGGGTTGGCGTGGCAGTGTGGTGTGTCGCGAGTGCAGTCAGTCAGGTGGGGTATATGTAATTCACCGGGTTGGTCAGGATCACGTGATGGTCGTGATCGTCAGCTTTTACCCTCCCGGAAGGGAGCTGAGAGCTTATATAGTCTGATCTAAGGGCAAGGCTGTGACCACACACACACACACACACACGCACACCCGTCCCTTGCTCGAGGGGGACAGTAACCACCCACTTCATCAGTGAAACTTTTCGCAACCTGAGCGGGGCGCGAACTCCCGTCCACCAGTTGGCAAGCGAGAACATTACCACTGCACCAGCGAGCGGTGCAGTGGTAATGTACATGTGTGTGTGCGTGTGCACATGTGCGGGCGAGCAGTGGCAGAGTCGCTAGGGTTGTCAACTCTCCTCAGTCACCCGGTAGCAGTCTGAGCGGGAGGGTGTCCGCTCTCTCTATCTGGTTTAGGCGACGTGAGGGCCGGGACGCGTCTCTCTGCCACGCTAAAACGCACATGACACCACACGAACACTGCACTGAACACTACACTGCACTAAACACCACACTAAACACTGCACTGTCACTGCACAAGAACACTATAGATCCAGGGGTGGCGTTGTAGGGGTCCAAGTCGAAGTCCCTGGCGTCGGTAATGGCGGCAGTCGTTCGCATCCCCAGTCTTGCGCTGTCACTCAAACTCAAAGCTGCGCCATGGTATGATGTCACGGAACCTCCTAACTGGTTCCAGCGAGGGTAAGGCTGAAGGGAAGGTCCTGGAGAAATGCAGAGGACTGGGGACGACTTTATTACTGAAGATACAGGCAGGGCAGAGAACAGGGTGCCAGCGTGTAGTAACAGGGTGAAAGCTGGTGAGGAACTAACTAATGGCTGGGCTGGCTAGCTAGATGCGGCGTTGTCACATCTAACACATGGGACATATATACAAGAATCAGAGTCAGCGAGACACAGTATATAGTATGGCAACATTGCAGGGGCAACATGGTAATATTTCATATCTATACACCTACAAGGAAAAATAAAAAGATAACAGTGATCCCAGTTCAAGATCCATTCATTTTGAGATGACTGGGCTCACTGCATTTAAAAGACTGGAGGTCATAGGCAGTAGGAAATACAGAGAGAGGACAGTTCCAGAGCCTGTTGCATAAATGAAGGGCTGGGAGTAACACTTAAGTCTTGCATAAGGAAATTGGACATGAGAGGGTCGAGAGTTTGCTGCTAGATGGATACTGCGTGCCCACTGGAGGGATGCAAGCAAACGGTTCAGAGTAGCACTAACCATTGAAGTAGCGACAGAGAGTGATAAAGATGAACAGTGCAGCAAAGAGACAGAGATAGAAGGGAGCCAGTAAGAGGAGAGTTAATGAGAAAAAAAGCCTTTGACTCCACCTTGTTGAAGATTAGCATGTGGAGAGCCTGCCCACATTTGGGAGTTGTATGCTAAACAGGGGTAAATAAAACCCGTGTATAGTCAACAACTTTGCAGTATATTGAAGGCAGAGAGTCGGCTTAGCACACATAATCTCTTGGAAGTAGATTATACAAGATAAAAATCCTGAGAACATGAAACCCCAAGTATGTTCAAAGATGATGCAGGATTGAGTAGGATATTGTTAAAATTTAGAGGATAAACCTGTGGTAGATTCTGATGAGTTGAAACATGTAAAAACTGAGTTTTGATGCATTAAAAATAAGATTACTTTTCCCCCAATCAGAGATATGAGCCAAGTCAGACATTAAGTGTGCCATAGCCTCATCTCTTGTTTGTTGAAGTAATTGCTGAGGTGGATGCTGGAGGAGGCAGGTGGAAAGGTGAAGAGTGTAGTCATCAGCGTATGAGTGAAAAGGGTTAGATGTGAAGCTTAGGTCATAGATGAATAGAAAAGAGTTGGTGGCAGGACAGAGCCCTGAGGAACACCGTTATTGATAGCCCTAGGAGAAGAAAGGTGGCCATCTACAAGAACAGCTATAGAATGACCAAAAAGAAAGCTAGAGACGAAGGCACAGATAGGACAGAAATCTTAAGAGGAAAGCTTGGAAATTAAAGATTTATGCCTGACTCTAACAAAACCCTTTGAGATGTCAAATGGCAAAGTCCCAAAAGGAGGATGACCAGGAGTCTGAGAGGAAGGCGCGAAGATATCAGTGGAGTGTCCCGGGCAGAACCTATAATGAAGATCGAAAAGGTTATGATATGAAAGGTGCTTTATTTATTTATTTTATTTTTTTAAAGAATAGAATAAAAAACTTAGAAATACAGGATGTTAAAGCAGTTGGTCCATAGTTAGAAGACTCAGAATGGTCACCCTTTGGGACAGGCTGAATGACAGCAACCTTTCAGTAAGAAGGAAAGGTACATGTTGACAGACAAAGGCGAAAGAGTTTACTTAGGCGGGATAGAAGCACAAGAACACAGTTTTTGAGAACAACAGGAGGGACCCCATCAAGCCGTTAGTACTGAGGCCACTGATGGCAGAAAACACATCGGTTGAAGTAATTTTTATGTCAGCCTTGAGGAAGTCAGAGGGGGGAAGTAATGGAGGAGCAGCACTGGAACTGTCTAAGGTGTTATTGGAGGAGAAATTTTTAGCAAAGAGTTCTGCTTTATCAATAAAAGAAATAGCTACAGAATCATCACAGCAGAGAAAAGGAGGGAAGAATGATGAAGTAAAGTTGTTAGAAAGGTTTTTGACAAAGTGCCGAAAGGAGCGGGAAGAATCAGAGTTGGAGAGTTCAGAGCATTTAGTATGAAAGTATTTTTTGGAGAGCGAAGAACAGGTTTAGCACAATTGATATTCAGGGATGGGTTGGCTCCGGTACCTTTTGTAGAACTGCTTGCGGGCATTATTGGAACAAGTGTGATTAAACCAATTTTTTTTTTCTTTCATTAGTTAATGGATAAAAGAAAGGAATGTTTGTTTCCTTGCCCAAGAGAATAACCATAATGTGCGAGGCACACACAGATGGCTCTTGGCCATGGAAGCAATAATCATTCCAGGGAACATCAAAGAAATACTGCCTGAAGGCCTCCCAGTCAACAGCTCCAAAGTATTAAAGCCGCCACTTCTTGGGAGGCTTGTTGTTGTTGTTGTTTGATTCTCTCCTCATTAGAGGAGACCGGGCCTTGCTGTAGCCCGGTTGGTGGTGGTTGGCTTCAGTGGAGTAAGGGGGAAGACAGGGCCTAGGGAATGCCCAGCACACACGCCATGTCTCCTGGCTGAGTTTGTGGTGTGTGTCTTGGGAGGCTCCACAGACCTTACTGGTGCAACAGGACTGGTTAAAATAATAAGGTTGAGATCAGAGGAGCTCAGCGGAGAGAAAAGATTAACAGCATGAGCAGAAGGATTAGTTGTAAGGAAAAGGTCATGTATGTTTGAACTCTCTTCAAAGCGGTTAGGGATACAAGTAGGTGCTGTACAAGCTGCTCTGTCATTAAGGATAGAAAACTTGTAGGCTTGTTCACTAGGTGTATGAGTGAAACGTGAGGAGAGCCAAAGGCAGTGGCAAACACTGAAATCGCCTAGAACGGAGATTTCAGAGAAAGAAGAAATTGAGAGGATGTGTTCCATCTCAGAAGATAGTCAATGAATTTTTCATAGTAAATTTAGGGGAAAAGTAAACAGCACAGATATATTTAGTCAGAGAATGACAGGACAACTGAAGGCAGAGAGTAGAGAATTCAGAAGATTCCAGTTCAGGAACAGGAGAGCAAGTGTAATACTGAAACTTTATCCCACCAGTTGACAACAGTGTAATGGTAAGAATTTTTATGCCACTGGCTGACACCAGTGTAATGATGAAAATATTATCCCACCGCTATTCACCAGTGTAATGATAGTGATATTTATATTCTTACCTGTTGTGGGTACTGATCAACTCATCCATGGATATACAAGTGGTACTCGACTTAGTATAACAGTTTATAGTAAATATTTAAAATATTGTGGTAGCGTTTATAGTTTTTGGCCGAGCTTAGATTTAGTCGGTACCACAGGTGGTTGTCGTTCCCTCAGCGAAGGAATCTTGAATTGGAAGGGGAGTGAATTTGGCTTGAGGACATAATTTCCTTGATTAGGTCTACTAATAAAGAAAAGAAAATGATATATATTTTACTCTACTTTAATAATTCTGTTAATTTCCACAAAAACATTTCTTTTATTTCCTAATTACATGACCCTTTTTAGTATGAGAGAAGATTGTATATGATACCAAGGTTTTTGGGTGATCATTCCTCTAACATTATTACCAGACGAAACAATTTGATACACGCGAGGTATGGAGTTGTTGTACTTTACTTTCTTTTTGGCCGTTACTCTTGGGCTCAACTATGGCCTCAAGACAGGGACATTTTTACGGGTATGAATTGTCTGTTCGGGCTGGCATAGCCTCGAATCAATAAGAATGATTATTTGTGTTCATCTTTCACCCATATAATATATTCTCCTCGTGTAATTTTCTCGATTCCCACACCAAGTCAGTATTATTTTCAGTTCATCATTAACAATGTTATATAGTCACTAGAAATACATAATCTCTCGGGTTTGTCTAGCCTCGAGGAATAATTAAAAAAAAAAAAGAAATATAATCACCAGGAACACCCCAATCACTCGGGCTTGTTTAGCATCGAGGTACAACTCAAATATCACATTATTGCTCACAATCAGTAAGTTCCCTTCCACGCTCCTGATTATAATTTTTCTAATAAACTAATTTTAAAGAGAACAGTTAATGAATTTGAATTTTTTTTCCTTTCCGTTACAGAACATATCAATTTTATATTTCTATTCCCTATTTACCAAAAAAAAGTTCACTTGATAGGATCATTAATAACATATCAACTACTTTCGGTTTGTAAAATACTTCGTAGGTAGTGTAAATGTGTATGCAAAAAGTCTACGGGCAATACCACTAGGAGGCCTCGTGCACACTTTGACGTCGCCGGTGTCTGGGGACTAAACGAACGTCTGTTATACACGATGTCTGAGCAGCGAGTCACTCTACGTTAAACTCTCAACAATATTACTTCACATAGTCCATAATAAGTAAGGATTAAACAAAGAAAAAGAGAGGGAGGAAGAAGAAATGTGGACGACTCACCTAAACGAACGTCTGTTATACACGATGTCTGAGCAGCGAGTGGGGCCTGTCGGGCACCAAAGGACGCCACTGCTAGCTCAAATGAGATTGTGTTTTTGCGATATGGTGGGTTTTAATTCTCTTTACTATTTATTTAGCAGTGTACCCATGGCGCCAGGACTTTTGATTGAATTGGGGAAAATTTGGGATTTATTCCTTACTTAATTTAGATACTGATTCTATTACTATTTCAATTTGAATCTGAGAGCAGCTCATGCCATCTAGTGACGGCCAAGATAAACGGAACTTTAAATCCTCACAAATGACATTATTTAGGCCTTTTGGACTGCTAATCTTACATACTTGTGTTCTAGCAGCTTCATTAGCAAACATTTCACAACTAGGTTACGGAAAGAATTGTATATTCATCATTACTCTGTTTAAGGTTTAAACTCGGCGCCCAACAACGACAAGAAAAGTTGGCGCATCTGTCTGTTATTCATTACTCTACGAGACGGGGAATTCCCATAGCCCAACATCCACAATTACATCACCCATTGCATAGATACAGAGATACATACATGTAAAAATAGAGTTAGCCCTACAGTAATTATTAATATATAAATTACTACTTAGGGTAGGAACTTATAGACTAATACTCAGGTTACACCCTATCTAACTTAAAATTACGGTAATACTAAACACATACATGAATATCAAATGTGTGGCACTACACGGCTCCCACGTTCGGAAAACAAATTTTACCCAAGTCAATTTTCTATGACATGTGCATGGATGGAATGTTGTTACTCTGATAACTGCTATAAACACTTTGAATTGGAATACTTTTCCCCACAATCGGTGGCACCTGTTGGTCCACATTAAACACCTGATGCGTACCTCGGGAGGTCGCTTACTCACTACATTAGGAGGTATGATCACTCCTTACTCGAGATGTTATGAGGGAATTTATGCCCCAGTTAGCCTCAGGTTTTGGAGGATAGCTTGTCGCTCACCTGAGCTCGACAGGGTCTCTCGAGATTGAGATCACCACGGGAGGCGCTTCCTTACACTCTTCCATTCGCAATCACATTCACTCTGTCCTTTCGTTTCCAGCTTTCCGCCCGCAAGAGGTGAGCGCTCATTCTGTCCTGAAGACTCCACTACCTCACAAACCGTGCTAACTGTAAGGTGAGGGGATTAGCTACTCCCCTCGAAGTAAGGCACTTCCCAGTTCCAATAGGAACTCTTCTCTCTTTCCCTTTTTACACCCTCTCCTCGGGGATGAGTCCACCCGGAACATAACTTTAAGCAGTTATGTTTCACAACATTCATCACATGCACTTATCCACTTTTCTAACACTCCTCTATGAGTCTCCAAGGGGCAGTCCTCACTCGCGGTGGTAATCGCTCATCTTCGGGCTCCGGGGCAAGCTCCTGTTGCAGCGGTTCTAAGAGCCATTCCTCGGTACCGTAATATGGTTTTACCTTTTCAGCAGCCCTTTGTATTTTTTTCCACTAAATACATTTTCAATTATGTAAACACTTCCATCTAGCAGCACTTCAATCACTTTATATGGGCCGTCCCATTTGGCATTCAGTTTTCTACAGGTACCCGGCTGTATGGTCTCTTTTTTCGCCCACACCAAGCTATTGACTTCAACATTCTGGGCTCTCCTCCGCCTGTTGGCCACCTCCCGGTATCGTCTCGTCATCCATTGGGTCGTATCCTTTATGAGAGTGTGTGCTATCGCCAGGTCGTCCTCCTCTGCATCCACAGAAGGCAATAAGGTACCAATGAGGCGAGGGGGATGGCGTGAGAAGAAGGCATAATAAGGTTGTTGTCCCGTGCTCGAGTGCACCGCTTGATTTATGACGGTTTGACACGATTGAAGCAGCTGAGGCCAACGTAAGGGATGTCCATTGCAGAGAGATGCTAGGATGCTTTTCATAGTCCGATGCATCCTTTCAGTGGTGGAATTTCCCTGGGGATGATAAGGGGTGACGTAGAACAAGTCCACCTGGTTCCTCCGGCAGAACTTCTTGAACTCTCCACTCGTGAACTCTCCGCCGTTGTCCAGTACGATACCTCGTGGCGTCCCAAAGTCGGTGAAGTATTGCCCAAGACAGTGTATGATGTGTTGTGTATGTTTATCCCTGATGGGATAATATTTGACAAATCTGCTATAATGATCTATCACAGTAAGGACATAGCGGTAACCCTGAGATCCGCAACCATATCAGTCAAGTCAATCCCGATACGTTCCAATGGTTTGCTTACAGGCGGGAAACCTTTCCAAGGTTGCTGCAACCCAGTTTCACCTTTGAATCTCTGACAAGTGGGACACTGTTTCACATACTCGCATACATCTACCTTTAGATTCGGCCAATAGAATAGTTCTTCGGCTATCTTAATAGATTTTTTCTGACCTAGATGTCCTGAGGTTTCATGAGCGTGTTTGATTGCTTCTTTATTGATTGACTTAGGAATCACCAAACAATATTGGATGCTACCATCACTTGTTTCACGGGCAAAATATAATAGTTCATCAATCAATGCAAACTGGCTCAACATAGCTTTCGGTAGTCTTTTAGCAGGGAGCTTCTCACTACGCAAGTACTTAACTAACTCATCCCACATGGGTTCTTCTCGTTGCTTAGCTCTCATCTCGTCTCGACTAAACCCAAGCCAGTTGGTTTCTGACTGGTGGAATATCACTCTGACAGGTCTAGAAAGTTGATCAGTGACTACATTATATTTACCCTTGACATACTGCACGTTGTAGTCGTACTCACGCATCTCGAGAATCCATCGGTTCATACGTGGGGATTTGGTTTTTCGCTTAAAAATGCTAGTAAGCGGTTGATGGTCTGTCAAGATAGTAAAGTGGGAACCCCACAAGTAATGGTGAAAGTTGCAGCATGTGAGAACAACTGCCAATGCTTCTTTATCAGTTGCGGAATATTTTCTCTCGCAAGGATTGAGCTTTTTGGAAAAGTAACCAATTGGCAAGTTGGAGTTGTCTGGTTGGATCTGACTCAATATGCCACCAATATGAGTGTTGCTCGCGTCGGTGGTTACAATGAATGGTCGAGTCATGTTGGCTCTTACCAATACTGGCGCATTCACTAAGTTCGACTTCAATTGATCAAAAGCGGATTGACACTCATCTGACCATTCGAACGCTACTCTGGATCTGGTTAAGTTAGTTAGGGGAGCTGCTATTTTTGCGAACGAAGGTACGTGTTTTCGGTAGAATCCGCACATTCCAAGGAATCTCCGGACTTCTTTTACTTTGGTGGGTCTTTTCATTTTGTTGATAGCCTCTATGTTTTTTGGGTCCGGCGTACTCCCGGCCGCTGAAATTTTATGGCCAAGGTCACTTCTTTTAACCCAAAGGTACATTTGCTTAAATTTAACTTGGCCCCATTCTGTGAGAGTAAAGTGAATAGTTGCTGTAAGCGACTCAACAACATGGAGAAGTCATCAGCCCAAATTATCAAATCGTCTAAATAATTCTTTACCCAGCCTTGCTTCAACAATGGAGTAAGAATGTTCTGCATTCGTCGGGAAAATATGGCTGGTGAACATTTTAGTCCGAATGGTAAGCGCCTAAATCTGTAAAGTGTGACTCCATCACTGAATGTGGTTAAATCACGACTTTCCTCGTCCAACATGATTTGAAAATATGCCTCACGCATATCAAGAGTCACATAGTAATTATGACCTGCGGCCTGCTCGACTAACTCTTCCAGTCTGGGCAGTGGATAGATATCCGTGGCTAGGTGTTGATTCACGTGGCGATAATCTAAACACATGCGCTTGCTGCCGTCCGGCTTGTTAACTAATACAATAGGAGATAACCAGGCAGCTGTTCTTTCAATTTCTCTCTCTTCCATGTCTTGCAACATTTCAGCGATCACCTGTTTAGCTTGTTCAGGGTATCGATAGATCGGTCCACGGCTGGGCTGTGGATCTGCTACTTTAATGTGAACGGGGGGACCGCTGATGGTTCCTAGTTCTCCTTTTTCCAAAATGAAGAGGGGATCGTGTTGCAGAATTACGTTAGCTAATTCTTCTTGTTGAGCTGAATCTAAGTGTGGCCATGTCTGTTCGTCAATTAGCTTTCGGAGTCGTTGAACACGAGTTCCACTTTCATCTGTTCGATCACTGGTAGGGATCAGGTCATTATGGATTTTGGTTACTGAGTTGACTGTACTTACAGGAGGGTCGTCAATGATTTCATATGAGCCTAGAATGGTACCTATCCGAAACAGTTTGTCTTGTTTGGCTCTATTATTGAGGGGCAAATAGACTAGGCCCTCTGAATTCACCTGTAATAAGTAAGGGTGACTATTGTGACTGAAATGTGCTTTTGGGTAAAATAGTAAAGTGGTTTTAGGCTCCTCACTCACTGGCATGGCAATGAATTTGGTTTGATATGGGGTGAGTCTCTTTACTGTTACAAGATTAATTTGCTTCAACTGTTGAGGGTTCCTGACGGCTCTGATAGGTGTGGCCTGGACTCGTTCAACTTTTTTTCGCCGCGGAACGTAGTTCACGACGTACGGGGCTCCTCCCCACATTAGCGCTCGTTGTGCACCATTCCAGATCAACGGAGATTGTCCGAGGACATCACATTCCAACAACATTTCAGTAGTCAAGTAGGCGTTTGGAACGACTGGACACCACTGTTGATGAACTTTCTCATCTCCCACTCTGATATTTACTTTGACCATACCCAGGATACGGAGTGGCGCTCCTGTGACTCCCTGTAATCTCGGTGGATTTCTCCTCGTGTTTATTTCTGTTCCTAACCGCTTCGCAGTGGCCTCTTTAAGTAAGGTATATCCACTCCCTGTGTCAACGACAGTTTCCACTATTTTATCATTCACGTTGACACTTATTGCGGGCTATGTTATACCTGCGGTTAGTCAAATAGCCTGATGGGGGAACTTTGTTTGAGTGGCGGTCTGCCTCGCATTTGGACTGGGTGGGTGAAATCTGTTATTGCCCCACATCGCGGCGCTGCGGTTTATGCGCCCTGGGCAATCATTACTGCCTCTACGACATCCCAACCTACGGCAATCAAAACAGTGGCCTGGAGGTGGTTTCGCCCAACATTCTTGCAACGTGTGTGAACTCTTCAGACAATGACTACAGTATTTTCGCCTCGGTGTTTCAGTAGATTGTTTTTGACTGAGTTGTTCTAAATTTGTTTTCAAATCCCTTAATTGAGCTCTCAATTCAGTCACTTCCTTGTCTGACTCGGATTGGCAGTTATCATGGGATGGTCTTGGTGGATTATCAACTACATTGGTATCTGAGGGATTTTCACTTTTATTGTCTCTATCTGGCATTGCATTAACTCTGGTGGTATACCTCTCTTCGAGAAGCTGCCTTTCATTTTCGATCCTGTCAATGAATTTACGGAGTGGATATCCGTCATCAAGGTAAGCTTCCAATTTTTCCCTAGACTCAAGCGGAAGACCATACCACAGTTTCTTCTTGATCCATTTATCTCGCGAGGGAAACTTTTCTTTCGGGAACTTTGTTTCGAGAGCCGCATGCTTACACATGAACCTATGTACAAACGCCTGGGGTGATTCCTCCCAGTCATAGGTCATGTTCTCTAACTCTTGCCAAGCTCGATCTACACTCAGCTCGATGGCAAACTCCGCATTCAAGAATTTTTTAAGCTCGGGCCATGACAGTGCAAAATGTTTCTTTTGATAATTATGAATGAAAGTGGCCAATTCGGAACCCATTCGACTCCTGGCAACCTGGATTCTAGTTGCGTTGCTAGTATGAGTTTGTTCCACCGCCTCAAAACATTTCGAGGCAAGATGTAGCTTCTATCCCTTGCAGCTGATTTAATTCCAAAATTGGGATATCGCGCAGTTTTGTGAGAGAGTGGTGAGAACTCATAATGTGTGAACAAGAGGTCGAGTGTGAAAGCAGCGTTCTGTTAGTAGCACCGAACTGTCCCTCAGCCTCATCCAATTGAATGGTTACATGATCTCTCCCTACTTGTGACGGACGATCAGCTTCCGGCTGCGTCTGAGCAAACAACTGTCCATATAGAGACATGGTGACTAATGTACTATTCTTACTCACAAAAAAGAAAGGAAATTAAATGTTGAAATAGTCTCTCTTTACTTTTCACTTCCCTTCATTTCCTCACGAACGCCACTAATTTGGGAACGATGAACATCCCACCGCTATTGCCACCAGTGTAATGGTAAGAATTTTTTATGCCACTGGCTGACACCAGTGTAATGATGAAAATATTATCCCACCGCTGCCACCAGTGTAATACTGAAACTTTATCCCACCAGTTGACACCAGTGTAATGGTAAGAATTTTTATGTCACTGGCTGACACCAGTGTAATGATGAAAATATTATCCCACCGCTATTCACCAGTGTAATGATAGTGATATTTATATTCTTACCTGTTGTGGGTACTGATCAACTCATCCATGGATATACAAGTGGTACTCGACTTAGTATAACAGTTTATAGTAAATATTTAAAATATTGAGGTAGCGTTTATAGTTTTTGGCCGAGCTTAGATTTAGTCGGTACCACAGGTGGTTGTCGTTCCCTCAGCGAAGGAATCTTGAATTGGAAGGGGAGTGAATTTGGCTTGAGGACATAATTTCCTTGATTAGGTCTACTAATAAAGAAAAGAAAATGATATATATTTTACTCTACTTTAATAATTGTTAATTTCCACAAAAACATTTCTTTTATTTCCTAATTACATGACCCTTTTTAGTATGAGAGAAGATTGTATATGATACCAAGGTTTTTGGGTGATCATTCCTCTAACATTATTACCAGACGAAACAATTTGATACACGCGAGGTATGGAGTTGTTGTACTTTACTTTCTTTTTGGCCATTACTCTTGGGCTCAACTATGGCCTCAAGACAGGGACATTTTTACGGGTATGAATTGTCTGTTCGGGCTGGCATAGCCTCGAATCAATAAGAATGATTATTTGTGTTCATCTTTCACCCATATAATATATTCTCCTCGTGTAATTTTCTCGATTCCCACACCAAGTCAGTATTATTTTCAGTTCATCATTAACAATGTTATATAGTCACTAGAAATACATAATCTCTCGGGTTTGTCTAGCCTCGAGGAATAATTAAAAAATAAAGAAATATAATCACCAGGAACACCCCAATCACTCGGGCTTGTTTAGCCTCGAGGTACAACTCAAATATCACATTATTGCTCACAATCAGTAAGTTCCCTTCCACGCTCCTGATTATAATTTTTCTAATAAACTAATTTTAAAGAAAGAGAACAGTTAATGAATTTGAATTTTTTTTCCTTTCCGTTACAGAACATATCAATTTTATATTTCTATTCCTTATTTACAAAAAAAAAGTTCACTTGATAGGATCATTAATAACATATCAACTACTTTCGGTTTGTAAAATACTTCGTGGGTAGTGTAAATGTGTATGCAAAAAATTCTACGGGCAATACCACTAGGAGGCCTCGTGCACACTTTGACGTCGCCGGTGTCTGGGGATTAAACAAACGTCTGTTATACACGATGTCTGAGCAGCGAGTCACTCTACGTTAAACTCTCAACAATATTACTTCACATAGTCCATAATAAGTAAGGATTAAACAAAGAAAAAGAGAGGGAGGAAGAAGAAATGTGGACGACTCACCTAAACGAACGTCTGTTATACACGATGTCTGAGCAGCGAGTGGGGCCTGTCGGGCACCAAAGGACGCCACTGCTAGCTCAAATGAGATTGTGTTTTTGCGATATGGTGGTTTTTAATTCTCTTTACTATTTATTTAGCAGTGTACCCATGGCGCCAGGACTTTTGATTGAATTGGGGAAAATTTGGGATTTATTCCTTACTTAATTTAGATACTGATTCTATTACTATTTCAATTTGAATCTGAGAGCAGCTCATGCCATCTAGTGACGGCCAAGATAAACGGAACTTTAAATCCTCACAAATGACATTATTTAGGCCTTTTGGACTGCTAATCTTACATACTTGTGTTCTAGCAGCTTCATTAGCAAATATTTCACAACTAGGTTACGGAAAGAATTGTATATTCATCATTACTCTGTTTAAGGTTTAAACTCGGCGCCCAACAACGACAAGAAAAGTTGGCGCATCTGTCTGTTATTCGTTACTCTACGAGACGGGGAATTCCCATAGCCCAACATCCACAATTACATCACCCACTGCATAGATACAGAGATACATACATGTAAAAATAGAGTTAGCCCTACAGTAATTATTAATATATGAATTACTACTTAGGGTAGGAACTTATAGACTAATACTCAGGTTACACCCTATCTAACTTAAAATTACAGTACTACTAAACACATACATGAATATCAAATGTGTGGCACTACACAAGGTATGCTGGTGTGCACATACAAGCCACATCTGTCTTTGAAGTGAGTACTGTATGTAGAAAGTAGGAGGATACAGAGAAGAGTTTGCTGTCAGTCGCCTCAGACAGCTGAGTCTCAGAAAGGAAGAGAAGGTGGAGTTTAGAGGAAGAGAAGGTGGAGTTTAGAGGAAGAAAAGTGGTGTTTGACAGAGACAAAATTAGATGAAAGGCCACGCTTGGACTTTCACCTGAAAAGGGGTGGATGATAAGGGCTTTTATGCCTTCCTCCCTCCTCCCCGGGACTCAGAGGCTGGATGTTGGGATGCTCTTTTTTTTTTTTTTTTTTTTTATAGAAAGGGAGTGTGGTTCTTTGAAAACAGTGATAAGAAACAGCTAGGGAAGTGAGCATGGAAGTGAAAAAGCTACTACCGGTACATGACAGTATTGTGATACCAACTCTATCGCATGGAAGTGAAGCTTGGACGTTGTTGAAAGGACACAAGTCAAGAGTGAGAGCAGTGGAAATGAGTTATTTAAGAGAAGCCTGTGGAGTCACATGGAGAGACAGGCTGACGAATGAGGATATAAAGGAGCGTTGTGGTGTGGATGTGGATGTGATAGGAAGCGTTATGAGGAACACACTGAGGTGGTTTGGGCATGTGGAGAGGATGGAGGGTGAGAGACTGACGAAGAGAGTGTATGTGAGTGAGGTGGAGGGGGGAAGAGGGAGGGGGAGGCCGAGGATAAGATGGAGGGATGAGGTGGAGAGGTATATGAGAGAGGGGGGTGTGAGTTGGGAGCAGGGCAGTGAAATGGCAGGGGACAGGGCGACGTGGAGGCGATTTGTTTGTGGCCACCCCAAACGGGATTGAGGCGTCTGGCAATAGATAGATAGATAGATAGAGTGTGGTGTGTAATGAGCATGTAGTTTAGTGTTGACTATTGGAGGAAATTGTATAGCAGAGTGTTATGCCATGTACTCAGAGCTCTACTCCTTGCTCTCTGAGTACAAGGGTCTGCTTTGGGTTCTTTCCAAGACCGGGTCCAGAGCATGCAACCAGAGGAACAGGGCTCAAAAACACAGGCTAACCAATCTTACACGTATATTACCATCAAGATTGCAGTAGCTGGGCACTATGGGAGATACAGGGATTTGGAGTTTGTGACTAAGGCCGATAGGTTAACTGCGGGTGTCACCCAGGCGTGGGAGGGGTCCCATCAGGTGTGCACTGTCTGAAGGGGCACGGGACCACTGCCCTTAGCCGGACTGTCAGGTGGGGACTGTTGGGTGGCACAGAGGGAGGCCTTTCACTGGAGGGGCCTCCATAGGTGCGTCAGCTCTCGGGGCTGGGGCCGAATAGGATGAGTAGGTGCACTGCCTTGTGCCTACCCTCAGTGGATGACGGCTTGCCGGCTGGTCTGGGGAGGTCTCGGCCAGGAGTCCTGGGGGCATTCCTCGGTGACTGAGGTCTCGCCTTCATCAGGAGTCCGACAGGGGCTTCCTGTGGCTTCTCCTTCTCTATGAGTCTGAGATCAACTGGCAACATAGGGGTGCTGGTTGCAGTGAACGTACTCCCAGGCCCATTATAGGGCCACTCCAGAGGCCTTCCAGCAGCACCTCCACTGGGGAGCCGGCTCTGCCCCTTGGGGTGTGGGGAGAGAAGGAGGGGCATCCCGCTTGGCCTCTGGAGGAGCGAGACGAGCAAGGGGCATGACCTTCGGTGGGTGCCGCAGGGTTAGCAGACAAGGGAAGCATGGTGCGCATTCTCTCCCCGGTGGGCATGGTGGGCGCCACCGTGGTATTACTATGCCCTGGGACAGCATGTGAGAGGAGCACAGTGGGCGTTCTCTCCCCGGTGAGCATGGTTGATGTCACCGCGGTCCGGCTTCCTGTGGGGGCTGCAGACATGAGAAGCACAGTGCGTGTTCCCTCCCCGATGGGCACGGTGGGTGCCGGCACGGTTCTGCTAGGCCCTGGGACTACAGGTGAGAGGAGCACGATGGGCGTCCTCTCCCCGGCAAGCATGGTGGGCATTGCCGCGGTCCTGCTCCCAGCGGAGGCTGCAGCCGAGGCAAGCATGGTAGGCGTTCCCTCCCCGACAAGCACAGTGGGCATCTTTGCGGTCCTACTTGGAGCTGTAGAGAGCACGGTGGGCATCCTTTCCCCGGCGAGCACGATGGGCATCATCGCGGTCCTACAGGGAGAAGTAGGTGAAAGAAATATGGTGGGCGTCCTTTCCCCGACGAGCACGGTGGGTGTCGCCGTGGTCCTACTCGGGAAGTCTGTTGGTACACAGATCCTGCCTCGATCCTGGGGAGCGCTGGTCCCAACAAAGGGTAATGCAGCAGGGTGATGTACTTCCTGTGGATTCCGTTGAGGGGAATAGGGGCGCGCGGTGGTTGGGAATGTATGCCTATCTGACTCGGGCTCTTGTCGCACCTCTCTGGGGTCTTCCCCCCTCTCTGTGGTCTCCCCATGGTATCTCACCACTGTCACGGCTGAAAAAGTCACGTCCCTGTGGCTGGAGGTGCTACACGTCAGAGGTAGTGGTTTGGTAGGTTGGTGTGAGGTGTTGGAGGAGTGAGACCCAGTACTGCGCGGGTAGATTTGGCTCTTGGTGGGGTTGGTATACTCCCTCGAGGGTGGAGGCATGTGTGGATTTCCGCAGGAGATGCAGAAGTTGCTGTGTCCCTCAGAGGCATTGTTTGTTTCCCTGAGTAGGGTCCAGAGCACGTGTTTGATTGTCATTTCTGGAGGTGCGGTGTGTAGTGACTGGCCGGTGACTTTGGGCTGAATGCTGGAGATGGGTAAGGTGGCCTGGGTTTTATGAGGTTGCATTAGGCACATCTTAATTGCCCTGGTTGGTCTGGCCTCTGGAATTTTCCTTCTCACCTGATGGATCTTGAGGTTTATGGAGGAGGTGTTTGGTGTGGAGGAGCTGGGGGTGGTTTGTCTGGTTGGAATGAGAACTGGTGAGGGTGGGGGTGAAGGTGTGTATCTTGGTTGTGGGCAAGAGAGATGGCCGGATCTGGTAGTGGTGGTGGTGAGGACAGGTGTAGGTGGCGAGGAGCCTGGGCCACATGGTGAGGTGGCTGGGTGGGGGTGGGGGGTTCTCGGGTTGGGTGGTGGTGGTGGTGGTGTGGTGGTGGTGGTGTGGTGGTGGTTGGGGATGTGGACCTGGTGCGGGGTCTGGTGGAGGACATGGTTGTGGAATGAGGAGTGAGTGAGGATGAGGAGTGTGTAGGCATGAGATGGCCGGATCTAGGAGTGGTGGTGGTCAGGGCAGGTGTAGGTGGTGTGGAGGATGGGTCATGAGGTGAGGTGGTCGGGGGTGGGTTGGGGGTTCCCTGGCTGGATAGCAGCGACTTTGTGTTCAGGGGTGGCGGTGCAGCGGTGGTTGTTGATATGGGAGGTGAGGTCACTGGGGGTGTGTGGGGAGTCTGTGGGGAGGGTGTGGAGTTGATGTGGGGTCTGGTAAAGGACGTGGGTGTGGAAGGAGGAACGAGAGAGGGTGAGGAGTGTGATGGTGTGAGGGAGCATGTGTACAAATTAGTTGTGTATTCGGGGAAGTGAGTGGCAGTGCAGCTTGCTGGGTGGGGAAGTGGGTGCAACGTGGTCGAGAGGTGGTGGGTGAGGGGAGGAAGAGATGCACGTGGTGATTCCGGTAGGTGTGTGAAGTGTTGTGATACTGGATGGTTACTTGGTAGGGGTTGGGCACGTTGATGATTGTATAGGGTCCTGAGAATCGAGGTGTTAGTTAGTTGGGGATGGGTTGTGGGGCCACCATAACTGAGTCACCAGGCTTGTAGGGATTGGTGAGGGGGATGTCAGTTTGAAAGTCCTCTTGGTTTTGTAGGTGATGCAGTCGGCTCTTGAGGTGGTGAAAGGGGTCAGACATGGGGGACGTGGAGGGGGGCTTGGTGTTGTCAGAATGGTAAGAGAAGGGGGGGTCCCTCCAAACACTCGTTCATGAGGGGTAATGCTGTCTTTTTGGGGACAGGTGTTCACCCCCCATTGCACAATTTTTACGTGGGCTGGCCAGTCTCCATTTTGTATTTCTTCTGTTCTGGTTTGTACTTGGTTGACGAGGGTGCGGCGACTTCTTTAGCATATCCCGTTTCCCTGTGGCCGGTATGGAGAAGAGTGAGAGAGCTTGTACCCAAAGATGGTGGAGGGTTTTTTCCATATTTTGCTGGTAAACTCTGGGACATTGTCGGAGTCAAGGGGCTGGGAAATGCTGAAGTAGGGAAAAACATGGCAGAGGAGGGCATTGGCCATGGCAACAGCATGGTGTTCCTTGGCCGAGTAAGCGATCAGGAATTTCAATTAGGTGTCCACGAAAGTTATGATGTACTTGTACCCTGCTTTAGGAAGGAGGGGCCCAACTACATCTACAGACAAAAGTTGCCACATCTTGTGGGCAGTGATGTTTCCTGAAGGGCGGGGTATCCATGTCATGTCCTTTCCTAGCGCACAAGCACGGCAGGCTTGTATGACTTGTTTGGCCAAGTTGGAGGGGCCTGGTGTCCAATGGATATCGTTAAATACCTGCAGGAGTTTCTTGGTCCATAGGTGTGTGCCGTTGTCTGAGTGTGAGTCATCGTTTCAAGGACAGTGTTAGGATTGAGCACTGTACGTCCAGTATGGATGAACAGGTGGTCGCCCTGTCGGTAGAGTTCAGAGAATATTTGAGGTGGTATCCAGTTGGGGCGATCTTTGTTTTGCGACTCTTGTAGGAAGCTGGTGGCAGTACTGATGGCGTTGATGGGCAGCCGGGACAAGGCGTCGGCGTTTGTATGTAATTTGCTGGGCCGATATGCCATATGGAAGTCAGATTCTTCAAGGGTTTCCTCTCCATATGACTAACAAAGTCCAGGAGGAGGTGTTGGAGGCTGTCGGCTTGGCGTGGTGTCAGGTGTTCAGGTAGAGGGGGAAGGATGGCAGGGGAAGAGTGGGGGGGTGCACATGGCTTGGTTTCTTTCATTTCTCTGACCACTAATCCTATAGTAAGGGTGAGAGGGATGGTGGAAATGTTGGCAATGCATACTGCCCTGAGGTGGGGGGGGGAGGAAGATGGGAGATAGTAGACAGGAGGAGATGGTCCCAGAAGGCAGGTTCAGGGAAAATAAGTTGGAGATCCCAGTGGGCCTGTTAAGGTGGAGCCAGGCCTCGTGCTGGGGAGGGATAGTAAGGAAGGAGGCGATGGTGGCGGGGAAAGTGATATGCAGAGGAGCAGGAAGGGTAGGAACAAAGGGGGTGAGGTAGAAGACAGCGCAGAGGGAGAGTGGGATGGGGGAGAGGATGTGGGGGTGCACATGCAGCATGGCTGGGGTGGATCTGGAGGGTTCTGGGAGTGGAGACGTTGCTTGTGACAGTCGATGATGGTGCACAGTTTCTGCAAGAGGTCCAGCCTTAGGTAGCTATCACAAGCACGGCAGGCTGAGTCAGAAATGGCGAACTGATGCTGGGCTGATACTTTCTGGTAAGTGTCAGCTTGCAAGGCCCGAGTTTCCTTACGGATAGGCGGGGGGCCAGCCTTGCATCTAAAAGGTGAGCTGAAGTGGGGAGAAGCGGGCCGAAAGCCGAGGCGTGACGGGAGTAGAAATGGTAGTAGAGGCAGGATCTGGCCACTCCTGTGTCGAACAGTAGCCTTGCTTTAACCCGATTCAGTCTCATCTTGACTGGGAGGCAATATTTCTGTGAGGTGACCCGCCACTGTGGGGAGGTGCTGGGGCAGTCCTGAAAATCCAGTTGTTGTGGAACGTCTTCTTCATCGAGCTCCACTTCCCCAGGGTCAGAGTACTCGGCAGAGGGTGCATTGTCCTCGCCACAATTGTCCTTTATAGAGGAGACCTTGCGGTGCCCTTGAGTAGCTGTTTTCGTCAGGCAGCTTTCAGTTGTTCTTGTATGTGAATGGGGCACCGGTGATTACAGGCTGAGAACTCCCACGGATTTAAGGAGATTAGGTTTGTATTCTCCTTAGAAGTGGGGCGCCTTTTGGTAGGGAGCACCCTGGGCATACTGGGTGGTGTTGGTGAAATTGTGCGGGTGGGGGGCATCCGTGGTTTTAGGTGTTGTGCCTTGTGTGTCTGGACTTTGCTCACTGCGCTGATGTGTTGTGGGGTGGTGCGAGCGGCGAGAAGACGCCTGAAGAGTTGAACATCCATGTCAATGTCTGCCACTGGGTGACAGACTGTGAAGTGTTCTCTCATGGTGCTGGGGAGGATCCTCAACAGGGTGTTGAAAATATGTTGTTCCTGGATGGCTGCGTCGGCCTCTAGGTAAGCAGCAGTGATTAGTCGCCTAGCCTGGTTGAGAGTGTCATCCAGGTTCCCGTCGCAGGTGACGGCATCAAGCTGGGACAAATCTAAAACTTTTCCCAGTTATGGTGTGACTGCTTGTGTCACGATTTGTGTGAATTGTGCCCATGTCAGCTCGGGGACGATCTTTGTGGCGATGCTCGAGACTACTTTTCCCAGGTGGGGTAGTGTTAACGCTATCTTTTCCTTGTCGTGTTGAAATCCAATGTCCAATGGCGGTTTAATCATACACATGTATGTGTCTATGTCGCATTGTTCAGGGTCAAATTTTGGTAATTGTATGTGTGGTTTGGCTGCCATCTTGTTGGTTTTTCCCTTTTTGTTCCTAGTTGCTCTCTCCTGACCGGATCTAGAACCAGCACTGCCACCAGTGTTATGCCACGTACTCAGAGCTCAACTCCTTGCTCTCTGAATACAAGGGTCTAGCATGGGTCTAGAGCACATAACCAGAAGAACAGGGGTAAAAAACACAGGCTAACCAATCTTACACGTATATTACCATAAAGATTACAGTAGCTGGGCACAATACAGTGTGATAGGCTATCCACACTACAGGAGATACAGGGATTTGGAGTTTGTGACTAAGGCTGATAGGGTAACTGCAAGTGTCGCCCACGCGTGGGAGGAGTCCCGTCAGGTGTGCGCTCTGTGAGGGGGCGTGGGACCATTGGCGAATCCTGCATCATCAGGTGGGAGCTGCTGGGTGGCTTAGAGGAAGGCCTTTCACTGGAGGGGCCTCCACAGATGCGTTGGCTCTTGGGGCTGGGGCTGAATAGGGCGAGTAGGTGCTCTGCCTTGCACCTACCCTTAGTGGAGGATGGCTTGCTGGCAGGTCTGGGGAGGTCTCAGCCGGGAGTCCCAGGGGCTTTCCTCAGTGACTGGGGGCTGCAGTCTTGCCTTCGTCGAGAGTCCAATAGGGGCTGCCTGCGGCTTCTTCTCTGGGAGTCCGACAGCAACTGGTGACATAGGGGCGCTGGTTGCAGTGAATGTACCCCCAGGCCCACTATATGGCAGCTTCAGAGCCCTTCCAGCAATGACTCGGCTCTGTCTCTTGGGGTGTGGGGAGAGCAGGAGGGGCGTCCTGCTCGGCCTCTGGAGGAGTGAGATGAGCAAGGGGCATGACCTTTGGTGGGTGCCGCAGGGTTAGCAGATGAGGGAAGCACAGTGGGCATTCCCTCCCTGGCATATATGGTTGGCATCGCTGCAGTTCTACTAGGCCCTGGGACTGCACGTGAGAGGAGCACAGCGGGTGTCTTCTCCCTGGCAAGCATGGTGGGTGTTGCCATGGTCCTGCTCCCAGTGGGGGCTGCAGATGAAGGAAGAACAGTGGGCGTTCCCTCCCTGATGGGCACAATGGGCACCACCACGGTTCTGTTATGCCCTGGGACTGCAGGTGAGAGGAGAATGGTGGTGTCCTCTCCCTGGCGAGCATGGTGGGTGTCGCTGTAGTCCTGGTCCCTGTGGGGGCTGCAGACGAGGGAAGCACAGTGGGCATTCCCTCCCTGATGGGCACGGTGGGCGCTGCCACGGTTCTGCTAGGCCCTGGGACTACAGGTGAGAGAAGCATGGTGGGCATCCTCTCCCCAGTGAGCATTGTAGGCACCGCCGGAGGCGGAGGTCCACCACTTGTTTCGTAACATCATTGTTCGTCACTTGGGGTCCCATCAATTGTACACCGACGGCTCCAAGTCGAGTGAATGTGTGGGTGCAAGTGTGTGGTCGACTGAATGTGCCCTCAGGTATCGGTTGCTGACTCATACATCTGTGTTTACTTCAAAACTTTTTGCTATTGACAAAGCCATAGACTATGCTCTCAATTCTAGGCATGACTCATTTGTCATATTTCCATATTCAAAATCAGCCCTTCAGGCAATTGCATCTTGCACTACGGACTCTCATGAGATCCAGGGCCGCATCGTTAATAAGTTGCATTCATGCAACAAGTTATTCACGCTGATCTGGGTGCCTGGTCATTGTCGTATCTACGGCAATGAGCAGGCTGACTTACTTGCAAAGTCGGCTGTGGAGCTCGAGGAGACTTGGGACGTTCCTCGTGATCTACGGTCGAGTCTATCTCTCGGAAAGAAACCAATAAATCTTCTATGGCAATTCAGTGGACCAGACTAAATATTCCAACTTGTAAGCCGTACCTGGGCGACTGGGACACTGCCAACCGTCCCAGTCGCCTAGAAGAAAAAGTGTTGGCACGGTTACGGCTTAATGCCACCATTTTAACCCACATAAAACCATATATGGAAAGACGCTTCCCACCGCACTGTGACATCTGTAATGCGGTGTTATCTATCAGTCATATCATCCTGCGCTGTCGGCGATTTATTCGTGAACGTGCTTCACTTATAAATTACTGCGGCGCAGTAGACGTCCCCTTCACCCTTTCCACCATCCTGGGTGATGGGGACATTGTTATGACTGATAAATTGATGGCTTTCTTGAGAGAGACCGGACTGATCAGAGTGATGTGACTTTTTTACTGTGTTGTTATGGTTTTTATGAACAGTAAATATGTATATATTGTAATATTAATTAGGGTTGACAGTTGACATTTTAAATAGTTCCTCCTCCCACCGATCTATTTCTAATATAGAGATCCCCTACATTAAGCCAAATTCCTCGCCTGACAGTCACCAGATGATGAGTGCAAGTGTGCAATATAGGAAGGTATTGGGCACTTGCAGTCGATGGTGGTCTGCTGGGCGAGGTTCTTCACTTTTTGTACAAATTATGTAAATACATTATATTATCTTGCTTAAGTTGTTCTAATTAGGGACGACAGCTGACGTATATGGAAATGTTCCTGACTCGTCTGGTTCCCTTTCATATATTGATGTCCCCTATATTAGGTTGTGCCTCGACTGACAGTCACCAGGTGATGAGTGCAGGTATGTCATGTAGAAAGGCATTACATATCTGCAGTCGATGGTGTTCTGTTAGTCGAGGTATTTTTACCATTAGTGTAGGTCTAGCTATTTGTCTCTGTAGGATTTAGTATAGGTTAGCATTTGTCTGTTAGGTGATTAGTTTTAGGGTCTTTAGATTAGTTTGTCTTTATGTTATAAGGTATAAAAAATATAAAATCAAGAAAAAATTAAAAAAATAAAAATACAAAAAAGTAAATAAATAAGATTAAAATTATTATATATATATGTACGTTTGCATGAAAATGTGTCTGTATGTATGCATGGAAGTGTGTGTGTGTGTGTGTATGTATATATATGTTTGTATATATATGAATATATACATATATATATATATATATATATATATATATATATATATATATATATATATATATATATATATATATATATATATATATATATATATATATATATATATATATATATATATATATATATATATATATATATATATATATATATATATATATATATATATATATATATATATATATATATATATATACATGGCCTTAATAACCAGGGGCTTCGGCCCCAATGGTTGATAGGCCAGAAAAAAAAAAAAAAAAATCCTGAGTTAGTTAACGGCTTGAGCTAGACCGGTGTGTTGGACTGCTGTTCTGGGGATATTATTATGATATAGTAGTTTATCTGCCACACGTAAGTTAGTTTATTGTCAGCACATGACTGATTTAATAGGTTATTTTGATATTGCTATTATTTATAAGAATTATTGATTTAGAATCACTGTTATTGCCCTAGGTAATGTCACGTTATATTAGTGTCAAGTCTATTTTTATGCCAGGTCTGTATTGCAAGTCCCCAGAGGATTTATAACCCAAGGGCTAGTTTATGTTCTGGTTTATCTTTATTAACATTCGGAACTTTAGGATAACTTCTGCAAGAGCTAGTTTGGCAATCCTGTTTGAACCTGTTTGTTTTGTTCTTGTAGCTTTAAGTTAGTGTTTAAGTAAATTAATTTAAGTATTTTTAATTGCCTATTTCATTCCTCCTTTAGGTCATTGGTATGTTTTACACTTTATCACCATTTTTCCCCTATTTATGCTTACGACTTGGTGTGGCGAACTGCCACTTGGTATTTTAAAATTTCCGTTGCGCACTTTACAGGCTATCAGATAGTCCTTTAGCCCCTCCATGTCGTAACAAAGTGGCGACCTCACCAGGATTGTCAATACTAGGTTTTGTAGGGTTTAAGAAAGTTTGTGTAAGCTGTCATAGTCCCTGAGAGCTGTATATTTACTTGTTGGTGTACCGAGCTTAAGCAGTCATGGAAACGGATGCCCATGCACGTGTAAATTTGCCACCTGTGGTTGAGGGTGTTGTAGAGTCAGAGCCTGAATCCCCTCATCCTAGATCAGAAGATCGGGGTTCCCCTGTCTCTAATAGATTTTTGCAGGATATCAGGTTGGTGCAGGCTAAATGGGAACACGAGGTTCAGATGGAGCAAATGAAGCTAGAGGTAGAGCAGGCAAAGATAGAGCATGCTAGAGAACATGCAATGATAGAGCAGGCAAAGATGGAGCGAGCTAGAGAGCAAGCAAAGTTAGAACAGGCAATGTTAGAGCAACAGGCAAAGATAGAACAGACGAAGTTAGAGCAGCAGGCAAAGATAGAACAGATGAAGTTAGAACAAATGAAACGAGCATGAATATCGTATGAGATCCTCCGAAGGCCAGATAAATTCTTCCCATTCCTTCTCTGGTTTCAGTACTACTGATGCCACTAAATTAGTACCTCCTTTTGACGAGACCCTTGTTTTGGAGTTCTTCTCACATTTTGAAAAAATTGCTGCTGGAAATAAGTGGCCTAAAGACCGATGGCCTACCCTAGTCCATACTGTACTTAAAGGCAAGGCCCTCAGAGTGTTTGACAGCTTAAGTTTTCAAGAATGCTCAGATTATGAAGTTTTGAAGAGCTCAGTTTTACGTGCATATGAATTTAGACCTGAGGCATACCGTCAGCGGTTTAGGAATGCTAAGAAACGCCCCCAGGAGTCTTACTTAGAGTTTGCTAGGCATGTGACTGACACTTTCCAAATGTGGATTAGAAGTGAAAACGTGGCAGATTGCAATAACCCAAGCTGTACTAGGTTAAGGGATATTGTAATCCTTGAGAATTTCATGGATAAATTAGACAGTGAATTAAGGATTCATTTATCAGACAAGCAAATTAATACAGTGTCTGAAGCTGCTGTCATTATTGATGATTATGTCTTGCATAAATATGGGAATAAACCTAAGGAATTCTCTAGGAATTTCTCCTCTAAGAAGTATACCCCACAGCAGAGTAACCAACACTCGGGTAAGCCAGACCTAGCTGTTAATTCCAAACCTAATCCCTCTTCTGTGCCCTCTAATATCTCCTCTGGTTCTTTCAGGCGCCCTTATCACTTTTGTACTTATTGCAAGCGTCCAGGTCACAGTGTTGAAAAGTGTTTCAAGAAGAATGTTCCGTCTAAGCCCGTCAACCTTGTTCGAGGTGGACCAGTGGTGACTCCAGTTTGCCCTTCAGGCCAAAAGGTGGCTGGAGAGTCTTCTGTTTCCTCCCCCTCTCAACCTGTTGTTTCAGTGATTGGGGATATGGAGCCCGCTGTCGAATTGCAGGCGGGAGGTGGTATGCCCTCACCCGTTCCTGATGCCACTTCAATTTCTGGAGACATTGTCCGGGCGGCAGTTAGCAGTTCTGCCCCTGCTTCTTCTTTTGCTCCATATTTGTTTTCTGGCATGGTATTGTTGAGCGGAGCAGAATTTCCTGTGAAGATTCTGCGTGACACTGGAGCTTCACTTTCGTTGTGGGTAAGCCCTGAAACTAAAGTCCCAACTAAAGAGTTTGTGATGATTCAAGGAGTTACTGGCGCGAAGGTAATCCCTGTGGTCACTGGTGACTTGAAATGTAACCTGTTTGAGGGACAAGCGCGCCTTGGACTAGTTGACTCTCTTCCTCTTGAAGGTGTTGACCTGCTACTGGGAAATGACTTGGCAGGTGAGAACAAGTGTATTGCCCCTGTACTGTCTGAGATACTTGTGCCTGATGATCCCCCACAAGTTAATAAAGATGATGTAGATGTATTTCCAGCATGCGCTGTGACCAGATCTATGGCACGGACAGAGCAGAGCAGAGACGTGTCACTTAGCGAAGGGGAGTCTGGTGATCCTTCGGCCATAGTGGAAACTAGCCCAGAGACGGCGGCCAAAGACACCAATGAGAAAGACTCCGACCATTCCTATTCCTTGGAAGATACGTTAATGAATTTACCAGGTGATACTTTTCCTGTTCCTGTCGAGGAGGTGAGTGTCGAGAGATTGAAGGAGATGCAGGCAGGTGATCCAGAGATCCAGAAGCTGAGGTTAGTTGCAGTGGAGGATTGCGATGTTGAAAAAGGCAGTTGCTTTTATGTGAAGGATGGAGTATTGTGGAGGCGATGGCGTCCCCCGTATGTTGATGTTGATGACGGAATGTGGGATTGTCATCAGATTCTTGTGCCCAGTGCTTGTAGGAAGGAGCTATTGGAGTTGGCTCACTGTACTCCGTTTTCAGGCCACATGGGTGTTAGGAAGACACTAGAGCGGCTGCGTGCATAGTTCTACTGGCCGCATATGGCAGCAGATGTGGCCCAGTTTGTGCGATGCTGCCATACTTGCCAAATGGTGGGGAAGCCTAATCAACCCATAGCTAAGTCGCCTCTCATTCCCATTCCTGCCTTTGACCCTCCATTTACTCGTATTATAGTTGATATGGTGGGACCCCTGCCTCCTACATCCTCTGGTAATAAGTACCTACTAACTATAATTGACTCTTCCACTAGATACCCTGAGGCTATCCCTGTTCGTTTCCCGAAGGCTAGAACAGTTGTTCGGGCATTGCTTGATTACTTCACTAAGTTTGGGTTGCCAAGGGAGATTCAGTCTGATAGAGGGTCTAATTTTCTTTCAAATGCCTTCCAGCAGTCCATGGCCCAACTTGGTATTGTGCATGTGAAGAGCAGCGCATACCATCCCGAGAGCCAGGGTGCCCTAGAGAGATACCACCAGACCCTTAAGACGATGCTTCGGAAGTATTGCATGGAACACTCAAAGGACTGGGATAGAGGAGTGCCATTCCTCCTGTTTGCCACCCGTGAGGTTCCTCAAGAGAGTTTGGGTTTCTCCCCAAATGAGCTAGTATTTGCCCACAAGGTAAGAGGCCCATTGTCCATCACTAAAGAGGCTTGGTCTAGTGATTCCACCATGAGCCATAATGTACTTGAGTTTGTTAGTGACTTCAAGAACAGGATCTCTAAATGCTTACAAGTGGCTAGAGAGAACTTGAAACAGGCCCAAACCAGTATGAAGAGGTGGTATGATAAGAAAGCTAGTTTGCGAGAATTTAATGTTGGTGATGAAGTGTTAGTGCTATTGCCTCTTCAAGGACAGCCTCTTGCTGCTAAGTTTTGTGGCCCTTATCCAGTGGTGCGTAAAGTGGGTAGTACTGATTACTTAGTGCAGACACCAGACAGACATAAGAAACATCAACTTTGCCATGTTAACATGCTGAAACCTTATTACCGTACTCCAGATGCCCCTGTACCTGTGCATCTAGTCTCACTTGAACAGATTGAGGAGGTTCCCGGTGGTTTGTAACCCAGGAACAAAATGAGGAGGATTTAGACTTCGATACTGCAAGTGCCTGGCAAAGCAATGCTGAGGCCGGCTTTTCCCTTGCTGAAAAGGTTTCACATTTGCCACACGATCAGTCACAACAATTATTAACACTTCTTTCTTCATTTAAGGATGTATTTGGTAGCTCCCCTGGACGGACTACCTGGATTGAGCATGATGTTGACGTGGGTGACACACTCCCCATTAAGCTGCCACCTTATCGTGTCTGCCCCAAGCGCTTAGGAGTCCTCCGCCAGGAGCTGAAGTACATGCTGGTCAATGGTCTTGTCTCCCCGTGTGTGAGCCCGTGGAGCTTCCCTGTGACGCTGCAGCCCAAGCCCGACGGGACAGCGAGATTTTGCATCGACTACCGCAGAGTCAATGCCCTGACTAGGACCGATACCTATCCCCTGCCTCGACTGGAAGATTGTGTTGACTGCATTGGTTCATCCCACTACATTACTAAGCTGGATCTTAAGAAGGGTTTCTGGCAAGTTCCCTTGACGGAGCGAGCAAAAGAAGTTTCGTGTTTTGTGGCAGATGGTCAAACTTATTGTTGTAATGTGATGCCTTACGGGATGAAAAATGCCCCCGCTACCTTTCAGAGACTTATGAACAGAGTTGTTACTGGGCTTCCAAACTGTGTGGTGTACTTGGATGATGTAGTAGTGTTCAGTGATACTTGGGAAGATCACCTAAAACAATTAAAAATGTTGCTTTCAAGACTCTCAGAAGCTCGCCTTGTAGCTAACTTAAAGAAATGTGAATTTGTTCAGGCTCAAGTTCAGTACCTTGGCTACATGGTTGGTCACGGTCGTGTTTGTCCCCCTTCTTCAAAGGTGGAGACAATTAAGAACTTTGCAGCACCGAAAACCAGGCGTGAGCTTCGAAGGTTCTTGGGCACTGTTGGATATTACCGACGGTTTATTAAGAACTTTTCAAGTGTTGTGGCCCCTCTGACAGATTTGTTAAAGAAAGAGAAGATATTCTGTTGGACTGAGGATTGTAAAAGTGCTTTTAATTCTGTAAAGGGAATTTTGTGTTGTCACCGTGTGATGCTTGCTCCTAATTTTTCAAGGCCTTTCAAACTGGCCGTTGATGCCAGCAATGTTGAAGCAGGAGCTGTACTTATACAGGACGATGATCTGGGCATAGAACATCCTGTCTGTTATTTCAGTAAAAAGTTCTCTAAGGCTCAATGCAATTATTCAGTTGTTAAAAAGAAACTACTTGCCCTGATCCTTGCCCTGCAGAATTTTTCTGTTTATATTCCTGCTTTTGGGCCGGCAGTCACTGTTTACACCGATCATCACCGCTTTAAAGTTTCTAAACCAGGTAAAAGATAAAAATCAGAGGCTAACACGCTGGAGCCTCTTTCTGCAAGAGTATAACTTGAACATTGAGCATATCAAGGGGGTTGATAACGTGATTGCCGATTGCCTGTCGCGCTCTTGAGAACGAATTTTCCATCAGGAAAATTCTTTCTTAGGTGTGGGCGTGTTACGTGTGGCAGATATACATTGCTTATATTCATATGTAATATTCAGAATCTTTAATATTCATTCGTTAGTACCATGCTTAGCATTCTGTGAAGAGAGTTTATAAATATCAGATCGTAGGAAACAGTCTGGCCCAGCTGTGTGTCGATAGTTTAAGAGCTGTTTCGAACCACCTTCCTGTATTTGCTAACGGTTTCAACCTTGAGTTTCTGTTCTGCCCTCCAGCTTCATTGAGTTGCGTTCCTTGCTTCTCTGAGTTACCCTTCTTGCTTTCCTGAGTTAATATAAGCCGGGCTGGGACTTCCTGAGTTAGGGTCCTCGCCAGGAGTTTTTCTCATGTAAGTAGCTCAGCCAATTATGACCCGCGTTTCCAACATCATAAACGCACGGCTGAGCTACAGATATTAGACTTTGCCACAGAAGACGTAAACTCCCCGTACAACCAAGAGTTTACGCTAGATGAACTGCTCCTTGCCCTTAAATCCTGTAAAGACACCAGCCCTGGACCAGACACCATCACGTACGGTATGATCCAGCATCTTAATCAGGACAACCTGATTAAGATGTTAGCATTGTACAATGAGATTTGGGCGTCTCGAACGTTCCCAAACTCATGGCACTTTGCGCACGTCATACCGATACCCAAAGAGGCTGGTCGTCTTATGAATCCCACTTCATTTCGTCCTATTGTGTTGACTTCTTGTCTATGTAAGGTCATGGAACGAATGGTTAACAATAGGCTTCTTTTTGTTTTAGAGTCGAAGAATTTGTTAAATGATCAACAATGTGGCTTCCGTAAATACAGAAGTTCACTAGATCATTTAATGAATTTGGAGCATTGTATTGCAGAGGCATTTGCCAATAAAGAATTCATGATAGGGGTGTTCTTGGACATCCATAAAGCCTATGACATGACATGGCGACACGGTATACTAATGAAGCTCTATACTTATGGTTTAAGAGGAAATTTGCCTGTTTTTATTTCAAATTTCTTAAGGGACAGAACTTTCTCTGTCAAATTGCCCGTAACGTAACATCGGATATATTTATCCAGGAAAACGGGGTGCCGCAGGGAAGTGTGCTTAGTCCTACTTTATTTAGTATTATGATCAATGATATTCTGTCATCAGCTCCCATCCCGAGGAATCTTAAATACTCACTCTACGCTGACGATTGTGCAATATGGCACTCTTCCCGTAATGCACAATTTTCGGCTGGGCGGATTCAAGCAGCCCTTGACTCCGTCCACCAATGGGCCTTGCAGTGGGGATTTAAGTTTTCCGTACGTAAGTGTGCTGCTATAGTTTTCACTAATCGTAACGTACCTAATTTGTGCTTAACTTTGGATAATCAGGCGGTACCTTTTCAAAATTCTGTAAAATTTTTAGGAATACATTTTGATCGTAGAATGAATTTTAAACTTCACGTTAATACTTTGCTTGCTCGTTGTGATAAACCGTTAAATGTCCTCAAGTACCTAGCGGGTACTACCTGGGGTGCCGACAGAAAATCTTTATTAATGGTGTATAAGTCCCTTATTCGATCGAAGCTAGATTATGGCGCACAGGTGTATGGCTCGGCATCCGATGCCACGCTGAAAGGATTGGCTGTGTTACGGAATAAATGTTTGCGAATGTGTCTTGGAGCTGTCCGGTGTACCCGTGTAGCTCGTATGGAAGTGGAGGCGAATGTGCCTCCCCTCCGTATTCGCCGTGACCACCTGGCCTTGTCCTATGGTGTAAGGACATTAAGAAAAAGTAATATCGGCAATGTGGCCTGTACCCCCCTGCGTCAATACCACCACCTTCTGCGGGGGGTGCGTCGGCCACTTGCCGCTCGCCTCCACTTACTGACTCAGGAGCTTGATGTGGACCCCAGTGACTGTGACAAGTTGGTGCTTAAAAATATAGCGCCTTGGGAGCCACCCGGCTTTACAGTCGATGTTACATGGCTCCCAGCACCAAAGGCCAAGGCGTCGGAGGCGGAGGTCCACCACTCGTTTCGTAAGATCATTGTTCGTCACTTGGGGTCCCATCAATTGTACACCGACGGCTCCAAGTCGAGTGAATGTGTGGGTGCAAGTGTGTGGTCGACTGAATGTGCCCTCAGGTATCGGTTGCCGACTCATACATCTGTGTTTACTTCAGAACTTTTTGCTATTGACAAAGCCATAGACTATGCTCTCAATTCTAGACATGACTCATTTGTCATATTTTCAGATTCAAAATCAGCCCTTCAGGCAATTGCATCTTGCACTACGGACTCTCATGAGATCCAGGGCCGCATCGTTAATAAGTTGCATTCATGCAACAAGTCATTCACGCTGATCTGGGTGCCTGGTCATTGTCGTATCTACGGCAATGAGCAGGCTGACTTACTTGCAAAGTCGGCTGTGGAGCTCGAGGAGACTTGGGACGTTCCTCGTGATCTACGGTCGAGTCTATCTCTCGGAAAGAAATCAATAAATCTTCTGTGGCAAGGTCAGTGGACCAGACTAAATATTCCAACTTGTAAGCCGTACCTGGGCGACTGGGACACTGCCAACCGTCCCAGTCGCCTAGAAGAAAAAGTGTTGGCACGGCTACGGCTGAATGCCACCGTTTTAACCCACATAAAACCTTATATGGAAAGACGCTTCCCACCGCACTGTGACATCTGTAATGCGGTGTTATCTATCAGTCATATCATCCTGCGCTGTCGGCGATTTATTCGTGAACGCGCTTCACTTATGAATTACTGCGGCGCAGTTGACGTCCCCTTCACCCTTTCCACCATCCTGGGTGATGGGGACATTGTTATGACTGATAAATTGATGGCTTTCTTGAGAGAGACCGGACTGATCAGAGTGATGTGACTTTTTTACTGTGTGGTTATTGTTTTTTATCAACGGTAAATATGTATATATTGTAATATTAATTAGGGTTGACAGTTGACATATTTTAAATAGTTCCTCCTCCCACCGATCTATTTCTAATATAGATGTCCCCTACATTAAGCCAAATTCCTTGCCTGACAGTCACCAGCTGATGAGTGCAAGTGTGCAATATAGGAAGGTATTGGGCACTTGCAGTCGATGGTAGTCTGCTGGGCGAGGTTCTTCAATTTTTGTATAAATTATGTAAATACATTATATTATCTTGCTTAAGTTATTCTAATTAGGGACGACAGCTGACGTATATGGAAATGTTCCTGACTCGTCTGGTTCCCTTTCATATATTGATGTCCCCTATATTAGGTTGTGCCTCGACTGACAGTCATCAGGTGATGAGAGCAGGTATGTAATGTAGAAAGGCATTACATATCTGCAGTCGATGGTGTTCTCTTGGTCGAGGCTTTTTGAATATTAGTGTAGGTATGTTATTTGTCTCTTAGGATTTAGTATAGGTTAGCGATTTGTCTGTTAGGTGGTTAGTTTTAGGGTCTTTAGGTTAGGTATTTTGTTTATAAGTCATATAAGGTTAAAAATATAAAAAATAAATAAAAATAATAAAAATAAAACTACAAAAAAATAATAAAATAAAAATTATTATATATATATGTACGTGTGCATGAAAGTGTGTATGTTCATATGCATGGATGTGTGTATGTATGTATGTATGTATATATATATATGTTTGTATATATATGTATATATGTGTCAATATATATACATATATATATATTTGCCTTAATGACCAGAGGCTTCGGCCTCAATGGTCGATAGGCAAAAAAAAAAAAAAAAAAAAAAAAAAATCCTGAGTTAGGACTTTGATGAATGGTCGTGGAGAGAAAGGACGTGTGCTGATCTCTCCTTCAGATTCTAGGGCTGCCCCACCGGCAATAGTTTTTTTTTTGCGCTTTTCCCAATAAAGTTAGGTTAGCTAGCATTCATATTCCTCCCTACCCTTATTAGAGATATAGTAGGTGTCTATATCTGTTTCCTGAGATTGCCTTTGCTTACTCACCTCTGGAGTGTACCCCCCACTGATCGCTCTGGGGTGTGAGTTACACACGGGCGCGTCCTCCCGAGAGTGGTTTGAGAGGGTAATCTTAGGCTAGGTGTGTCTTTCCCAGGTACCTTGTCCCTTGCTTGTTTTTCTCCTTCTTCCCACTTCCCCCGTGAGGGGGAAGTGGTTGCTATGACGGACGCCCCTGCTGCCTCCCTCCCCTTCAGGGGGGGAGGTGGTCCTGACGAAAGTAGGAACGACCGGACTGACCACCCCCAGACTGACGGACGCCAGACTCGAGCCCCACTTGATATCCCAGTAGCAAATGCGACCTACGTCACCATCCATGCGCTAGGTTCCACTCCCCTGTCCAGTCTCAATCCCTTCCTTATCAAGAAGGTGATTGACCACTGTGCGGGAGAAGTCGAACAAGTTAAAAAACTTGCTAATGGAGATCTCCTGGTCAAAACTGTAAACTCGGCACAAGTAAAGGATTTGTTGAAACTGCGCAAATTCCATTGTTACGATGTCGAAGCCAAAATCCCAGTCTCCATGAATTCTTGCAAGGGTGTTGTCACTTGCAGGGATCTCATGGTGATGAGCGAGGACGAGATCGTAAGTGAATTGGCGCAGCAAGATGTCATAGAGGCTAAATTCATAACTCGCTACTCGGAAGGCATAAGGACGAAGACAGCAACTATCATCTTGACGTTTGCCAAATCTTCTCTTCCTAATGAAATAAAAGTTGGTTACGAAATTATTCACGTTCGGCCGTACATCCCTAACCCTTTGCGGTGCCTGAAATGCCAGCTGTATGGGCATGGTACAAAGACTTGTCGGGCTTCCCAGCCAGTGTGTGGCAAGTGTGCAAGCCAGGGTCATGATGCGGAAAGTTGCACATCAGAGACAGTACGTTGCTTTCACTGCAAGGGTACTCACTCCACTTCCTCTAGGGATTGTCCCAAGTGGAAGGAGGAGAAGGAAGTCTGTGCAGTGAAGGCAACTGAGGGTATTTCCTACTACGAAGCTAGGAAAAAGGTGAAGGAGTTGCATGCAACTCCCACGCCGAATAGGTCCTATGCTTCGGCGGTAATATCCCGTCCTGTGATGTGCTCTGTCGAGACGCAGACTGACCCTGTCTTTCTCCCTCCTGCCGCTCACAGTACATCTCCATCTCGACCTCCTGTCCGTTCCAACTCTCTCACTGACATCCCTAAAGCTTCAACTTACTCTCAGGCTGCTGCTGCCTCTTCATCAGTACGGCCTAAAACGAAGCCTGACAAGCCTACTAAGAATAACATGACCACCCTCACGAAACAGTCACGTCCTCATGTCCTTCCGGTTCCTACTCCAGCGAGGGAGAGAAAGGTTAGCTCTTCCTCGGGGGAGGCTGGGAACCTAGTTATTGATGATAATATGGAGGTTTCCATTAACAAGCACCGGGATAGGTCCCCCGGTAGTCGCTCGCCTGCCGGCGGGCGACAAAAAAAGACAAAGCACACTGGCCCCCAACGAAAATCTTAAACCGCCGCATTCACTATACTACAGTGGAATTGTAGAGGTATTGGGAATAAGTTACACAATATAGCAATCTTGCTTTCTATACACAGGCCAGACGTTGTTTGTTTTCAGGAGACGCGCCTGGAGGATCGTCCTGACCCTCCACAGTTCAAACACTACTACTCGTATAGAAGATATGAAGGTCACGGAGTTGCCATTTACACACACAAATCACACCCACAAACGGAAGTGATTCTAAATTCTACTCTGGAAGCGGTCGCGTGCAGAGTAAAATTTAATAACACGTATCTGTCTATTTGCTCTCTGTACTGTCCTCCACATGGCCCCATTGATAGTGATGCTTTAAATTCACTAGTGGAACACCTGCCTGGAAATAAGTTAGTGTTGGGCGATTTTAACGCCCATCATTATCAATGGGGTAGCTTGAGGATCGATGGTCGTGGGGAGCAAGTAGCCGACCTAATACTACAGTCCAACCTCTGTCTTCTGAACGATGGTAGAGCGACTCGTGTAGATGATCGTACTGGTAACTTTTCGGCCATTGACTTATCTTTGGCCTCCCCTGGTATACATCAAGATCTCTCATGGGACCCTTACGACGACTCCTTGGGAAGTGATCATTTACCCATCTGTCTTTCTTATACACGCGACATCATTTCGGACCCTCCACCTCCAAAATTTAACTATAAGAAAGCAGATTGGGGATCCTTCTCAAGGATCGCCAATTTAGATATATCTGGGGAGACCATAGATGTTAAGGTCGAAAATATAACCCAATCCTTATTACACGCAGCTGAGGCTGCTATTCCCAAGACTTCTACAGTTCATGCGAAGCATAGAGCACATTGGTGGACGCCGGATTGCCGACAGGCATTAAGAAAACGCAATAGGAGATACAGGATTTTTGATAGTCAGCCCACTGAAAAAAATTTTATTGCATACAAACAAGCACGGGCTGAGGCAAGGAGAATAATAAGAAGGGCCAAACGTGACTCCTGGCAGTCCTTTGTGTCCACGGTGACTCGTACAACACCATTACGTAAAGTCTGGTCCACTATAAGAATATTAAATAATAAAGGCCCATATTTCCCCATTACCACCTTGCAAGTAAATAATAACATATATGACGAGCCCGTGGACGTTGCTAACATCCTCGCCAGGAGTTTTTCTCATGTAAGTAGCTCAGCCAATTATGACCCGCGTTTCCAACATCATAAACGCACGGCTGAGCTACAGATATTAGACTTTGCCACAGAAGACGTAAACTCCCCGTACAACCAAGAGTTTACGATAGATGAACTGCTCCTTGCCCTTAAATCCTGTAAAGACACCAGCCCTGGACCAGACACCATCACGTACGGTATGATCCAGCATCTTAATCAGGACAACCTGATTAAGATGTTAGCATTGTACAATGAGATTTGGGCGTCTCGAACGTTCCCAAACTCATGGCACTTTGCGCACGTCATACCGATACCCAAAGAGGCTGGTCGTCTTATGAATCCCACTTCATTTCGTCCTATTGTGTTGACTTCTTGTCTATGTAAGGTCATGGAACGTATGGTTAACAATAGGCTTCTTTTTGTTTTAGAGTCGAAGAATTTGTTAAATGATCAACAATGTGGCTTCCGTAAATACAGAAGTTCACTAGATCATTTAATGAATTTGGAGCATTGTATTGCAGAGGCATTTGCCAATAAAGAATTCATGATAGGGGTGTTCTTGGACATCCATAAAGCCTATGACATGACCTGGCGACACGGTATACTAATGAAGCTCTATGCTTATGGTTTAAGAGGAAATTTGCCTGTTTTTATTTCAAATTTCTTAAGGGACAGAACTTTCTCTGTCAAATTGCCCCGTAACGTAACATCGGATATATTTATCCAGGAAAACGGGGTGCCACAGGGAAGTGGGCTTAGTCCTACTTTATTTATGATCAATGATATTCTGTCATCAGCTCCCATCCCGAGGAATCTTAAATACTCACTGTACGCTGACGATTGTGCAATATGGCACTCTTCCCGTAATGCACAATTTTCGGCTGGGCGGATTCAAGCAGCCCTTGACTCCATCCACCAATGGGCCTTGCAGTGGGGATTTAAGTTTTCCGTACGTAAGTGTGCCGCTATAGTTTTCACTAATCGTAACGTACCTAATTTGTGCTTAACTTTGGATAATCAGGCGGTACCTTTTCAAAATTCTGTAAAATTTTTAGGAATACATTTTGATCGTAGAATGAATTTTAAACTTCACGTTAATACTTTGCTTGCTCGTTATGATAAACCGTTAAATGTCCTCAAGGACCTAGCGGGTACTACCTGGGGTGCCGACAGAAAATCTTTATTAATGGTGTATAAGTCCCTTATTCGATCGAAGCTAGACTATGGCGCACAGGTGTATGGCTCGGCATTCGATGCCACGCTGAAAGGATTGGATGTGTTACAGAATAAATGTTTGCGAATGTGTCTTGGAGCTGTCCGGTATACCCGTGTAGCTCGTATGGAAGTGGAGGCGAATGTGCTTCCCCTCCGTATTCGCCGTGACCACCTGGCCTTGTCCTATGGTATAAGGACATGAAGAAAAAGTAATATCGGCAATGTGGCCTGTACCCCCCTGCGTCAATACCACCACCTTCTGCGGGGGGTGCGTCGGCCACTTGCCGCTCGCCTCCACTTACTGACTCAGGAGCTTGATGTGGACCCCAGTGACTGTGACAAGTTGGTGCTTAAAAATATAGCGCCTTGGGAGCCACCTGGCTTTACAGTCGATGTTACATGGCTCCCAGCACCAAAGGCCAAGGCGCCGGAGGCGGAGGTCCACCACTTGTTTCGTAAGATCATTGTTCGTCACTTGGGGTCCCATCAATTGTACACCGACGGCTCCAAGTCGAGTGAATGTGTGGGTGCAAGTGTGTGGTCGACTGAATGTGTTCTCAGGTATCGGTTGCCGACTCATACATCTGTGTTTACTTCAGAACTTTTTGCTATTGACAAAGCCATAGACTATGCTCTCAATTCTAGACATGACTCATTTGTCATATTTTCAGATTCAAAATCAGCCCTTCAGGCAATTGCATCTTGTACTACGGACTCTCACTAGATCCAGGGCCGCATCGTTAATAAGTTGCATTCATGCAACAAGTCATTCACGCTGATCTGGGTGCCTGGTCATTGTTGTATCTACGGCAATGAGCAGGCTGACTTACTTGCAAAGTCGGCTGTAGAGCTCGAGGAGACTTGGGACGTTCCTCGTGATCTGCGGTCGAGTCTCTCTCTCGGAAAGAAATCAATAAATCTTCTGTGGCAAGGTTAGTGGACCAGACTAAATATTCCAACTTGTAAGCCGTACCTAGGCGACTGGGACACTGCCAACCGTCCCAGTCGCCTAGAAGAAAAAGTGTTGGCACGGTTACGGCTCAATGCCACCGTTTTAACCCACATAAAACCATATATGGAAAGACGCTTCCCACCGCACTGTGACATCTGTGATGCGGTGTTATCTATCAGTCATATCATCCTGCGCTGTCGGCGATTTATTCGTGAACGTGCTTCACTTATTAATTACTGCGGCGCAGCAGACGTCCCCTTCACCCTTTCCACCATCCTGGGTGATGGGGACATTGTTATGACTGATAAATTGATGGCTTTCTTGAGAGAGACCGGACTGATCAGAGTGATGTGACTTTTTTACTGAGTGGTTATGGTTTTTATGAAGAGTAAATATGTATATATTGTAATATTAATTAGGGTTGACAGTTGACATATTTTAAATAGTTCCTCCTCCCACCGATCTATTTCTAATATAGATGTCCCCTACATTAAGCCAAGTTCCTCGCCTGACAGTCACCAGCTGATGAGTGCAAGTGTGCAATATAGGAAGGTATTGGGCACTTGCAGTCGATGGTGGTCTGCTGGGCGAGGTTCTTCACTTTTTGTACAAATTATGTAAATACATTATATTATCTTGCTTAAGTTGTTCTAATTAGGGACGACAGCTGACGTATATGGAAATGTTCCTGACTCGTCTGGTTCCCTTTCATATATTGATGTCCCCTATATTAGGTTGTGCCCCGACTGACAGTCACCAGGTGATGAGTGCAGGTATGTAATGTAGAAAGGCATTACATATCTGTAGTCGATGGTGTTCTGTTAGTCGAGGTATTTTTACCATTAGTGTAGGTCTAGCTATTTGTCTCTGTAGGATTTAGTATAGGTTAGCGATTTGTCTGTTAGGTGATTAGTTTTAGGGTCTTTAGATTAGTTTTCCTTTATAATATAAGGTATAAAAAATAAAAAAACCAAGAAAAAATTAAAAAAATACAAATTCAAAAAAAAAAAATAAATAAATAAGATTAAAATTATTATATATATATATGTACGTTTGCATGAAAGTGTGTCTGTATGTATGCATGGAAGTGTGTGTGTGTGTGTGTGTGTGTGTGTGTGTGTGTGTGTGTATATATATGTATGTATGTATATATATATATATATATATATATATATATATATATATATATATATATATATATATATATGTATATATGTTTAAATGTATATACATATATATATAACTGGCCTTAATAACCAGGGGCTTCGGCCCCAATGGTTGATATGCCGAGAAAAAAAAAAAAAAAAAAAAATCCTGAGTTAGTTAACGGCTTGACTCTAAAACCTCGGCCAGCAGACCACCATCGACTGCAAGTGCCCAATACCTTCCTTGTGGAGATCTCCATAGTCTCATCAATAACGAGGCTCCCAGATTCTATCGAGGAAGAGCTATTCTTTCTCTCCCTCGCTGGACCAGGAGCAGGAAGGACATGAGGACGTGACTGTTTGGTGAGGGTGGTCAAGTTAATTTTATCTGACTTGTCAGGCTTCTGTTTTGACCGCACTGACTGCGAAGGAGCAGCGGCAGCCTGAGAGTATGAAGTGGCAATAGGGATGTCTGTCAGAGAGTTGGAACGTACAGGAGGCTTAGACTGAGAGGTAGGGCGTGGGGCATGAGGAGCGAATGTTAGGTCAGTCTGTGTTTCAACGGTGCACATCACGGGACGGGACACAACCGCCGATGCATAGGAGACATTTCATCAATATATGAAAGAGAACCAGACGAGTCAGGAACATTTCCATATACGTCAGCTGTCGGCCCTAATTAGAATAACTTAAGCAAGATGGTATAATGGATTTACATAATTTGTACAAAAATTGAAGAACCTCGGCCAGCAGACCACCATCGACTGCAAGTGCCCAATACCTTTCTATATTGCACACTTGCACTCATCAGCTGGTGACTGTTAGTAGAGGAACGGGGTTTAATGTAAGGGACATCTATATTAGAAATAGATCAGTGGGAGGAGGAACTATTTGAAATATGTCAACTGTCAACCCTAATTAATATTACAATATATACATATTGACCGTTGATAAAAACCACAACCACACAGTAAAAAAGTCACATCACTCTGATCAGTCCGGTCTCTCTCAAGAAAGCCATCAATTTATCAGTCATAACAATGTCCCCATCACCCAGGATGGTGGAAAGGGTGAAGGGGACGTCTGCTGCACCGCAATAATATATAAGTGAAGCACGTTCACGAATAAATCGCCGACAGCGCAGGATGACATGACTGATAGATAACACCGCATCACAGATGTCACAGTGCGGTGGGAAGCGTCTTTCCATATAAGATTTCATGTGTGTTACAACGGTGGCATTAAGCCGTAATCGTGCCAACACTTTTTCTTCCAGGCGACTGGGGCGGTTGGCGGTGTCCCAGTCGCCCAGGTACGGCTTACAGGTTGGAATATTTAGTCTGGTCCACTGACCTTGCCACAGAAGATTTATTGATTTCTTTCCGAGAGATAGACTCGACCGCAGATCACGAGGAACGTCCCAAGTCTCCTCGAGCTCTACAGCCGACTTTGCAAGTAAGTCAGCCTGCTCATTGCCGTAGATACGACAATGACTAGGCACCCAGATCAGCGTGAATGACTTGTTGCATGAATGCAACTTATTAACGATGCGGCCCTGGATCTCGTGAGAGTCCGTAGTGCAAGATGCAATTGCCTGAAGGGCTGATTTTGAATCTGAAAATATGACAAATGAGTCGTGTCTAGAATTGAGAGCATAGTCTATGGCTTTGTCAATAGCAAAAAGTTCTGAAGTAAACACAGATGTATGAGTCGGCAACCGATACCTGAGGGCACATTCAGTCGACCACACACTTGCACCCACACATTCATTCGACTTGGAGCCGTCGGTGTACAATTGATGGGACCCCAAGTGACGAACAATGATGTTACGAAACAAGTGGTGGACCTCCGCCTCCGGCGCCTTGGCCTTTGGTGCTGGGAGCCATGTAACATCGACTGTAAAGCCGGGTGGCTCCCAAGGCGCTATATTTTTAAGCACCAACTTGTCACAGTCACTGGGGTCCACATCAAGCTCCTGAGTCAGTAAGTGGAGGAGAGTGGCAAGTGGCCGACGCACCCCCCGCAGAAGGTGGTGGTATTGACGCAGGGGGGTACAGGCCACATTGCCGATATTACTTTTTCTTAATGTCCTTATGCCGTAGGACAAGGCCAGGTGGTCACGGCGAATACGGAGGGGAGGCACATTCGCCTCCACTTCCATACGAGCTACACGGGTACACCGGACAGCTCCAAGACACATTCGCAAACATTTATTCTGTAACACATCCAATCCTTTCAGAGTGGCATCGGATGCCGAGCCATACACCTGTGCGCCATAGTCTATCTTCGATCGAATAAGGGACTTATACACCATTAATAAAGATTTTCTGTCGGCACCCCAGGTAGTACCCGCTAGGTACTTGAGGACATTTAACGGTTTATCACAACGAGCAAGCAAAGTATTAACGTGAAGTTTAAAATTCATTCTACGATCAAAATGTATTCCTAAAAATTTTACAGAATTTTGAAAAGGTACCGCCTGATTATCCAAAGTTAAGCACAAATTAGGTACGTTACGATTAGTGAAAACTATAGCGGCACACTTACGGACGGAAAACTTAAATCCCCACTGCAAGGCCCATTGGTGGACGGAGTCAAGGGCTGCTTGAATCCGCCCAGCCGAAAATTGTGCATTACGGGAAGAGTGCCATATTGCACAATCGTCAGCGTAGAGTGAGTATTTAAGATTCCTCGGGATGGGAGCTGATGACAGAATATCATTGATCATAATACTAAATAAGGTAGGACTAAGCACACTTCCCTGCGGCACCCCGTTTTCCTGGATAAAGAACTCAGGAAGTCCCAGCCCGGCTTATATTAACTCAGGAAAGCAAGAAGGGTAACTCAGAGAAGCAAGAAACGAAACTCAAAGAAGCTGGAGGGCAGAACAGAAACTCAAGGTTGAAACCGTGGGCAAATACAGGAAGGTGGTTCGAAACAGCTCTTAAACTATCGACACACAGCTGGGCCAGACTGTTTCCTACGATCTGATATTTATAAACTCTCTTCACAGAATGCTAAGCATGGTACTAACGAATGAATATTAAAGATTCTGAATATTACATATGAATATAAGCAATGTATATCTGCCACACGTAACAATACATATATATATATATATATATATATATGTATATATATATATATATATGTATATATATATATATATATATATATATATATATATATGCAGAGACTTCACTTCACCGTGAAGATATGTATGCAAACTAACCACAGGAGAAATGAAAGGAGCGACAGTGAGTACTTTCGTATATTACATCTTCAGACAGAGTGAGACAGAAACGTAAAGGGTAGAGGTCTTTTATGCACACCCGCAGCAGGTAGTGGCACACAGAACAATGGATGACCTGAATTTTTACCTGCGGCTTAACTTATGATCACCTGCAGCAGGGAGTGGAACACAACAAAGGATGACCTGAATCTGAAACTGCACGTGATAAAGGAGGAGGGAGTAGGAGGGGAGGAAAGGGGAATGGGAGGGAGGGGGAAGGGGGAGGGGAGGAGGGGAAGGGGGAAGGGGGGAGGGGGGAGGGAGGAGGGGATAAATACTGCTACTTAAGACCTAGAGAATTAATGCATGGTGTGTCCCACACAGGTGTAACTATACCACCAGGAGATGACAGGGAACAATCACTTGTTAGTCTGGGGGATACTGCTTTAAAATTAATTCAGTTAACAATTTATCACACTTAAAATGACCATAGCTCATGTTTACATTCTTTTCATATGTGCCAGAAATTAGACAAGATTCTATTACATTTCTTTCATCTAAGTTTTTTGATCTTGCTAGAATCTTGGAGCCTGTGCAAGATAATGAACTGCCATTTTTGGATGTAAAAGTTATCAGGGACCAAAATGTTTTGAAGACTAAGATATACAGAAAACCTACAAATATTATGTCATATGTTAATTACTATTCAGACCATCATATTAATGTAAAAAGATCTGTGTTCATACCCATGTACCTAAGAGCATATAGAATTTCAGACCCAAAATTTTTAGATGAAGAACTAAAAATGATTCAGAGTATTGGAAAGAAGCTAAAATATCCACAAAGCATACTAACTCAGTGCCACAATACAGCCAAGAAACGATTCCTTGAAGGGAAAACTAATAAGCCAGATCGCCAGAACATTCAAATAACCCTTGTCCTCCCCTTCCATGAAAATTTTCTTGATGTTCTTCACATACTGAGGAAACTCAGTGAACAAGTAGTATTCAAATATGAGAACACCATAAAAAAAAAAAAAAAACTCATCAAGAACAGCCCTTTCAGTAATTCAGGCGAAGTTTACAAAATTCCGCGTAAAAGCTGTAACAATTATTACATAGGACAATCTGGAAAAGATTTGGAAACTAGAATCTCACAACATAAATACAGTGTAAGGACAGCCCAACAGAGTTGTGATTTATTTCAGCACAAAGCATCCAGTGATCACCATATTGACTGGACAGACTCTAAGATTCTAGCAAGATCAAAAAGCTTAGATGAAAGAAATGTAATAGAATCTTGTCTAATTTCTGGCACATATGAAAAGAACGTAAACATGAGCTTTGGTCATTTTAAGTGTGATAAATTGTTAACTGAATTAATTTTAAAGCAGTATCCCCCAAACTAACAAGTGATTGTTCCCTGTCATCTCCTGGTGGTGTAGTCACACCTGTGTGGGACACACCATGCATTAATTCTCTAGGTCTTAAGTTAAGCAGCAGTATTTATCCCCTCCTTCCTCCCCCCTCTCCCCTTCCCCTCCTCCCCTCCCCCTTCCCCCTCCCTCTCATTCCCCTTTCCTCCCCTCCTACTCCCTCCTCCTTTGTCACGTGCAGTTTTAGATTCAGGTCATCCTTTGTTGTGTTCCACTCCCTGTTGCAGGTGACCATAAGTTAAGCCGCAGGTAAAAATTCAGGTCATCCATTGTTCTGTGTGCCACTACCTGCTGCGGGTGTGCATAAAAGACCTCTACCCTTTACGTTTCTGTCTCACTCTGTCTGAAGATGTAATATACGAAAGTACTCACTGTCGCTCCTTTCATTTCTCCTGTGGTTAGTTTGCATATATATATATATATATATATATATATATATATGAGTGTAGCCTATACACTGTATATACACTGTATATGGCTAGTGAGGGAGTGATCGCCCTCTACCTACACAGATCAAAAGCCCTCGGGAGCAGGGGGGTGGTTGCTTTCTCAGGCAGAGGAACTCCTTGAGAGTGAAATGGCTGGGAAGCATGCCGGCACGTGACTGGCTACAGCATAGCTGGGTCTTTCGGGTGTGGGCAATCAGGCAAGTTAGCTGCCTACTGCGACTGCAACACATTGGCGAGGTGTTCAGGAAGTTAGCCAAAGAAACCTTGATGGACTCTGAAAGAACAATAATGGCCCCCAGTCCCGTGCAGCCCTTAAATGGGCAGGGGTTGCTAAGAATCTCACGGTTGCCTCAATTACAATCTAATTCATTTGTTAATGCAAAAAATACAATTAAAATTGGTAACTGGAATGTGAGAACGCTAAATCATGACGGTAAAATTGATGAGTTAGTGAAGGTTTTTCAAAATTATGGACTTGATATTTGTGCTCTGACAGAAACTAGATTAACTGGAGTTGATAAGTTGGATTTGGAGGATGGTATACGTTTATTGATATCTGGCCGACAGGACGGAATGCATTATCAGGGAGTAGGATTGTTACTGGGTTGTAAGGCAAATAAGGCATTATGTGAGTGGGATCCTATAGATGAGCGATTGTTATACGCACGGTTTAAATCAAATCATGGCAACATCAGTCTGTTTGTGTGTTATGCACCTACTAATGATGCACTCGATGAAAGGAAAGACACATTTTATGAAAAGTTGCAAGAAGGAGTGGGAAGGGTACCTAGACATGATGTTTTGATCTGCGTTGGAGATTTTAATGCAGTAATGGGCTGCTCAAATGAGGGATTTGAGGCATGTATGGGTAAGATGGGAGTTGGTAGTAGGATGAGTGAAAACGGAGTGAGGTTTGGAAGCTTCTGTCTAGCAAATGACTTAGTCATCGGGGGCACACTCTTTCAGCATTGCAATATACACAAGACAACTTGGGTGTCGCCATGTGGAAAATATAAAAATCAGATTGATCACATCGCTATCAGTAGGAGGCATAGAAGTTCTCTGCTAGATGTTCATGTTAAACGGGGAGCGGATATTGGTAGTGACCATCAACTCAGCATTGCAAAAATAAGGTTTAAACTTAAAAATCAGAAGAAGGAAAAATCTGGTGTTGGTAGATACGATATTGTTAAGCTTAGAAGGGAAGGAGAAGAAAAGGAGGAATTCAGATTAGAATGCAGAAATAGGTTTTTGGTGTTGGAAACGTTGGAAGAGGGGGAGAGAAGTGTAGATGAGATGTGGGAGGATGTGAACAAAGTTTTGCATGAGACTGCTGAATGTACGATTGGAAGGAGACGTAGATTCAGGAGAAAGAAATGGATATCAGAGGAAACGTGGGATATGATAAAAAGGAGAGGTGAGGCTAAATTGAGGAGTGAGATGCAATGCGTTGATGAACGAGAGATTGAATTAGCAAGAGCTGCGTACTGGAGTTTGAATTCAGAAGTAAGAAGGTTAGCTAGGAGAGATAAAAGAAGATGTGTGGATGAAAAGGTTGCAGAGACTGAAATCTTAATAAACAAAAATGATGGACAGAGTCAAAGAATAGCATATGAATCGATTAGAGAACTGAGTGGTAATGCAGGTAAACGCAAGGAAATACCAGTTAGAGACAGGGAAGGAAATTTATTGACCAAAGATGGAGATATTAAAAATAGATGGAAAGAGCATTTTGAGACAGTTCTTAATAGACCAATACCACCAGAAGAGGATATACCGTCTGCTCAGGAAGATTTAAATATAGAAACAGGAGAGTTGAGGCTTGCAGAAGTGGAGAAAGCAGTAAAACAGTTAAAGAATAACAAGGCACCAGGGGAGGATGGTTTATTTCCGGAAATGTTTAAAGTGGAGGGGGATAGATTAATAATGATCTTGACCAAGCTATTCAATAAGATATGGGTGACGGGGTTACTACCATCAGTTTGGAAGAATGGTGTAATTGTTAAAATTCCGAAGAAGGGAGACCTGAGTGAATGTGGTAATTGGAGGGGAATCTCTTTGTCACCGATAGCTTTGAAAGTTTTCAGTAGAGTGTTGTTAAATAGGTTGGAGCCAGTGGTTGAGGGTATTCTGAGGGATGAACAGGCTGGTTTTAGAAAGGGACGTGGTTGCAATGATCATATCTTTATAGTTAGGCATTTGATGCAGCAAGTTAATGAAATGAGAGTACCGTTAAGTCTTTGTTTTGTTGATTTTGAAAAGGCTTTTGATAGTGTTTCGAGAGAGACTATGGGGAAGATCATGAGACATTATGGAATACCAGAGGAGTTTGTGAGGGTCATTATGAACATGCATGGGGACACATTTTGTAAAGTGATGGTTGATGGTTGTCTGAGTGATTCGTTTGAAGTCAAGTCCGGAGTAATTCAAGGTGGTGTTCTATCGCCTTTATTATTTATATTGGTCATTGATTACATTATGAAACGTGTTGGAACAGAAACCGGTGCAGGTATACTTTGGGGAGAGAACAGGAAACTTTTGGATTTAGATTATGCAGATGATATAGTTTTGATTTGTGATGGGCCAGAAGAGATGCAGAGAGTGTTGGACTGTTTGGTGAGTGAAGGTCGCAAGGTGGGTTTGGTTATTAATTGTGGAAAAACTGAAATAATCAATATGAATATGGAAAATGCGCAGGAATGTGTAATTGGAGGTATGGTTGTAAAGCAAGTTGATAGGTTTAAATATTTAGGTACTTATTTAGCCAAGGATGGTTCTTTGAACTTTGAATTCGAGGAAAGGTTAAAGAAGGCTAATCAGGCAATGGGAATGCTTAAAAATATTTGGAATAATAACAATTTTTCTGTTCATACAAAAATCAAACTTTATAAGGTAATGGTTAGGAGTATCTTAATTTATGGACACGAGTCTTGGTACAGCACAGTGACTATGGAAAATAAATTCTTGGTGTTTGAAAATAAAGCACTTAGAAGAATATTAGGAGTTAAGTGGTGGGAAAGGATACCAAATAGTAGAATTAGAGAAATAACGGGAGTGCAGCCGATCGATGAATATGTTAGATTCTCACGATGGAAGTGGCTAGGACATGTGTATAGGAGACAGGGAATAGTACGAGGTACACCAGGGTGGGTGGCACTTGGTAGGAGAGGTAGAGGAAGGCTAAAAGAGACGTGGGTGAGGACAATGAGACGGGAAGCTGGAGATGAGTGTTGGGGAGATCTTGAGGAGTTAGCACAAGATAGGATGTTGTGGTGTGAGTTCATCGAGGCCCTATGCATCCCCGAGGGTGCCACAGGAAATGATTGATTGATTGATTGATATATATATATATATATATATATATATATATATATATATATATATATATATATATATATATATATATATAGTTCTACGCCGTGTCCTCTTTTTTTCAATAAGAGTTAAGGCGTTGTCTCTGGGTAGAGGACTTTGGTTTTGGAGCATGTCGTATTTTATGACCGGATGCCTTTCCTGATGTCCACCAATGACCCTTGGGTGGACTCCAACCTCCAACCCTTCGGTCAGAGCTCTCTAACCCACTGAGCCATGGCTGCTACAAGCAGCTAGGTGAGAGGAGAGCGCTACCTCAACCGGCGAGGCAACATGTCTGTGGTCGGCGCAAACTCATGACTCTTTGGTCTCGAGTCAGGCGCTCTGCCACTGAGCCGCCTTGTCCTCCATATATATATATATATATATATATATATATATATATATATATATATATATATATATATATATATATATCGACAAGGGATAACTGAAGGCTGACCCCTTTCCTCTTCAGTTCATTAATTTTGTCTTAATTCTTGTAGTGAAAACGTGAATGAAAGCTGTATGCATCCATTTCAACTCAGATTGGCCTGGGAGGAAGGTAGAGTCCTGGTGGATTGGAAGTCAGGAACAGTTATTCCCCTGTACAAAGGAAAAGGGGAAAAAGAAGTGTGTGGTAACCATAAGGGCATTTGTCTTCTCAGTTTAATAGAAGAATATGGTGGGATACTTATTGACAAAGTCAGGGAAATATGAGAAGGACTAATTGAGAAGAGCAGGGAGGTTTTTAGGAGAGGCAAGGGTTGTGTAGATCAGATATTCATCCTAAGGTCTTTAGTGGAAAAGCTTCTAGAAAAGGGAAAGAAATTGTATTCGGCCTTCATGGATTTGGAAAAAGCATATGACAGAGTAGACAGACAAGGAATGTGGAAAATATTAAAAATACATGGAGTAAATGGGAAGCTGTTGAATGCCGTGAAGAGTATGTATGAGGGTGCTAAGAGTATTTATGAGGATGCTACGACTGCAGTGCGTGTGGATGACGAACGGAGTAAATTTTTCAGTCTGAATGTTGGACTGAAAAAGGGATGTGTCATGTCTCCATGGTTGTTCAATCTGTATATGGATGGAGTTATAAAAGAGATACAAGGTAGGTCAGTGAATGTTGGAGCTGCCCTAATGAGAGAGGACAACATTCAGACACTCACTTTTCTGTTGTTTACAGATGATCCCGTGTTGTTAACTAAAGACGAAGGGGAACAGCAAGGCTTGGTGAATAAGTTTGGAAGAGTGTGTAAGAAACGGAATCCAAAGGTGAATGTAGGGAGGAGTAAAGTTGTGGTCTTCGAGAGAAATCAAGTCATTGATTGCAGAGTGAGGATGGATAATGAGGAAATGGAAATTGTGAGTGCATTTAAGTACTTGGATAGTGTGATGAGTGAGGATGGAAGTTTAGAGGATGAAGTGCTTGAAAGGGTACAACAGGGAAAAAATGTTGCTGGTTCTTTGAAAGCAAT
>NC_137064.1:22581736-22629236 GCF_032717465.1 Coenobita brevimanus | reverse complement strand
CGGGGCCGGGTTGTTGATCTGAGAGGCTGTCCATCGGTTGAGGGGGGCCTCCAACCTAAGCCTCTTCCTCGGCGTTTGCCGAGGAGCAGCAGATCATGGCTGTAGTTGATGAGCCCGATTCTCCCGTTGGCGAGGGACAAAGTGTATTTCGTGGGCAAAGCACTTGGGGATGATAAAGCGAGGCAGCCCATTCTCCTCAAAGATCCTTGGGAGAAGAATGCACAAAGCCTTCTTATCACCCCCACAAAAAGCCTTTGCCGTCACGATACACATCTCCACGACGAGGTTCGTCTGTTCAGAACTCCCAGGATCCCTGGCCTGACGTCCCTGGGCCGTGTGGCGCCGCCGTGCATGGGCAGAACCCTGCACAGTTACACCACCCGGCCCAGTAACATCCCGAGCCTCAGGACCCTTGGGGGTTCCAAACAGACTAAACTCCACCGATTCTCCATCACCAAGGGAGCGTTGCAGGTGCCGAGGGTTTGGTTTAATGATCGCCTGGCGGTGCACAAAAACGTCAATGCCAGTATCCTGGCATTTGATGAATCCATACCCCGCCATTACGTTAAACCAAACCACGGTTCCCTGGATCTTCTGGGCGGTGGAAGACTGTGGCTGGCTGGTTGTCCCCCTCAACGAGTCACAGGCAATGGTAGCACATCCTTCTTGCATGGCTGTTCTGGTCGCTCTCCAAGACATTGCAGTTGAAGAGATGTTATTTCTTACCAGAGGCTGCACAACACCTGGTGATTTCAGTATGTTGTGAGGCATGAAAATTGTGACTCCTGTTTTGACACATCTTTTATGAGATCTCATGGCATAGTCATAAATGGGGACAGACTTGGCTTCTTCTTGATCCTCAGATTCAGACTAATCAGTGTCACTCAGTCCATTTCCAGTGGCCAAGCACAATTCATTTTTCTGCCTGTTTTTTTCAGTTTCGATCCTCTTCAGTTCTTGCTCAAACTGCTTTCTCACCTTTTCTTCAGTTACGGTCAGGTTCCTATCAACACCTGACATTGATGCCTTTCTATCAGTTATCATGGATTGTCAAAACAGTTTGTCCTCTTTGTTGCTCATCTTCTCCAGGACATTCCTTGGCCAAAACTTCATTGTTCTCTGGAGACAGATTTTGAAGTTTTAGATCCTTTCCTTAGACTTTCCTGATGACCGGAATTTTGGTGAAATTTTCATTATGTTCTTCATATCATCCACAGTTTTTACACTTCTTTGGCCATTTTATGTGGAAGAAGAGTGGGAATTCGGGCACGATCGTAAAACCGTCGCACAGCTTCAACTGTCCTATTTGCCGCATCACGCTTATTCCTTGCTGTTTGATGGTGAGAGAAAAAGCAAAGCAGAACTTGACGAGTGGTGGGCTGCCTACTACCTCTTATTGTCTTGGCATCATCTGTTGGCACAGTATCCAGAAGAAACAATCGTGGATCTTTAGCCATTGTAATATGGAATAGAAGGAAACAGAACAGAAATACGATTTCAGTCACATTCAAGTAATTTCAAACATGTGAAGTTTCAATAATTCAAACTGTGCACTATATTCACTGCAGTCTACGTTACCAGAAATACTATGACTGTAGAGTTTATCGCTAACGAAACTTAAGACATGGCTCTGTCTCTTTTGTCACAAGTTATGTGTGTTTACAAATATTGATGGCTGGTTTGCCACCTCTAAATGTTTTTAAATACTCATGGAATTTCACAGTGTTGCTATGTGTTATGCCATGTACTCAGAGATCAACTTCTTCCCCTCTGAATACAGTATGAGGGTCTGATATTGAGTTCTTTCTAAGACCGGGTCCAGAGCATACAACCAAAGGAACAAGGCTTAAAAACACAGGCTAACCAGTCTTACACGTATATTACCCACAAAGAATACGGTGACTTGACACAATGCAATATGACAGATTACACACACTATGTGGATTATAAGGATCTGAGTCTGGGACTGGTTGGCTGGTAAGATAACTGCTGGTGGCGCCCAGGTATGAGAGGTGTCTCATCAGGTGTGCACTCTCTGAAGGAGTGCGGGACCACTATTTTACTCTTGATCATCAGGTGAGGGCTGCTGGCCAGTGTTGAGGAAGGCCTTTCATTGGAGAGACCTCCGTCAGTGCATTAGCCCTCAGGGCTGGGACCGAACAGGTCAAGTAGACGTGCTTCCTTGAATCTGCCGTTGATGGAGGACGGCTTGCTGGCTTGTCTAGGGAGGTCTCAGCCAGGAGTTCTGGGGGTGTCCCTCTTCGTCTGGTGTCTGTGGCCAAGCCTTCGTCGGGAGTCCAACAGGGGCTGCCTGCAGTCTCTCCTTTCCAGGGAGCCCATCAGAGGTTTCCTGCAGTCTCGCCTCCTTTGGGAGTCTGACTGACAGGTGACTTGGAGATGCTGGATGTAATGATAGTACCCCAGGACTCACTATAGGGCCACTCCAGACCTCTTCCAGTAGTGACTTCACTGGGGAGCCTCCTCTGCCCCCTGTGGTGCAGGGAGAGCAAGAGAGATGTCCTGCTCGGCCTCTGGAAAAGTGAGGTGAGCAAGGGGTGTGACCCTCTATAGGGGCCGAAGGTTCAGCAGATGAAGCCCGCACGGTGGGCGGGACCTCCCCGGCAAGCACGGTGGGTGCTGTCGCAGTTCTGCCTGTAGGATGGTGTGCTCGAAGGGCACGTCCTTTCCTTGAACCTTCCCCAGCTGTCCTAGGCATCACAGGCAAGGTCCATACGGTGGACGGTGGCTCCCTGGTTCTGCTAGGCACTGGGACTACAGGCTAGAGAAGCACGGTGGGTGTCCTCTCCCCAGTGAGCACGGTGGGTGTCGCTGCAGTCCTGCTCAGGGTGGGGGCTGCAGGTGAAGAAAGCCTGGTGGGCATTCCCTCCCCAACGAGCTCGGTGGGCGTCATTGTGGTCCTGCTGGTGGCTGTAGGTGAAAGGGGCACGGTGGGTGTCCTTTCCCTGACGAGAATGGTGGGTGTCATCGCAGTCCTACAGAAGGCAGTAGGTGAAGGGAGCATGGTGGGTATCCTTTCCCTGACAAACACGGTGGGTGTCGTCGAGGTCCTACTGGGGGCTGTAGGTGAAGGGAGCACGGTGGGCATCCCTTCCCTGATGAACCCATCCCTTCCCTGATGAACAAGGTGGGTGTCGTCGCAGTCCTACTTGGTGAGTCTGCCAGAACACAGATCCTGCCTCAATTCCATTGAGTGCTGGTCCAGCTGGAGGGTAATGCAGCAGGGCATCGTACCGCTAATCGATTCTGTTGAGTGGAGGAGGGGCGCATGGTGGTTGGGGACGTATGTCCATCTTGTCCCGATCACTTGTTCTCTTCTCGAGCCTCTATATGGTCTCCCCTTGGTACTACCCCATACCCATCTCGTATTTCTCTATGTAAACCATACCTCACCACCAAGAAAAAGGTAGGCTGCATTGCTTTACATTGAGTAAATTGTGCAGCATATGATGCACCCTAATATATATATATATATATATATATATATATATATATGACAGTAAATCCTCCTTTGTCAACGCATTTTACTTCGACACCTCGTTTTTCATGCTAGAAAAAAGTTTCTGAGTTGTCTCACATTTCGCGAATTTCCCTACATTTTTATGCTCTGCGGCAGCCGACATCTACAACAGAAACATACAGGAACAGAGACAAGCCCGGATCATATGATATTTTCATGAGAGACAGAATGTGGCTGCTATTCTGCAAGACTTGGATGTGCCAGCAGGGGTGGATGAAGGAGGAGAAGTGGACAGAGAGGAAGTGGAGGTGCTGGAGCCTGAGTTCGACTTTGAGGGCTTCGGCATAGGTGATGGGTGATGGGGCTGCCACAGAGAGGCCCACATCACCTAGTAACTAGCCCATCTACCCTCAACACACCTTCACTTGCCACTCAGGCCAGTCTTCACTTTATTTCTGGTAAGGATTTTTGGTGTTGCAGCTCTTTTACCCCCTGGGGGTAGGGTTTTTTTCAAGAATACTCCCACAGTATCCCTGCTTGTCGTAAAAGGCGACTAAAAGGGTTGGCGGAGGGTTAGTGCCCCTCCCTGGAAAACAGCTTACTAAAAAAACGAACTAGAAGCCTCGGACAAGGACTGACCAAAAGATGACGACCAAGGACCGGACAATGGACATGGTACGGATCGCAACATGGAATGTAAGGGGTGCAAATGATGAGGTGAAAGAGAGAGAGATTGTCCAGGTGCTTGAGGGTGCGAAAATGGATGTATGTGGAGCAACTGTAACTAAATGGGGAGGAGAGAGTGTGAGAGAATGGGAGTATGGATGGGGTATATGTGCAGGAGTAGGTGTGAATGAGAGGGCAAAAGAAGGAGTGTGTATTGTTGTGAGTAAAAGATGGAAGAAGAACATAAGAGAGTATGGATCAGTTGGCTCAAGGATTGTGTGGATAAGATTGAAAGTTGGAATACAAATGTGGGCGATTGTGTGCGAATATGCATCAACGCAAGATCGTGCAAGCAGAGTGAGAGAAGAGTTCTGGACAAATGTGGAACTGTGCATAGAAAAGTTTGGAAGGAATGAGGAGTGTTTTTGATCAGTGATATGAATGGTAAAGTAGGGAATGTGAAGTTGGATGGAATAGTTGGTGAGTGGGGTGTGCCTGCTGAGATAGATGAGAATGGCAGTGTGTTAGTGAACACTTGTGCCGGGAGGGGGTTGGTGATAGCCAATACCCTCTTCAGGCACAAAATGATCCACAGGTATACATGGCGAGTGATGAGAAGAGTGGGTGGTGAACTGAATGAAAGGAAGGCAATGATTGATTATGTGTGTGTGGATGAAAGGATGTGAAGATGTGTAATGGATGCAAGAGCTTATAGAGGTTGGGGGAGTGGACTTTCTGACCACTACTTGGTGGTGGCCAGTATCAAGATCCAACCAAGATGAAGAAATAGAAGAAGGGAAGGACTGGAAGAAGGAATAGTTGCAAGGAGAGTGGAAAGGTTACAAGAGGATGAGAAAATGGGAGAATATAAGAGAGAAGTGGCGGAACGATTGAGTAAATATGAAGTGGAGCAGATGGGGGACGTAGAAGGTGTGTGCAGGATATTCACAGAAGAAATATGTGCATCATTTGATGTGGTGTGTGGGGTGAAGAGAAGACAAAGGGGGGTGCAAGGAACAGTGTGGTGGAATGACGAGGTGAGACAGGCTGTGGCACAAAAGAAGAAAGCATACAATGCATGGATGAGAAATAGGGACGTGGAAGAAGCTGAGAGGCGGAAGAGAGAGTTATATGTAGAAATGAAGAGAGAGGTAAAAAGATTAGTAAGAGAGAGTAAGAAGAGAGTGGATGAGGAATTTGGAAGGAATTTGAGTGTAAAGTGGAGGGACTGTAAGGAAATGTTCTGGAAAGAGGTGAAGAGAGTAAGACAGGGTGGCAGTGAATTTAGCAGGGGAGTGAAAGATAAAAATGGTAGATTACTAGTGGAGAAGGGAGAAAAAGTGACCAGATGGAGAGGACACTTTCAGGAACTGTTGAATATAGAGGATGGAAGGAATGCAAGTATAAGTGGCTGGGGAATGGCTGGGAGAAGGAGGGAAGAGAGAAAAGAGGAAGAAATCACTAGGATAGAAGTTGTGGAAGCAATGAAGAAAGTCAAACTGGGGAAAGCTCCAGGAATTGATGAAGTGTGTGGTGAAATGCTGAAGCATGGGGGAGAAATAGTAGTAGAATGGATGTGGATGATGTGCAGATTGGCCTGGGAGGAAGGTAGAGTCCCGGAGGATGGAAGTCAGGTATAAGTATTCCCTTGCACAAAGAAGTGTGTGGTAATCATAGGGGCATTTGTCTTCTTAGTGTAATAGGAAAAGTGTATGGTAGGATACTTATTGACAGTGTTAGGGAAAGAACAGAGGAATTAGTTGGAGAAGAACAGGGAGGCTTTAGGAAGCGGAGAGGTTGTAAAAATCAGATATTCATTCTTAGATCTTTAGTGGAAAAGTTTCTAGAGAAAGGAAAGAAGTTGTATGCAGCTTTCATGGATTTGGAGAAAGCATATGACAGGGTGGATAGACAAGGATTGTGGAAAGGATTAAGAATATATGGAGTAGATGGGAAGTTGCTGAATGCTGTGAAGAGTAAGTATGATGGTGCTAAGGCTGCAGTGCGCGTAGATGGTGACCTGAGTGAATTTTTCTCTTTGAAGGTTGGACTGAAACAGGGATGTGTCATGTCTCCATGGTTGTTCAGTCTGTACATGGATGGGATAATAAAAGAGGTACAAGGTAGGGCGGTGGATGTTGGAGTGGCCCTGGTGAGAGAGGGTAGTGTTTGGAAACTTCCATTTCTGTTGTTTGCAGATGATACTGCGTTGTTGAGTGAAGACGAAGGGGAGTTGCAAGGCTTGGTAGATGAGTTTGGGAGAGTGTGTAAGAAACGGAATCTAAAGGTGAATGCAGGGAAGAGTAAAGTGATGGTCTTTGAGAGAGGTGAAGTCAGTGAATGTACAGCGAGGTTGGATGGTGAGTAAATGGATAATGTGAGTACATTTAAGTACTTGGGGAGGGTGATGATTAAGGATGGAAGTTTGGAGGGTGAAGTGCTTGAAAGGGTACAACAAGGAAGAAAGGTTGCTGGTTCCTTGAAAACAGTGATAAGAAACAGGGAAGTGAGCATGGAAGTGAAAAAGTTAGTACATGACAGTATTGTGATACCAACTCTAACGTACAGTATGGAAGTGAAGCTTGGACGTTGTTGGAAGGACACAAGTCAAGAGTGAGAGCAGTGGAAATGAGTTATTTAAGAGGAGCCTGTGGAGTCACATGGAGAGACAGGCTGACAAATGAGGATATAAAGGAGCGTTGTGGTGTGGATGTGGATGTGATAGGAAGCATTATTAGGAGGAACACGCTGAGGTGGTTTGGCCATGTGGAGAGGATGGAGGGTGAGAGACTGATGAGGAGAGTGTATGTGAGTGAGGTGGAGGGGGGGAGGGGGAGGGGAGGCCGATAATGAGATGGAGGGATGAGGTGGAGAGTTATATGAGAGAGGGGGGTGAGAGTTGGAAGCAGGGCAGTGAAATGGCGGGGGACAGGGCGACGTGGAGGCAATTTGTGCCCACCCCGTACGGGATTGAGGCGTCTGGCAACAGATAGATAGATAGATGGAATGCTCTTTATAACAGCTTGAATGTCTTTTCAGGTACATGATTATTGTGTTATGCTGTTTTAGCACTAGTAAACACTCTTCAATTAATTTAGGGCCTGTTTGGCGTTATAATAGTTTGATAGGGTAGGTACAGCTCCGGACAGATGAAACGGCTACACCCCATCCACCAGCGACTTGGTTTGGGTCTCAGTGGTTCTGGTAACAGTTGCAGGTGGAGGGAGGGGGGATGTGGGAGGGTGAGGAGGGGAGAAATGTGGGCGGAGTTATATAGGGGGTAGTGTGGGAGGGTGAAGAAGCAGCACAGTCTGGCTGGTGGGAGGGGGAGACGAATGGTTGGGTAGCGGAGACGAGAGTCTGCTGGAGGGTAAGACAGGTGAGTGTGATTAGATGAAAAGAAATTACAAAAAATGAATTATAATATCTGCTGCATATATTGCATTTTATCAACTAAATAAAAACACTGTCTATTATTCACCACCGTATTTGGGTATCCTACTCATTATTATTATCCTTTGGATATTAGGCAATAAATAAAAATATTGGACGGTCTTTCGGACCCGAACCAATTTTTTCATAACTTTTTTCTTCAGCTATTTCCGTATTCCTATTATCCCTCGTGCTTGAAGTCCCCCTTTTTATCACTTTCTCCTACGCCCTACATTTTTTTAAGGCATAAGGCAGTTTAAGTTTCTCTTTAAATAACCATAATTGTCAACAAATATTCCTTTCATTAATCTATTTAATTACCTGTTTTCTTTCAATATGCATTTGTCTAATAATGGGTGTTACACCTTAACTGGCGCCGCTATTTGACGTTTTGAATAAATTTGGTCTAAATTTACGCATATATTGCAGTCTCTCTCAAGTAGGCTGGCAACCTCACACATCATCCCCCCTGCTTTCTCCTTCTCTCGCTACCCGTTCCCTCCTTTCCTTTTGTGGTACTGTTTATCTATTCTTTCTCATATTTTTAACCTCATTCCTTCTTACAAACTTTTATTGCCATAGGAATTTCTCCCTTATCACCTACAGTCCTACTACATGAAAGTGGAAAAAACTGCCATCGGGAAAAGAATAACTGGAAATTTATGGCGAAGGTTACGATATTAGTTATTTAGAATGAAAGTGTTGGCAGATACGCATTCTTGACGTGATTATCACAGCCACAGCATTTCGCCTTCATAAAACAGAAGGACTATAGGTTTCATGCATTACCTCCTTACGTCCAGCATTACTGTGCAGAACGCTATGTATAACACATTAAGGACCACAAGGACAGTACTGGTAGTCATCGTGATTCTCATGAATCTCTCCATAGGCTATTGAAAACAGTGCTTTATGCTCAACTTCAGAATTATGTTCTCATCATGGCAATGATAGGCAAAGATAATAAAAACAATATATACAACCAAATTATCATTTATTATACAACAAAGCTCAAACTGCCTCCGTGCTGCAGTCTCAAGGGTGTAACCAGCTCACACAATCACATGTAACCTGAAGAAATTAAATACATGATCATATATATATATATATATATATATATATATATATATATATATATATATATATATATATATATATATATATATATATATATTAATAACCATGAACAACACTGTTTGATTTAAAATTTATTGTGTTGGGTAAAGCAGAGGACACTAACTAGCATGGCAACCTACCACACGCAAACCACCATGTTGCACTACACGCCACAGAAACCGATGCACAGACCATGATATCAGCGAAAAGACTATGAGAAGAGTATTGCACGAAGCAGGGTTGCATCACAGGACCCTAGCAAACGTTATGTTGACAAGCCAGAGGATTTTTGGAAGTGTGTCACTGAAGGCGCAACTGCTAGAGAAGGAATAATACTTGGTGATTATTATTTCTGAGGTTTTCGCTTGTATAAACTAAACTATTCAGTCATACATGACCATAAAAATATATTAATAATTACTGCAGGGGGACAACCAGTTTCGTTACAACGTCAGTCCATGCAGAGGAAAGTACTTTGGGCATATAGGGTTATTCGATGTTAAATTTCATAAGTGTAGAGCCTGTATGATTATATATATATATATATATATATATATATATATATATATATATATATATATATATATATATAGATAGATATAGATATATATGATAAGGTATTTAATTTTTTTCAGGTAGCACGGAGGCAGTTTGAGCTTTGTTGTATAATAAATGATAATTTGGTTGTATATATTGTTTTTATTATCTTTGCCTATCATTGCCATGATGAGAACATAATTCTGAAGTTGAGCATAAAGCACTGTTTTCAATAGCCTATGGAGAGATTCATGAGAATCACGATGACTACCAGTACTGTCCTTGTGGTCCTTAATGTGTTACACACGGCGTTCTGCACAGTAATGCTGGACGTAAGGAGGCAATGCATGAAACCTATAGTCCTTCTGTTTTATGAAGGCGAAATGCTGTGGCTGTGATAATCACGTCAAGAATGCGTATCTGCCAACACTTTCATTCTAAATAACTAATATCGTAACCTTCGCCATAAATTTCCAGTTATTCTTTTCCCGATGGCAGTTTTTTCCACTTTCATGTAGTAGGACTGTAGGTGATAAGGGAGAAATTCCTATGGCACTAAAAGTTTGTAAGAAGGAATGAGGTTAAAAATATGAGAAAGAATAGATAAACAGTACCACAAAAGGAAAGGAGGGAACGGGTAGCGAGAGAAGGAGAAAGCAGGGGGGAGGATGTGTGAGGTTGCCAGCCTACTTGAGAGAGACTGCAATATATGCGTAAATTTAGACCAAATTTATTCAAAACGTCAAATAGCGGCGCCAATTAAGGTGTAACACCCATTATTAGACAAATGCATATTGAAAGAAAACAGGTAATTAAATAGATTAATGAAAGGAATATTTGTTGACAAATATGGTTATTTAAAGTGAAAGTTAAACTGCCTTATGCCTAAAAAAAATGTAGGGCGTAGGAGAAAGTGATAAAAAGGGGGACTTCAAGCACGAGGGATAATAGGAATACGGAAATAGCTGAAGAAAAAAGTTATGAAAAAATTAGTTCGGGTCCGAAAGACCGTCCAATATCTTTATTTATTGCCTAATATCCAAAGGATAATAATAATGAGTAGGATACCCAAATACGGTGGTGAATAATAGACAGTGTTTTTATTTAGTTGATAAAATGCAATATATGCAGCAGATATTATAATTCATTTTTTGTCATTTCTTTTCATCTAATCACACTCACCTGTCTTACCCTCCAGCAGATTCTCGTCTCCGCCACCCAACCATTCGTCTCCCCCTCCCACCAGCCAGACTGTGCTGCTTCTTCACCCTCCCACACTACCCCCTATATAACTCCGCCCACATTTCTCCCCTCCTCACCCTCCCACATCCCCCCTCCCTCCACCTGCAACTGTTACCAGAACCACTGAGACCCAAACCAAGTCGCTGGTGGATGGGGTGTAGCCGTTTCATCTGTCCGGAGCTGTACATGTCCCACCGGAACTCTCCTTTATTTTTCCCATTGATTCTTAACTTCACACTTCGACGTTTCGCGTTTCGCGCGGTTTTGGCGGAACATCCAAGTAGCGAAAAATGAGGATTTACTGAATATAATATATACATATATATATATATATATCATCCAATCCTACGTTGCCCCATGAGCAGCGTTGGAGCCCTGGGCTAGGCAAGTTAGTCCTGACATTGAAGATGACAGTGACCAGCCTCACTCATCCCTGAGTGGCATTACGTGAGCAATAAACCCCAACCACCCCTTGAATATAAACCTGCACCGGCTCAATCCGATTGGAGTGCCGTAATTACCCACCAAACCACCAGGCGTCAAAATTTGGTTATATGGTTACCACCCAGCGTATAAATGGTTTCCTGGTGTACAGAAAACCGTTTGGCTTGTCACTCAGTGTAGTCACCTACAGGCAGAAGTAAGAGGAAAGAATGAAGGAGAGAAAATCAGAAGAGGGAGCGTAAAGTCACCCGTAGGCAAAAGGACGAGGAAAGAATGATGGAAAGACAGAAGAGGATGGAAGGAAAGAAGGATGGAGGAGAGGAAAGGGCAGACACCCGAGAGCAGCACTACGTCGATTGAGTGGATTGAGAGCGCCCCCACGTACCACAAATAGAGTGAGAGAGAGAGAGAGAGAGAGAGAGAGAGAGAGAGAGAGAGAGAGAGAGAGAGAGAGAGAGAGAGAGAGAGAGAGACTTGGAGCGTGGAAATCGCAAACGTAATAGGAAGAGGATCAGGGAGAACACAAACATCGTGGCAAAGTTAGGGGTCTTTATTTGCTGACGTTTCGGAAAATGCTTATTCTATCTTCAGAGCAAAATCTACAATCGAAAATATGCACAGTTAAGATTTTTATCTTATAACGATCAAAACAAGACTAAAAACATGAATGTACATAAACAGTCCATTAAAATACCGCTGTCGTAAACCAATAATTAAATCTAAAATGAAGGGGGTAGGAGTAACGTGCAAAACGTATTTGTAAAATAATTAGTGCAGAACTGTAGAAAACTTGCCTAGTGTGGAAAACAAAACATTTTGCAGGAAGCCATGTCACTGATTGAAAACGATATTGGTAAAAAGCTCCCGTAATGGGAAGGTCTGTGTCATTGCTGCTACCACCAAGAACTGTGAAGTGGGAATGAAAGAAAGGATGGCAGTGTTGTTGTGAGTGATCTCATATTGCTGAGTGTGATGGATTGATGATTAACTGGCCTGTTCGAACTGAAGTGTTCATGGATTCGTGTCTTTAGGTGTCTTTTTGTTTTACCTATATATATGCCACCCAAGGAGATTTAAAGGGTGGAGGCGGCGTCAGGTGAAATGAGTGAAGCCTAGTGACCTGACCAGCCCCCATATTGTTGTAGGTTTAAGGCGCGTCAGGGCATGGCCGCTCAAGGAGGTTTAGATTTCATTTAGCCACAGGTCAGAGAGGAGGTGCCTTTCCCTCTCTAGGGTGTGTGTGCGCGTGAAAAAGCCCTGTCTGTTGTACTGAAAATGCCTGTACAGAATATTATCGTGTAATGACGGTTAATACGTCTCATACACCTTCTACATTTATCTTACGTGGACATCTTTACACCTAACACAGTGCCTATCAGTTGCATTGCATTTGGGTGTACAAAAGAGGAAACAAGAAATCTGATCCATTCATTACATTTCATCAGTAAGTAACGATTATGTGATATTTTAAGGTAGTTTATAGGTACTGTGATTGTCTAATGATAGTGAAAAATCTAACGTTTCCTTTCCATGCTGCTGTATTCTCAAAAATAAGAATATAAACTTATACATACTCCGTATAGAGTATATACCGATATAAAAATACAATAGCAGCATGGTACCCAAGGATCCGTGAAAGAGACAAAAATGGGTTTTGGCTTTGCGGAGAGAGAACTAAACGCCAGGCAAACAAGCACGTCTCTGCTCTAAACATTTTGCCTCAGAGGATTTTGATAGGACATCTTTATTAAGAGTAAGAATAAGAGAGAATGCTGTCCCTAGCATATCTGAGGCATTTCCTGCTCATCTGCAAAAGAAGACGCATGAAAGAATGCCTCCCAAAACTCGTAATGTTTCTGGGCCATCTTCAGCTGATGCTGTATTTTCTACCTCTACTAAGGTGGCAGAAGACGAACAAGAAGTTACTTCAGCACCTTCTCCAATGAAAATTTTAAAAAGGAAATTAGAAGAGACCGAGGAAAAGCTTGTGAAATCCAAGAAGAAAAATAAACTTTTGCAGCAAAAAACAAGAAGACTGAAAAAGAAAAATGCTGACTTTTTTCTGTTATTAGTGCCTTAAAGGAAAAACTAGTCGATGAACAAAGTTTAGCTGTTTTAGAGTCCTGTGCTGGTGGAGTGGCTGACCTAGTGAAAAGACAAGTTGCAAAGAACAAAGGTGAACCGATACCTGCTGAATATGCCCCTGCATTGAGAAGCTTTGCTCTTATTATAAACTTTTATTCACCACGAGCATATAGATTAGTAAGAAAAACCTTTGATACATGCTTACCACATCCATGAACATTGGAGAAATGGTATAACACAGTAGAGGTGAAACCAGGGTTTACTGAAGCAGCATTCCTTGCACTTAAGCAGTGGTCACAGGAATTCGCAGAGAAAGCTGATGTTTTTTCTTTAGTTATGGATGAAATGGCTATTCCTCTCCATGTTGCATGGGATGGCAAGAAATATAGTGGTTTTATTGATATGGGGACGGAATTAGATGATGACTGCTTGCCTGTTGCTAAAGAAGCACTCACTTTAATGGCTATTTCACACAAGTCTGGTTTTAAGTTACCAATTGGGTATTTTTTGATTGATGGCCTTGGAGGAACTGAACGTAGCAACTTAGTTCTTCAAGCTTTGAGTAAGCTTCACTCTGTTAGAGTGGATATTATATCTCTAACTTTTGATGGTGCAGCTTGTAATTTAAGTTTGATGAAAAATCTTGGTTGCCACTTGGAGCCTGAAAATTTAAAATCATACTTTGATCATCCTGTTACAGGCAAGCCAGTCTGTGTTTTTCTTGACGCATGCCACATGTTTAAGTTAGTAAGAAATTCCTTAGGTGATTTGGCAACATGACTGAGTGGCGATTCATTGTTAATCTCCACCAGTTACAAGAAAAAGATCTTCATCTCGGAAACAGGCTAAGGACATCACACATTGAATACATAAAGAGAAAAATGAATGTAAAATTAGCCGTGCAACTACTGAGTGACTCGGTTGTTGATTCTCTGCAGTTTTGTATGGATGAGAATATACCTGGATTTGAAGGTTGTCAGGGAACAATAAAATTCATTCGTACCCTTAATGCACTGTTTGATATAATGAATCTCAGAGTCTGTGTAGTTATGGCTGGAAGCGTCCTTTACAAGCAGATAATAATTCAGAGATAAAGGGGTTCATTGAAAGTGCAAAACAGTATCTTAGATCTTTAGCAGTATCTCCTGATAACGTGCCAGTGGTTAAATCCAAAAGAAAGACTGGTTTTGTGGGATTTCAAGTTTGTTGCGAGAGTCTCAAGATAATTAATGAGATGCTAATCATTTCCCCAAAACCAGTTCTGAACTATTTCTTAACTTATAAAATGAGTCAGGATCACACTGAGCTTTTTTTTTTTGGGGGGGGGGCAAAATCAGAAGTATGGGAGGATGCAACAATAATCCTTCAGCTCGCCAGTTCACAGCAGCCTATAAGAAGGTAATGCTTCACAATGACATTGAGGAAGTGTCACGAGGAAACGCTTAGCCTTAGGGGATATACCAATTTTGACGGCTTCTAGTAGTTATCTGAGTGATATAAATGCCGATGTTCCTACAAGTAGAGTGATTAATACCTCTGTGGACAAAAGCAGACTTCTAGATGATGATGATGATGAGTGTCTTACACAGAGAGATAATTATAATGTATTAGGAATGAAAAATGATGACATTGTTTCTTCTATGCTATCACCATATTCTGAAAAAATTGTTCCATACATAGCAGGATTTGTGTCAGTGAAACTTAACAGATCTTTGAAGTGTGAACGTTGCTGCAGTGCACTGTTTACCGAAAACTGTGATCATTCTCATGCACTGATTATTAAGAAAAACAAAGGATACCTGTCATTCCCCTCGAAAGATGTCATAGATATATGTTGCTTAAGTGAAAAGATATTAAGAGAAAAAGCATTGTTTGCTAAACAAATACACCCCTATGCAGAGCTCTCAAGGAAAAATTTTCACAAAATGTAACTTATGTCTTATCAGAGTGCTTAGATCTGTATTTCCAAGCTTGACAGTACATGTGTCAGACAATGACCCTTTAAAGAATCATCTTGTGTTGTTAAGCAAAGCAGTAACGGAGACATAATATTATCTCCAGGTAAGATACAACTATGCTGGTAAACAGTTCACTGCACGACAATCATCCCTTAAAGGTATCAAGAGCAGAACTGCAATGAATAAGCTACTATTATTCAGTGGGTTGTAGAGCTAATGTCAGTTAAATGTTCATGTTAATGTAGTCATAGCATGCAGTAAATGGATCACAGTAAGGTCATCGTTTCATTTAAACAGCTAAATGAATAATATAAATGAGTGTGGGCGGTATAACTAGTAATAATAGTATGGGGCGGATAGCTGCCTGGAGCAAGTAAGACTACAACATTATGGTGGACGCGCCAGCAGCTAGCTTCAACTGACAGCACGGAGCGAGCGTCTCGTGACGCCTCCACCCTTTAAATCTCCTTGATGCCACCCTACATCTGGCACACGTGAAGAGGTAAACAACGGATGCTTGTAAGTGTTAGGGAGTGGTGTCTTTTACCTTGGAAAAACTCCGGATAGTTTTTTAGCGTTTCAATACAAGTCTAAGTGACACCTGTGGGAAGTGTTGAGCCAGATTTTTTTTTTTTCTTTTTTTTTTTTTGTGAGATCACTCATAACAACACGACCATCCTTTCTCTCATTCCCACTTCACAGTTCTTGGTGGTAGCAGCAATGACACAGACCTTCCCATTATGGGAGCTTTGTACCAAAATCGTTTTCAGTCAGTGACATGGCTTCCTGCAAACTGTTTTGTTTTCCACACTAGGTAAGTTTTCTACAGTTCTGCACTAATTATTTTACAGATACGTTTTGCACGTTACTCCTACTCCCTTCATTTTAGATTTAATTAAAGGTTTACGACAGCGGTATTTTAATGGACTCAGTTTATGTACTTTCATGTTTTTAGTTTCGTTTTGATCGTTATAAGATATAAAAATCTCAACTGTGTATGTTTCTCGATCGTAGATTTTGCTCTGAAGATGGAATAAGCATTTTCCGAAACGTCAGCGAATAAAGACCCTAACTTCGCCACGATGTTTGTGTTCTGCCTCGTGATCCCCTTAAGGCCACATTTAGACTATGCATAAGGCCACATTTAGACGACGCATAAGGCCACATTTAGACTACCCAGTACAATTATGGTGTCCTTATTATAGAATGGATATTAACTCGTTAGAAAATGTACAGAGCAGAAAGACAAAAATGATACATGACGTCCGGAACCTGTCATATGAAGACAGACTGAAAAGACTAAGTCTGCATTCGCTAGAGAGGCGTAGAGTAAGGGGAGACTTAATTGAGTTGTTTAAGTGGATGAAGGGTATAAATAAGGGAGATATTAGCAAGGTACTTAAAGTGAGCATACAGGATAGAACTAGAAATAATGGTTTCAAACTAGAAAAATTCCGTTTCAATAAGGAAATAGGTAGAAATTGGTTTGGTAACAGAGTAGCAGACGAATGGAATAAGCTACCTAGTAAAGTAGTTGCTGCCTCATCCATTGAGAGTTTCAAGCATTGGCTAGATAAGCATATGACTAGTAAGGGGTGGGTATAGAAAAAAGAAAATCTTATAACCAATACTAATTCAAAAAAATTTTCTTTTCAGGTTACACTATGATAGTCTCTATTCTCTTTTCACACTTTCCTGTAAAATGTCCACGCCAGTTTTTCTATACTGCGTGGTGTTCTGTCTGACTTTTTCCTGCCGGCTTCGGCTGGAGGGTTTGGAGGGCGGGGGAGAGCCTTCTTCTCTGCTATCCTTATCTCATTCTAGTAGTTCAGTTACTCTTCTAGGAGCTGCCTAGCATGGGCCAACCGGCCTACTGCAGTTATCCTCTCTTCTTATGTTCTTATGTTCTTACATATAATATATATATATATATATATATATATATATATATATATATATATATATATATATATATATATATATATATATATATATATGTATATATATGAACGGAAATTTAGGGAATGTGAAGGTGGATGGAGTAGTTGGTGAGTGGGGTGTGCCTGCACAGATGGATGAAAACGGCAGTGCTTTAGTGGATATTTGTGCCGGGAGGGGGTTGGTGATAGCCAATACCTTCTTCAGGCACAAAATGATCCATAGGTATACGTGGCGAGTGATGAAAAGGGTAGGTGGTGAACTGAATGAAAGGAAGGCAATGATTGATTATGTGTATGTGGATAAAAGGATGAAAAGATGTGTAATGGATGCTAGAGTACATATAGATTGGGGAAGTGGACTTTCTGCAGAATCAAAGTCCACATGAAATGGGGAAATAGAAGAAGGGAAGGACAGGAGGAAGTAGTTCATACAAGGAGGGTGGAAAGGTTACAGGAGGATGGAATAAAGACAGAATATAAGAGGGAGGTGGATGAGCGATTGGAAAAATATGGATGGGGGACGTGGAGTGTGCGTGCAAGGTATTCACAGAAGAAATCGGTGCAGCATGTGAGGTGGTGTGTGGGATGAAGAGAAGACGAAAGGGGGTGCAGGGAACATCATGGTGGAATGCACAGGTGAGAGAAGCTGTGGCACAAAAGAAGAAAGCATATAGTGAGTGGATGATAAACAGGGACGTGGAAGAAGTTGGGAGACGGAAGAGAGAGTTATATGTAGAAAGGAAGAGAGAGGTGAAATAATTACTGAGAGGGAGTAAGAAGACAGTGGATGAGGAATTTGGAAGGAACTTGAGTGTAAGGTGGAGGGAATGTAAGAAAATGTTCTGGAAAGAGGTAAGGAGAGTTAGACAGGGTGCCAAAGAAGATAGTTGGGGTATGGAAGATAAAAATGGTAGATTACTAAGTGGAGAAGGGAAAGAAAGTGTTTAGATGGAGAGAACATTGAAAGGAATTGTTGAACATAGAGAATGAAAGTAATGCGAGTATAAGTGGCTGGGGAATGGCTGGGAGAAGGAGGGAGGTGAGAAGACAGGAAGAAATCAGTAGGATGGAAGTTGTGCAAGCAATGAAGAAAGTCAAAATGGGGAAAGCCCCAGGAATTGATGGAGTGTGTGGTGAAATGCTGATGCATGAGGGAGAGATAGTAGTAGAATGGATGTGGAAGATCTGCAGATTGGCCTGGGAAGAAGGTAGAGTCCCGGATGAATTGGAAGTCAGGTATAATTATTCCCCTGTACAAAGGAAAAGCGGAAAAAAAAGTATGTGGTAATCATAGGGGCATTTGTCTTCTTAGTGTAGTAAGAAAAGTATATGGTAGGATACTTATTGACAGAGCAGAGTTAGGGCAATAACAGAGGAATTAGTTCTAGAAGGACTGGGAGATTTTAGGAAGAGAAGAGGTTGTGCTGATCAGATATCATCCTAAGGTGTTTAGTGGAAATGTTTCCAGGGAAAGGAAAGAAGTTCTTTGCTGTCTTTATGGATCTGGAGAAAGCATATGATAGAGTGGATAGACAAGAAATTTAGAAAATATTGAAAACACTTAGAATAAATGGGAAGTTGTTAAATGCCGTGAAAAGTATGTATGAGGGCGCTAGGGCTGCAGTACTTGTATGGTGAACTGAGTGAAAAATTCAGTCTGAATGTTGGATTGAAACAAGGATGTGCCATGTAGCAACGACTGTTCAGTTTGTATAAGGCTGGCATTATAAAGGAGATACAAGGTAGGGCAGTGAATGCCGGAGAGACGCTAACGACAGACAGTAGCGTTTGGAAACTTCCATTTCTGTTGTTTGAAGATGATACCGTATTAAATGACGCCGAAGGAGAACTGCAAGGCTTGGTAAATGAGTTTGGGTGATAATAATAATAATAAAAAAAAACTAAATATGAATGTATGAAAGAGTAAAGTTGTAGTCTTCGAGAGAAGTGAAGTCACTGAATGCACTGCGAGGCTGGAAAATGAAGAAATAGAAAATGTGAGTACATTTAGGTACTTGGGTACTACGATGGGTAAGGATGGTAGTTTAGAGTATGAAATGTTAGAAAGGATCCAGCAGGGAAGAAAGGTTGCTGGTTCACATAAAGCAGTGACAGGAATAGGGAAGTGAGCTTGGTGTAAAAAAGTCGCTGCATAATAGAAATGTTATCCGCACTCTAAAGTATGAAAGCGAAGTTTGGGCGATACTGGAAGGACACGAGTCAAGAGTGAGAGCAGTGGACATGAGTTATTTTAGGGGAGCATGCAGAGTTACATGGAGAGACAGACTGACAAATGAGGAAGTAGCGCTATGGTGTGGATGTGGATGTGATAGAAAGCGATAGGAATAATACACTGGGGAGGTTTGGCCATGTGGAGAGGATGTAGAGTGAAAGACTAACGAGGAGAGGGTATTTGAGTGAGGTGGAGGAGGAAGAGGGAGGGGGAGACCGAGGATGAGAGGGAGGGATGAAGTGAAGAGGTATATGAGAGCGGAGGGGTTTAAGCTGAGGGGAGGACACCGAAATGGCAGGGAACAGGTTGACATGGAGGCGACTTGTCTGTGTCCACCTTTTATAGTATCAAGGCCTCAGGCAATAGACAGATAGACAGAATTGTTTATAAAAACAAATATACGACGAAAAAGATGCAGCAGTCAAACACTGGAAAGGATGATGATGATTGTGAGGGGTGACAATGATGGTGAGATGATGTCGAGGTGGTGATGATGATGATGATAGTGTTGGTGATGGTAATGCAGCTTGTGATAGTGACAGTGATGATGGTGGATGTGGTGGCGATGATATTCTTGACGGTGGCCGTGATGATAATGGTGATAACAATACTGATAGTGACTAGTGTTGATAATAATAGTAATGGTGATTGTGACGTTAATGGCGATGATGATAATGAAAGTGAGGGTGATAGTAAAGCTGGCAGTACTGTAAGAGTATATTGGAGTGGAGAGCGGCGCAGCATACATAAAAAGAAGCACAAATATGACCGTGGTGTACCCTGACTCTCCGGTAAGCCATATTTAACGGCCATAACCGTAGCAATAACAATGTCCGGTAACAATGGAAAACACACGAACACACCACGCCAATATCGACATCATAAACTATTATGCTGCTGCATTATCAAAAATAGTACTGTATTATGAATCTCTCTCTCTCTCTCTCTCTCTCTCTCTCTCTCTCTCTCCGTTAACCCGCAATTTTCTCCATATGACGCCAAAGTTCACAAACACTTCAACTTACCTTAAATATTTTTATCTCAGGTCCTTTTTTGCTTCTAGTGAAATTGTCATTTATATTAATTTACGTACAGATATTAAAGTAATCCATCGACTTCAGTATATTTGAAACTGATGTAAATAGATAGACAGGCGCACTTCGATAGGCAAATAGATAGATGGATAGACTGATGACCAGAGGGATTAATAGAAAGAGATATGAAATGAAATGTATAGACAAATATATAACCTACACTGTTATGTAAGCAGATGGATAAATACTTAGATAAATAGCGTCACAAACTGAGAGTCTACCAACCAACAATATAGTAGCTGTAGTCACACACACACACACACACACACACACACACACACACACACTGACGTAAGTTGCGTCTTCACTGCACTTTCTAGTTCACTTTTCACGCTATAGATTTCACTTACACCATCGCACCAAGATAGCCCTCATAGATATCGAATTCCACTCTTGCCCAGGCTTGATCGTAGAATGAAGGGGAAAGGAGTACAAGGGTAAGCAAACAGACCCAGATTTTTTGGTTGGTGCTTGAGGACGCGTTCTAAGTTGCATTGCAGACTTTGTAGCACCTCTTGCTTACCGATTCATTTTGTATTTTTCACCTTGACCCTCTCTTTTATGTCCTTTACGTCTTTTAAATATCGGCGTAGTTTGAACTAGTACGATGCACAAGATTACTGAAGTGAAATGTGTAAAATAAATCGCTGCGGAATAGATGTTATGAAATCTCCAGTGGCACTTAAATTCAAGCTTTGATTTCACAGCGCCGTTAATTGCTAAATACTACCAGGCTCCTGCGCTCATTCCCAGCTGATGAAAGTCGTCTTACGCTAACCACAGTACAATACTTGAGACGTGCCGATTGTAAGAGCTATTACCAACAATATTAACGCTACCAGGCTTATTTGAATAATTAACACCTGACGAAAATAATCTAATGTTAACTAGAATTTAATATAAGAGCTGTCTAGATGCTGAGAGAGTTAAATGTGATAGTATTTATATTTACAAATTCTTCTAGCTAACTTTCATATAAAGAAAATCTTGTGAGGGTTCCTGGCATCAATATTATAGCTGACCTGACCACGAGAGTTAAGTATCATCATCATCATCATCATCATCATCAACCTTGGACATGAACCCTCTTCAGGCTGAAGGTTTAGGGTGCTAATTAGACCAAAACGGTTGTTATCGTTGTGGCCCAATGCTTATCTGCATGTGTTGGCTTGCAGATTGAAGCAGACCTACAGTACTGCTGCAGTCCACCATCCCCCTTTTGGGAAATAAAGAGAGTTGAAGAGCTTCTGTAATACCGGGCAGCACCACCACACGGTTATATCAGTGCCACCGCGTGAAGGAGTCCCACTCGAGCACCCCTAAATTGTCGAGTCTTCGCATAAAACAGTAATGTTTTATGAGGATATATTTCCAAAAGCTATACTGGTAATGGGGAGGGATGGTGTCATGTGGTGGCACCAATATAACCAAGTGGTTCAGTTGCCTGGCTATACAGTAGAGACATACCTCAGCTGCATACCTCCCTAAAGGGAGAAAGGGAGACTGTAAGAGAAGGAGAGTTTAAGCCTGCAGTCCGCTGGGTTCACGTTTCAAATGAACCTTGGCAATAACAACAGTAATAAAAGGTGTAGTGATGGAAGGTAAAAGTAAATCAGGGGAGGCTGATAAGAGTTTTGATTAATAAAACTTGACATATTATATTTAAAGTAAGCAGGGACCATGATTTTAACTATCAAGTAAAAGAATGTCCTCTAAAGAACGAAGAAGCGCGGTGCAGTTTGCCCTACGTTGTTGTTATGGATAAATGTTCGCCTTATATTACACTTATCTATTCTCGACTTCCCATTACTGGCTATAAATTACTACGGTAACTTGGTATGTTTCACTGTCCATAGATAATGCTCTTTGATATGAAGCGTCAGAGAAAGAAACTGACGAAATTGGTTTAAAAGTGAAACAGACGTAGTGGAAATGAAGGCGAAGTTTTAAGCCTGACTGTACACCTTTGCTTCATCATGAGGAAAAGTCCGCCGGCAATCTCACGCAAGCATTGAGTTCAGCCGTCCATATAGCTTCATTCACAGACTGTGATCTTCATTATTCCTTCCCGAACGTCTAAGATTATTCTTCTTAATGTGCGGTCCTTCCATTTCATCCAACAACGCCCTCCTCCTTCAAAAACAACACTGCAGTATATTTTAATTTAGCTTCTGTTCTGTCTTCCGTCACACTTAGCCCCTCTGCACATAACCGTCAACGCTAGTCTTTATCTCGTTTGGTGTTTACCGGTACCCTTCTCTATCTCTGTGTCTCTCTGTTCGTCTATCGATCAATATCAGGATGTTTTTCTCTGTTTGTCCGTCTGTTTGCCTCTCAGTCTGAATCTTTCTATCTATCTGTCTGACAGTGATGACGACAGTGAAAGTAATGACGATAATGATAATGGTAACGGTGAAATAGGATGCGGCAGGGGATATATAAACTGCAGCACAAATACCACCCTGCTTTGCGTTACTGGTCCGGTAAGCCATATTTAGCGGCCATAACCATAGCATTTATCGTGGCAATAAGCTTGGGGGATAACAGCACAAAATACACCACGCCAATACTAACATTATGTTATTCTGCTGCTGCGACACCATTGCCTGTATGAAGATAAAGTGGCTGGCGATTGAGGTTCGGGATGCGGGGATACTACTGTATAAAAATACCGTATGCTTATTCTCTCTCTCTCTTTCTCTCTCTGACAATAGAGTTACTATTAAGGTTGGGGCTGCAAATGCAGTAAACTGCATTGTTGGTTTGTCTGTCAGTTTGTCTATCTATCTGTCTATAAAGTTATTTTCTATTAGAGGTGGCGCTGTTGGAATAGTTGCTGCGCCTCCTGTCTATATTTCTGTCTGTCTACCTATCTATTCATTTATCTATCTATCTATCTGATTGGTTGGCTACATACCTACAGTACCTGCCGACCGACTGATATATCAACCTATCTGTCTGTTTACTTGTCTACTTATCTACCGACCGACCTTTCTATCAATCTATCTATTTATCTTTTTATCTATCTACCTGTCTATATGTTCCGGTCTGGCTGTATGTCTTTATCTTCCGCCTATTTATCTATGTCTATTTATCTAACTATCTGCTTGTCTTTATCCATTTGTCCATAAGTCTGCTAATGTATTATTAGTACAGGTACATCTTGCCATCTCTATAGGACTATGAGGTTAGGTAACTATGCTGGTAAAAGGTGAGGAGAGGATGTCAGTGTCTCAGTCTATCTATCTATATGTCTGTCCAGTTATATGTAAATAGGAAAATAAATAGACAGACAGGGTAGTCGTAGTAAGGATAATTTCCATACGTCCTTGTCCTGCAGTTACTCAATCCACCCCAGTCCTGACCCTGGCATACAATACTCCTAAACCTTACCCTGTTTCAACTGTAATCCACCATTTCTTTCCACTCCACCAACACTAATATACTCCCTAACCATATCCTTGTCTCATTTCCTACCGGCATCTTCTCCTACTGGAAAAGAAGGAGACAGGAGTGCAGAATGGAAATGAAAGAGAATAAAATGACAGAAATAAAGTACATATGAATGAGGCTGGGAAAAGAATATTAAAGAAGGATGGGAGGGTGGGTGTTGAGAGGGAACATTGATATTTGACACGAAAGATGGAAATTAAGTGAGCAAGATTTGAAAATGAGAGAGAGAGAGAGAGAGAGAGAGAGAGAGAGAGAGAGAGAGAGAGAGAGAGAGAGAGAGAGAGAGAGAGAGACAGAAAATAGTAAAGAGGGGAGGGATTAGAGAGAGAAGGCTCATTGATATCTGACATGCAAGATTCCGAAAAGCCAACGTTGCGACGGTAGTTTAATCAATGACAATGAAGTATGCATGAGAGAGAGAGAGAGAGAGAGAGAGAGAGAGAGAGAGAGAGAGAGAGAGAGAGAGAGAGAGAGAGAGAGAGAGAGAGAGAGAGAGAGAGGAACTTTCCTGCAGCTGTCACTCCTGGAATATATTGTGGGCTAAAAACAAACGATATTATTCGTCGTGGGGAAATGCAAGCTGCCATTGCTGTCCCTATGGTAAGAATGATCTCGTGCGACCCTGTCACTAAAAAGAACGTACTTTTTTATGAAATCTCTAACAAGACTTTTTATTTTTTCAGCAAAGTGAAATCCTGGCAGACACTGCATCTCGACTGACCCTTCCTCCTCAAGCGTTACTTCAATATTACCAAATACTAGACGATTAATTTTTTGCTTGCTAACACACATCGTGCTAGTGTTACGGCAGATCCCTTCGTTTCGATGACATAGTAATTCTTGTTAACAGCAGTTTTATTCAACTTACGACAGTCCTCTAGAATTAAAGAGGGTCATGAATGCTATTATATATATACTATATAGAAGGTACAGTGGTAGAGTGTGCGTTTCGCACGCTGGTGAGCGCGGGTTCGCCTCCCGCCAGAGTTGTAAAAACTTTGGGAAGTGTTCAAAAAGCCATTTGCTACTTTGGCGGACACAAGGGGTGCTGTGGTTGAACCAGTGTCGCATACTAGTATGCTTGCACCCAGTCGGCTTAAGGCGGGCCGATTACACTTGGTTCACAGACTACACACACATCCAAAGCCACTACAATCACATTCACAAGCACTTCTCACCCTTCATACAGTCTCTACCAGACAGCTTAAGCCACTAGGTAGAGATGCCTTGGCTGTATCGTCCGTGCTTCGGTAGGGATAGGCCAGTCCTGCAGTGGACCTCAACGGATGATGATTTTATATATATATATATATATATATATATATATATATATATATATATATAGATAGATAGATAGATAGATATAGATAGATAATCCGTTCAAAATTTTCTCCCTAAAAATAAAAAATGATAGTTTGTTGGTAGCAGTGATAGTCTACAAAGTACGTCATCGGACTAAAAGGGTAAAAAAAAGACCCAGTCTATTATGCACATATTTTCAATATAATGGTATATATTAAGACTATACAGTACGGGGAGCCATTACCTTTCACTATGTATGTATTATCTTATTTGGGGCTTTCATTATTTAATCTGTAACCATTCATAAACCATGTCTTCTTTCGTATTTCTTTGGGTTCGTCATTCTTTTCTTTAGTGATGCTTCTGTGTTACAGATAAATTTTCCCTTCTCTTTCTATTATCTATACCAATTCCTCTCACTTCATTTAATTTCTTTTCCTTTCCTTCCCTTCCCTTCCCTTTCCATTTTTTCCTTTCCTTTTCTTTCCTTTCATTTTTCTTTCCCCTCCCTGTCCCTCTCTTCATTTCCTTTCTTTAACGTTATTTTTTTTCCCCTCCCCTCCCTTCCCTTCCCTTCTCTCTCTCTCTCTCTCTCTCTCTCTCTCTCTCTCTCTCTCTCTCTCTCTCTCTCTCTCTCTCATAAATACATATAACTATGACTGCTCCCAGTCATCTTTTAAACTGGGTTTCCGTATACGTGATACACCGGCAGTGATGGTGTGTTGCAGGCTTTAATGAAGTGACCACAGGTGTGTGTGTGTGTGTGTGTGTGTGTGTGTGTGTGTGTGTGTGTGTGTGTGTGTGTGTGTGTGTGTGTGTGTGTGTGTGTGTGTGTGTGTGTGTGACAAACAGAGACAGAGTAAGATTTAGCTAAAATAATGCAAGAACAAAGAAGAGCGCCGGTAAAAAAAATAATAATAATAATAACCTGCTAAAGAGAAATCCTGAAAAACGTCCTAAAGAGAAATCCTGAAAAAAACCCACAAATCACCACCATGGTCTTAACGATAGTTTGTCAAAATGCTCAAGCGATCGAGATACATGCACGATCCACCAGAATAATGGAAACTTAAATAATGCTACTGCGCTAATTGTTATACTCTTATAATTAATATTGGAAAATATAAATAAAATTCGCGCCAAGTTTTTAACTTAGAAGTACTGGTCACATATTTTTAAATGGGGTTTTAGTGGCCAGTACATAATGGTGTCAGCTTAATGGGGTGATCTCTGCCTATTTTCATACACATTTTGTAAATTTTTCCTCAGTTTTAAGGCTTAAAGATTCCCACCTAACCCATGTATTAACCTAGCCATGTGTTACTTGCCTGCTGAAGTGCCAGCTACCCATTAAACTTTGATTTTTCATATATTTCATCTGTGCCATTATTTTTAGCTTATTTAAGTCAAATGGGGAATCGGAGTTGAAGACAGTCAGTTTAGGGGAGACGAAGATGACCATAGGGATATCAAGACTGATGCAGAACATGCTTTCATGACAAATGTGTGGCAGCTTTTAAACCAGCAACAAACCTTAATTGAAACACTGAGGGATGAACTGTTAGAGGTAAAAAGTGCATCACAGAACCCCGCACCTTCAGCCCCTGATCCTAACCAAACTAATCTTAATCCATTCCTTCCCTCAGTTACATCAGCTCCCTCTGCTCCACATCAATTTGCCACAACCAGGTACTCTCTTGCCCAAATGATCCGCCATTAGACCTATTGACATTCCAGTAAATTTAACTGATTTAGATGGGATCGAAACCGAAAGTATCTTTGCAGAGCTGTATAGCCTAGTTGAATCAAATGACATCTGATGAGGCAAGGTTGCAAGTTGCTCAGACTCAAGTTGACAAGCCATTACATGCCGTAATTTATAGTCTCATTAAGGAAGGAAAAATCTCTCCATGGAGTGATTTCAAAGCAGTACTGAGTGCTAAGTTTTGTGGTACTGCACTCCTGATATTACAGAGGCTTGGCAAATTATTGAGGAAATCAGCTACAATATAGAGGAATGCCCCAGAACCTTTGTGAATAGATTAAATTGTAAAGTGGCAGCTCTAGAGACCAAATTCCCCAAAGATTCCATCCCTGATGCAGAGAAATTAACAAAGAGAAAATTATTCCAAAGACTTCTGGGAGTTGCCCAGTGTAAGCTTGGTGATTTCTTTGACACTGTCTCCCTTACTGAGTTTCTTAAACGGGTTGAGGATGAGAGGAGACGTGCTAATAACTAACAGAGACATCAAACGGGTGAGTGCAAGGAAAGATACGGCTCTTGTGGCCCCATCAAAGCCACCCAAGACAAGGCCTCGGTTTCATAATATCGAGCGAGCACTTAACAACCTGACTACACACGCCACAAAGCCAGCCAGACGACAAGGTGTGTGTACTAGGCAGTCCCCAGGCCCTGTCTTCCCCCTAACTATTTTTAAGTCAGCCCACACCCTAGTGACCAGGCCAATGTATGGCCCAGCCTGCACTATAGGTGCAAGAAATCTTTCAACGAACGAACAAATGAACGAACAACCTGCCTCAACAGATGAAAACCTTTAAACCTCTTCCTAAGAAAATGTAATGTGGTTACTGTGCGAAGGATGATCATACGCTTGCAACTTGTCCTCTTACGCCTGAAAGGAATGCTTGTTTTGATTGTTTAAGAGTAGGTTGTAGCTAGGAAAGGAAATGCTGGTTGCTCATGACGACAGTCCAGACAGTCGAAATGACTAGGTAAAGAACTAACAATTCGATGTCCCACCATTTCATTAATTGTGAACCAAAGATCGAGTTTCGCATTGGTAGATACGGGAAGCGAAGTAACCCTTGTTTCAAAGAAATTTGTGAGTCAACTTGGATTAGAACTGTCCCGGAATAAGAACCTTCTTCCAGTGACAGGGATATCAAAAACCCCACTTCCTGTACTATAGGCTCAGTGTACCTGGATATTCTAATTGGTAGTACAAAGACTGTTCGACACCTAACTTTGGTAGTCCCTGATCATTTTCTTGAGACCGATCTCTTGTTAGGAGTAGGTGTGTTGGACAAAGCTCCTTTAGAATGGGATCGTCAGCAGCAAACATTTAAGTGGGATGAATTTGTTTACCCGGTTGGGTACCTTTACCGTTCATCCTACAGCAAAGTGCACGGGGGTGAGATTGACCTGCCCAGTTAAACAGTCTTTTGAGTATCTTCGCCTACAGGAAGAACTTGTCGTTAGACGTTTGCAAGCATGTGTGTTGTCCGTTCAAGTTAGTGAAGAACCCAACACAGTTTTGGAAATCTCTTCTCAAACGCCTTTGAGTTTAGGTGATTCATTGTTGTATACTACAGTCTCCACAAAGGGGGAAGTTCATTTGCCTTTTATCACCCAGAGCCAGGCAGACATTGTACTTAAACCTGGGACCATTGTAGCAACTTATAGGATCCTTGGTGAGAATGACGTTGAAAAATTTGGATAGTCTTGTCTGGTCGCTAAAATTTCAAATGATTTGATCCCTCATACTGACAGTGTTGCTATTACAGCCAGTAGAGAGGAGAAATTTGAGGAGTTGCATAAGACAAAGAAATGGACCATCTGACATTAGGTCAACAGTTGCAACTTAAGACACTTTTGAAACAACACCATGAATTGTTTATGGTTGACAAGTCAGAATTAGGAAAAATCAAGGGACCTCCAACGAAGTGTATCGCAACCCAGAGAAAGCTAAGGAAATTATCAGCAATATGCTTGATGAGATGGTGGATAGAGACATAATAGAGCCATCCACGGCAGCTTGGTTAAGCCCAATTGTTCTAGTCAGTAAACCGGATGGACCAAAGAGGATGTGCCTGGATTACAGACAAGTAAAAACAAAATTGGAAGTGGACCTGTACCCACTTTCCAAACTGGAAGAGATGGTAGAAAGTGCAGCTGGCCAGAAATATTATGCAGCATTAGACCTTAAGGACGCCTATTACCAGGTTGTCTTAGATGAAGCCAGTAGAGACTTAACCACTTTTACAGATGGCATTACACTGTACAGATATAAGCGCTTGCCTTTTGGAATGAGTTGCAGCCCTGCTATATTTACAAGAATGATGATAAAGTTGTTAACCCCATTGTTGAGGGAAAGTTGGGTGAAGAACTATCTAGACGACGTCATTTTGTGGGCCCTTTTGAAGAATTAGCACAGCGCCTAGATAAGCTCTTTCACCATTTACACTAAGCAGGAGTGAAACTCAATGTAACAAAGTGCCATCTTGGTCAAAGACGCGTAAAGTTTTTGGGCCACATACTGTCTGAGGAAGAGTGCATCCCCGATCCAGAAAATGTTGAGGCAGTTCATCATTTGAAACCCCCAAAGAAGGTAAAGGAGTTGAGATTTTTGGGTATGTGTGGATTTTAAAGGAAACATATTCATAATTTTACAAGGATCGCACATCCCTTGACACAGTTATTGCAGAAGGATAAGATATTTTTGTGGACTCCAGAATGTCAGAGAGCTTCCGAAAACCTGAAACAAGCTTTAGTCCAGTCACGTGTACTGGTGAAGGCTGATCTGAGTAAACCTTTTGTTTTGCATACTGATGTGATTGCTACAGATGTTGGTGCACCCTTAATGCAACAGCAGGATGATGGTAGCCTTAGTGCCATTGCTTATTTCTCCAAGAAACTCAAACCAGCTGAAACTAGGTACAATACCACTGACAAAGAGGCATTAGCCATTGTGCCAGCATGTAGCAAATTTCACCAGTATTTGTGGGGAACTTATTTTACAGTAATGACAGACCATCAGCCTATAGTTTCCGTCTTTCGTAGGCAAATTAAGTCCCCCAGAATAAACAGGTGGATAATTGACATGAGAGACTACACCTTTGATATAAATGATAAAAAGCGACGCCTAAATGTTGTTGCTGATCAGCTTAGTAGACCAGTTCGGCCTATAGTTCACAGTCAGTCCGAGACATGGCTTGGCTTGACCAAGGAAGAGTTTAAGGAAGTATAAAGGAAGGAGTCCAGGTGGAATGATCTTATCACTTACATAGAGGGTGGAGCAGTTAGAAGCGTTATCCTAGAACCACTTTAAATCAGTTTGCATTACATGAAGACCTACTTTACCTCTCTCTGCCAAAGAAGGATAATAATCTTCACTTTGTTTTAGTTGTGCCAAACTGTTTGGTAAAAGCAGCCTTAAAGTTCGCACATGATGAACAGTCTGGTCATTTGGAAGATAAGGAGACTATTGACAAATTGGAGACTTACTTCTATTGGCCAACGCTTAGAACTGATGTCATGTTATATGTGAAAGAATGTACTGAGTGTCAGGTCCATAAGGGTACCCAAGGTTTGCAACAGAAGTGGCAAGCACTACCTCCAGTCACTATGCCTCTTGAGCGTGTTAGTGTAGACTTGACAGACATGTGTCAGGGAACAAACGGGTACCGTTATGCTCTCACCATTGTAGATCATTACAGTAGGTTTGTTAAATTTTATGTATTAAGAACCAAAACCACTGAAGAGGTGTGTTCAAAGTTTAAGGGGTATTTGTGTGACTTTGGAACTCCTACACTGTTAGTGCTTGATAATGGAACTGAGTTTACTGTACTTCCCAACAGTTCAAAAGTCTTTGCAAACAATTCCATATCAAAATTGGCTACATTACACCCTATCACCCACAAGGAAACAGCATGTGTGAGCGCCTACATCGCACAATGAAAGGTGTGCTAAGTAATCAGTGTAAAGGTTATCCTCTTAGGTGACCGAAATGTCTTAGCGAGTGTCAGAGAATTTTAAACCATGCTGTTCACACCACTTTGAAAGAGACACCACATTTTGTGTTTTTCTCTTGTAGAGCCCCAAGACAAATTTATGCAACTCTTCCAGCGATTGTGGGCTACTCTTAGTGCCTCTCCCTGATATAGGGAGAGGCACTTAGAGTAGCCCATGAGATAATCCAAGAAACTTCGAAACAACAGCTTAAAGGAATATTGACAGAGCAAATAGGAACCGGAAAAATGAAGTTGTGGAAAAAGATGACTTAGTGTGCGTGAAAAATGAAAATCCTCAATTAGGTACAAGTAGAAACTTGAACATAAAGTGGTTTGACCATTCCGAGTGTTGGAAATCATTAGAGATGGTTCGGCATATAAGCTGTTGAATATGTTCGACGATGTGGTGATCTATCGAGCAGCCGACAAGGTAAAGAAATACTATGTAACTTAGGAGTGGCTCTCTAAACCACAGGAACATGTGCAAGTGTGTAGTGATGTGGGTTGGGACTGTGCCATTGGATTCCAGCCAAGAGTGAGGAAACCTCCATCGAGACTGATCGAGGAACTTTTGAGTTAGGACAACCTTTGGATGTATAATTGTACTGAAAGTATTTGTAAAGAAAGGTCATTGTCCTAAGGTGTAAAATGGTATTCTTGCATGAGGTATGGTGATCTGTGATAGAAATAGTTACACCAGATATTTATATGTACTCATTTCTATACTCATTTGACTTAAGTACTTAATTTTTCTCAGGAACTATTGGCTGTAATAAATATTTTGGACCTTAATGCCATTGTGAAAGTGCTGTTTTCTTTGGTGCCATGTGATTTTGCAGGTAATGATGTACCTTGATTTTTAGTGAGAATTGTTCTCAAGTTTGTATTGTGCAGTATGTGGGTGATGGCTTATTCACTTGTGATTTTCATATGTTTGTTTTCTTAACTGATAACCTGTAGGAGGCAGGTTACACTTACAGGCTGCCAGCCCTTTTCCCACTGGCCCGTTGGGACGTTGACTGACTTTGAGTAATGCTCATTAAAGGAATTGTCTAGTTCCACTAGGAAACTTTTGTATAACTGGTAGTATGTTAGGGGGGAGTATGAATGGTGACTGAGATTATACGGTTTCCTAGTTGAGGCTCAATTCAGTCTTCTGAGCGTGCACTAATTGCCTCGTCTGGCAGTTTACTTTGGGAAAGGATACAGGCACCCTGGGAAAATCAGACTATGACATCCTTGTGATGTGTCTGTAAGGGACACTGTGTACTGTGGTATACAAAAAGCCAGTTTAGGGAGGATTTCTTTGTGCATTGGCTGTACTTTATACCCCTCCATGTTATTTTTCATAAGAACACTTTTTTTTTTTTTTTGTGTGTGTGAGAACATTCTCCTTTGTTTAAGTATCTTCTGGCCCAAGGTCATTTTTGCAGTACTTGTCTGAATACCTAAGTTATGATTCTCTCCGCATTTTCAATTTTTACATTCCAGTGTCATTGCACAACCAAAAAAAAAAAAAAAAAAAAAAAAATTTGGGAGGGTGGTCTGGTGTACAGGTTGGAAATAAATGCCAGTAATACTTTTGCACCTTGCATTGTAATATCCCATGTTTTTACACATTTTTACCATAATGTGTATTCTCTACATCATCGATTCAGTATTTATTTTTTTCAGTTGAATGATGACACTTGAGGCTAATATGTTACCAGTGAGTTCCTATATATTTTGTGATATTTATCCACACTTCTAAAAAATATATCAAAGGCAGTTTAAAAGTTCTTTTTATAGTAGGGATCCCTAGGGGGAGATTTGGCAACACGGGAGGGGAAAAACGAGGTGCAAGCTCTCTGATTTGTGAGGGGCAGCAGCACAGCCTCCTGCCTGGAGCTTTTCTTTCTTCTAGCCCCGTTAGGTCCGATTCACACGACCTGTTTTGGTTCCGACAGACAGGCCACCGGCTTGACGACGTCAGACTGTTGTGTATTCACATTACGCATTCTCGGTCTGTACAACATCGCCATTCAGTGTGTGCTCATTGTTGCGTGAGGATCATGGTCGGTCGGTCTCTAAGGAATTTGGCGGCAATTGCCTTACTATTAGAAGAAAAGGAGGCAGAAAAAGTTTGTGGAAAGAGGAAAAGGTTATGGGTACACCAGCCACTGAAAAAGAGAAAGTTCGAGGGAGAATTCTGGACCCTGTGTAAAGAACTGGCAGATGATGAGAAAATTTTTCAGTAGTCCTGCTGGAGCACTATCCTGGGAGTGATAATAGCATGTCCTGTATTAAGGCTGAGTGATATAGCATATCCTGTATTAAGGCTAGAAAAAACAGAGAATTTTACCTGCAAAGAGTATGAGTTATAATTTCATGTATAATAAACTAATGACACTCATCTGGTTTGTTTACTTCCTCGCCAATCACTTTTTTGTATCTTTATGCAGATTATCACTGTACTTCTCGTTAGTCATATCAAATAACTCTTCATAAGATCACACAAGTTCGATCAGCCTATTGTCCATGATGCCAAAGTGATCTGTATGTGTTATCTACAGGGACAAGGTGGTAACAGCGAGTCATGGAATGGACGCATACGCTACGTGCCCTCGTTCACATGAGCCATCACCAACCCGTCAGTCCGGCGTCAAGTCGCAAGCTAGCCAGGCAGGATTTCTCGAGAAGATATCCGTGACGTGTCGGTCGGCTGACGGACGGCTGCCACCGTCAGCTTGACGGGTCATGTGAACAGTTACATTAGAATGCATGTAAGAAATCTCGAAGGTGTCTAGCCGCTGGACTGCCTGTCGGAACCAAAACGGTTCGTGTAAATCGGCCCTTATGAGTAAGAGCATCGACTTCTATTCCCCTAAAAGGTATTTTAATTGTATTTTGTCTATGTTAGTAACGTTTTGAAAGTGAAATCTGCCCTGGAAATTGTTAGATATGAGAAAAATGCAAAGCAGCTGTGTGAGAAGAGGCAGAAAATAGCTGATGTCAGCTTATGATGCCCTGGGGTAAGGCTAGATAGTCACGTACACCACTGTGATACTAAATCTGTTTTATAATTATGAATTATAGTGACAAAATCTTATCCTATGCAGTATCGTTAGATGGTCAAAGGGCGGCTGGATTATCTAATTCCTTGAAATGTTCCTATGAAAATTTTTTTTTCATCATAAATATAATACTTTTATCTTATTACCTTGCTTGAAACTACCTGAAAGTTCTAACACTTTCAGGGGAACCAGTCTTGAACCAGTCTTGGTGCAAGTCTGAATATAAGTCTAGGAGTGGACTTTAACCAAGTTCTGGCGGAGTGTTTTACTTCTGATACTGGGTCCAGCATGGTCATTGTCTAGTTTTAGGCAGTTTTCAAGTTTTGCCCAGACCTGGAACAAGTCCAGTCTCCCCCGTGACATCTAGCATGTAAGGGAGAAGCAGCATGTAAATAAAGGACCAATTTCTACTGTCAGGGTGTTTCGTCAACCTCCTGCATCACCCTATTCTCCTTCCCAGAAAACCTGAAGGGTCAACACTACCATGTATATCTTACATCCTGCGCCAGGTCATAGTGTGGACACCTCTTTAAGTTAGGTCCATTTATTATTCTGTTTTATAATGTATTACTACTAACAGTTCCTCAAATATTTCATATATTCTATAAACTTTTCATTTAAATGTACTGGTCACTTATTTGTAAATGGGGTTTTGGTCGCCATTTTTCCATCAGTACAGAATGGTGGCCAGTACAATGCCAGACTGTGAACTAGAGGTGTTTAGCTAGTCGAAAATCGCAACTAGAACTTGCCTGCCCAGATGTTACCGAAATGTCCATTTTTGAGCCTTGGCTCAAGGCCTAAGGGTTTGGGAATGTTGGGTCTTAACAATTTCATAGCCAATTTTGACCGTTGAAGGAAGTGAAACCTTACCAAAAGTCAAGACAATAGTTGCAGTCTTCATCCTCTTGCCTTCAGTGTATCTGGTGTTAAACGAGCATCGATGACGTCCTGCCGAAGGTGTGTTTGAGAAAGGTGTCTTCACCCTCATTGAGCTCCTTAGTAACACATTTTAAAAATGAATTTTTTCTTAGGGCCTTTATAAGGTTTATTAGTATACCGAACACTTCGTTAAAATATATGATGAAGAGGAATTTTTGTTTTATTCCTGATACTTTTATTAACAGCATAAATAATAACGATAATTCTCTGTGAAGCAGAGACCTCTGCTACAGGAAAGGCGGCGAATGTTGCAGAAATGAAGACGTGAGTCAGACAGTGGTTCCAGGCACCTCGTTGAGTCGACACTGGGAAAGGGGCGGATGTTGGAGGCATTTATGGTCCCGCCACCTGGGGACTCTGAGGCCTGGTTATTGTGTGCCATTTTCTTTGTTTTTACACCTATCAACCCAACACAAGCTTCCACTGGAGTACCCACCAGTGTTTAATAATATCCAACTCAATCCTGCATCATCCATGAACATGCTTGGGGTTTCATTCACTCAGGACTTATCTTGGAAAGATCATATTGCATCTCTTGTAAAATATGTTTCCAAGAGACTGGGTGCGCCAAGCCGACTCTGTACCTTCTTTACTCCTGCACAGTTGTTGACTTTATACTTGGATTTTATTTGTCCCTGTGTAGAGTACAACTGTCATGTGTGGGGAGGCTCCCCACATAGAGCTCTTCTCAGTAGGGTGGAGTCAAAGTCTTTTCAGATCATTAACTCTCCTTCTCTTACTGGCTCCCTTTAACCTCTGTCTCTCTGCCACACTGTTGCATCTTTATCTCTCTTCTTTCGCTACCGGTCACTGGTCCTCGGAACTGTCTGCTTGCATCCCTCCACCTCTACGACGGGTGTGTAGCACCCGGCTAGCAACAAACTCTCATCCCTTTTCTGTCCAATTCTCTAATGCAAGAGTTAACCGTTACTCCCAGTCCTTCATTTATGCAACAGGTCAACTCTGGAACTGCCTTCCTCTGTCTGTATTTCCTATTTCCTGTGATCTCCAGGCTTTCAAACGCAGTGTGTCCAGGCTTCACTAAATGAACGGATCTTGAATCTGACTCTTTTGTATTGTTTTTTTCTTGGAAGGAAAGGTAAATACGGTATCTGACCTTTGGTTCCTTCTTTCTTGCATAAAAACAAATACGGCAGTCTCATCTGTGTCCTGATCACTGAGCTGTATAGTATGGAGGGGCTATCTCCGCAGACAGCGTATGGCTTTGGCTGCCAAATTGAAACACCCGCACTTGTTGTCTCTAAATTGTTCTCAGCTTACTGTTTTTGTTTCGCTGTTGCTTACATAAACTGAGCAGTGGGCCATGACACTATATTTTAGCTGAGCAGTGGACCATGGCACTATATATTCTGAATTCATCGACTGATTTCAAAAGGAGTGGGCATTGGGTGTAGTGCAGAAACATCATCAGCACCGCCCTGAGCCCCTGGCGGCAGGCACACAAATTACGCAGTGCTACCAATTAGAAAGCCTCTCCATACTGTAGAGCTGAGAAAGCCTCTCCATACTATAGAGCTCAGTGGTCCAGAGTGGCTAGTTATTATGATGTCACTAGCTCCGACCCCTTACCACAGGTCACGTCATGGCGGAAAGGCGGTTTGTTTGTCTTTAAATTCTATATTTGTGGCAATGTTGTATTGTTCTGTCACTACATGCAAAGTTAATTCGAGAAACAGTAGGAAGTTTGTAACTCTTCATGTATTTCCGCGAAACCAACACAAGGTATTACGAAAGTGGCTGCAAAAGAAAAGATCTATCGCACGTCAAGCAAGTAAAACCATGGCACTTTATTTGTTCTATGCACTTTTCACCAAAGTGTTTTTCCTTTCCTCTGTCATATGACAATGTCAAACTCGCTCACCAACAGCAGGAGGATCCCCATTACTGGAGGGTGGGGTGGGGAGGGGTCATTGTTACCTTGTTGGCCTCATACCTGTAATGTCTTGTTGATTTATGTACTGAATCTAACCCCAATCCAACTGTACCCAATATAAACTTGCCTACCCTGACCTAACCTAATCTAATCTAATAAACCTTAATTCAGCCTTACCTGATATAACCTAACCTAACCCTACTCTGCCTAACCTAACCTACCTTAGCCTAACCTTAGACTTATCAAACCTAATCTGTTACACCTGAATTTAAGTCTAAGTAACCTAATCTGTTACTAAGCCTGATTACTGCTGCCATAGTGTACGTATCGAACCTGACCTAAGTCATTCAAACCCAGCCTTACTTTTCCTTACCTTTCCTCTCTTTACTTTACTGTATCTTACCTAACCTTGCCCTGCTTTACCTTACCTCATTTTCATCTTACCTTACCTTTCCTTATTTTCTCTTACCTTACCTTTCCTTATCATTCCCCTTACCTAATCTTCTTTCGTATTACCTTACCCTACCATATTGTACCTTAAAATCACCTTACATCCCTTAAAAATTCCCAAACCTTACTTTATGATTCCTTATCTTACCTTTCCTTACTTTACCGCACCTTAACATTCCCCTAACCTTACCTTACCTTTTCTTATCTTACCATACCGTACCGTGCCTTAACTTACCCAACCAAGATACAGTAGACCACGTACCCTAACCGCGCTGATGTCTACCTTCGTGTCGCTAGTGTAATTGTCGCTGCTTTATGTGTGATATAGGTGGTGTGGAATCAAAGGGTTGTGGAAAGTTACCTGTTGTCTGGGTTCACCTACACAACACACCTGCTTAATGAAGTTGTTCGAAAAACTTTTCTACTTATCTTACGAAAATGATACCCATGAAACCGTACCCTGAATCTTACAGTACTTTAAGAAAACTAGCAAATAAACACATCTTCGGCTACATACCTTAAGGTTCAATTCTCCACTACTCTATTTTCCCCCCAGAATCTTCCTACTTAGACAAGTTTTGTCATGAACCTGTTTTTCCCAATAGACCTATTTTCCCTATGGATCTATTATCCTCTTGGCCCATTTTCCCTGATGATCATACTATCCTTATGATTTTTTTTTTCTAATGGATTTATTTTCCCATGAACTTATTTTCCCCACCGGCCTATTTTACCCCCTGAACCTATTTTTCACCATGAACCTGTTGTTCTCCATGTATTTGCCATCACTGATCTGTTTTCTCCATTGACCTATGTTTTTTCCATTACATACCCATTCTCCTCATGTACAGTTCCTGGTTTCCATTATGGACACACTCTTTCCATGGACCTACTTTTTCACTGTGTCCATTTCTCCTATGGACCAATCTTCCTTATCGATCAACATTCCCCCATGGACCTATTTTCCCCATGAATCTGTTTTCCCCATAACCTATTATCCGCCATGAATCTATTGACCATCATGGATCAATTTTCCACTATGGACCTGTTTTCCCCATAGACCTATGGTCCCCCAATAAACATATTCTCCTCCGTCAATATATTATTACTGTGGTCTTATTCCCCCCTCCAATTATATTCTCCCATGAGAAAACACAAAACCCCCACAAAAACCTACTTTCTCTCATGGACCTAAATTCCACATGGACGTACAGTATTTTCATTCATTTATCCATATTTTCACTTGAGAACATTTCCTCCTTAGGTACTGTACATTGCTGCTTGAAGAGACATTTATAAAGGCACTGTACTCTACATCCATCATTTCACTTACCAGCTATCTTCATAAATACTGCACGGGTGTGTCCGGGGCCTTGGTTCGATCCCAGGCCGTGGCGTTCAGGTAATACCGTATGTCATCTCATTTGCAGGTGTATATTTGCACCCAAATGAGTCCACACCAGCAGGGACATACGGTGTACACCACACACACACACACACACACACACACACACACACACACACACACACACACACACACAGTACAACACTTCCACATTCATATGGTGTGTTCTTAAAATAATAGCCCCTCCTCTATACGTACTTGGTCTGTCTGGTTAAGGATTGAATATGGCTATCACTTTTCTCAAAGGAATACCTCAAATCCTGAAGTTGGTCTTATATCGACTGACATAATATATTCTTGAAACAAAAAGGCTAACCTACATCTCTCTCTCTCTCTCTCTCTCTCTCTCTCTCCTTTCTGCTTTACTATACTATACTCGTCATAAACTTGTGCAAATACAGGAAGACCGCACCATAAGGCCGGATCACCCAGGAAGGACTTAGGGGTCTTTGTGGTCTGTAACTCTTGTAACTCTTAAGTGTGATGACGTCTTTTAACCACCTGAGTCTGGTGAGGTACTTTATGATCTATTATGGATACCAGCACATGATTTTATTCACCTCTGGAGAGACTGTAAATGGAGGAGTTGCATCCAGCCTTCATTAACCCGGTCATTACTGAAAGTCTACTTGTCTTTCCGTCTGTCTAGAAATGGACACTTTAATTCAGAGATGGTATCCTCAAACAAATAACTTCCACGTCGTTCTGTCGTATAACCAGTCTGCTCTCCTCCAGCTCACACCACCTCATTCATATATCTCTATCTCATCCTTCAATCTCATCCTCGGTCTTCATTTCGCTGACCCCACCCCCCCTTTCTCAGTCACATACACTCTCCCTAGATGTATCCAAGCAGAATAAACCCATTGTTTGTAACAAGAATATAATAAAAAACTACATGACAGGACTGGAAGAGATAAACGCCATGTTTGCTGCCGCCAGATGATTTTACCCAACTTGGCAGAGAACCCCGCGTAGCAGAGTTGTCATTTGTTTCACCCACCTGACACTGAGGATCCTATTCAACAATGAAATTTCAGATTCATAACACATCTTCCTTAGCGATTTATTCTGAACATCAGACTTCATTATCCCCTTGTATGATACTGATGCAACTATATCGATACTAAAATTATAACTAATACAAGAGAATATCAAGAGCAAATATGAAAAACAGATGTTACCAAGCCCCCTATGCCACTTAAAAAAAGCTTCTCTCTCTCTCTCATCCTCTCCCGTCATCCAAAGGCCATCCTATCCTTCCCACCTCTTTTTTTTTTTTTTTTTTTTTTTTTTTTTTTAACCTCTCACCTCCTCTTCTCATATTTTAGTCTTCTTATAAATTCCTCTTCTCATCTGTCTTACTCCATTATCCTCTCTGTCTGTCTCTGTCTGTCTGTCTGTCTGTCTGTCTGTCTCTGTCATTAGTCGCCGAGTTCGTGCCGCATTCAAAAAGTAGCCTAAGCTGTATGTAAAATGTTTTGTGTATATCGTAATATTTGACTCATCAACCTATAAAAACATCAGCATAGTACAGTCAATAATACACCCCCAAAATATTACGCAATAAAATAATTTCTAATAACTAACGGATATGGTGAATTGTTTATCGTAAAAATTGGTGAATGCGTTCAGGCTCCTATGACTCACCTTCAGCAAAATAAACCCGTCTTAATGGCAAAAATAAAACAGTAAGGATGACAACACCATGGAAGGGTTTAATGCCACTGTTTCAACACACAGGCTCCTATGACTCACTCTCAGCCCTGAAGCGGTGACGTCTTCGTCGTGGGTCTACCCCCCAGAGGCTGTCGAAGAGAAGAGGAGGACAGCATGGGGGCCAAACCACCGCAAACCCCCCCGGCCCCTCACGGGGCTCGAGTACCTGGGAGTGGCTTCGGTCGCCCGGGCAAGTACCACATCTCCCAACACAACAACACCGTTTTTTCTACACCGAGAAATGACTCCCCGGCTGTCATTTCTCGACGACTTCTTCTAGCCGGGGACATTGAGAGCAATCCAGGACCCACCAACAAATACACATGTCCAACATGCTCAAAACCTACCACATCGAGCCGACAGACAAAGGGTTCAGTTCAGTGCAATTCCTGCAACAACTGGACCCATTACACCTGCACAACACTTGCATCCAGAAAACATTACACAAACACCTGGACCTGCTCCTTATGCTCCTTCCCACCACCCATCAACCCCCCTTCCAATCCTACTCCTACTTCCTTCACACCTCCACAGCCAAACCCACCGACCCTTCCCACACCATCCAGTCCCCCAGCTCCTCCCATTCCAACCCATCCTAATCCACCTCAACCCTTACCTCCATCACAACCTCCTCCTACCCCTTCCCCTCCACCCACACCACTTCCCCCCTGTGCTGCAGCAGCCAACACACATCGCACACACAACATAAACATCCTTCAGTTAAACATAGATGGCATAAACACCAAAAAACATGAACTCACGCAATTCATCAAACAACAGAACATACACATTGCCATCTTACAAGAAGCAAAACTACACAGAGCACAGAAAACACCGACATTTCATAACTTCACCACCATTCGACAAGACCGGGCCGACGGCGGAGGCGGTGGACTCATCACCCTGGCACACAGATCCATCAACTTTGCAGATACCAGTGCACACACAAAGTCCTTTCTCCCCCCACGTGACACCACAACAGAAATACAATCAATTAAAATACGCACTGGCAACAAATCACACATAACAATCGCTAACACATACATTCCCCTCCAATCGTCCCCCACAGTACCACACAATTACTCTCCACAGATACACCACATCACTAACATACCCAACATCATCCTGGGTGGTTATTTCAACGCCAAGTCGTCGGCCTGGCATGTCAACAATCCTGACACAGACATAGGGCTGGTACTACAATCCCAGACAGACCACCTTTTCATACTAAACAGTCTAGACCAACATACCTATATCCCACACCAAGCCCTTTTCCTCCCATCATCTCCAGACATCACCTTCTGCTCCTCAAACCTCGCCCCCACTACATCATGGAGAGTGGTCAAAACCCTAGGTTCTGAACACCTCCCAATCATCATCACTACCAAAACCAGAATCACCCCAGCTGGCCACAAACACACATACACTAATTATAAGTGAGCCAACTGGGAGGCCTTTGTAACTGAAACAGAACAACATCTCGAAACACTAAACAGTACACTCATCACAAACATCAACACCGCTGTGCACACTTTCAATACAATTATACAAAACACAGACAAAAGACACATCCCGAGAGGCAACAGAAAGAGACACAACCCCAACTTCACACCAGAAATTCAAGGCCTCATCAGACGACGGGACACACTGCGACACTCCCCAACACCCCATACACAAGACACCGTACAACAAATACAAGAACTCAACACTCAAATAAACAATAAAATATCAGAACAGCAAACACTAAAGTGGAAAAATTACCTCCAAACACTTGACCACAAAACAAACATCAGCAAACTCTACAAAACACTAAACAGCATCACACTTTCCAACAGCAACACCACACAATCAAACGCTGCCATCACAACAACAGACACCATACCGTCAAACAAACAACAAGCAAACACTCTCATCAATCACTTTTCACAAGTCAGCCATCTCAACCCCCATCCCGAAGACCGACGTATCATCCGACGTAAGAGACAGTTCCCCACAGATCCAGACTACGCACCTTTCACTTACAACAAGACGAAGCACATCATTAACAACCTCAAGCACTCATCCGCCTGTGGACCAGACAATATAAGCAACATTCACCTTAAACACCTTGGACCACAAGTCATACAAGCACTCACCAACATATCAAACTACAGCTACTCACACAACATAATACCCAACATCTGGAAGCATGGCAATATCATCACTATCCCTAAACCCAACAAAGACCCCACGTTACCCTCCTCACACCGCCCCATCACACTCCTCTGCACCCCCTCTAAAGTCACTGAACGACTGGTACTACAACTAGTCACACCTCACATTCCCCTAGCCCAGTCACAACATGGCTTTAGGCCACTACACTCCACAAACACCCTTCTTACAGACTTTACACAGAGAGTTTTTGATGGCATAAAAGCAGCTAGGCCACCACACAGAACAATCCTAATCACACTAGACATTAGCAAAGCTTTTGATGCCATCCCCCGCCACAACCTCACAAACAAAATACTCAACACAAACATGCACAATAACACAAAAAGATGGCTGGCAAACTACTTAGCAGGCAGATGTGCACACGTAACATTTGCTGGTCAGTCTTCTAACATCAGAAACTTCACAAACGGCGTCCCCCAAGGATCTGTTTTGTCCCCTACACTCTTTAACCTATACATGCATGACGTACCCACACCCCACACACCAGATACACGTAGCTTCCTATGCAGATGATATAACACTTGCATGTACGCACCAAAAAGCAAACACAGCTGCACACATCATTCAACCTTACCTCAACACACTACACGAATGGTTCACCACAAACAGGCTCAAAATACCCCCAGCCAAACCTACAGTGACTCTTCTCACAAACTGGACAGCAGAACACAGTCACATACTACACCTCACCATAAACAACACTCCCCTACCACACACACACACACACACACACACACCCAAAATCCTTGGTGTAACATACAATATATCAATGTCATTTAAACAACACATCACAAACATTAAAAATAAAATAACACCAAGACTCAATGCCTTGAGGTCACTTGCCCATACAACATTCGGACACAACAAAGAAACCACCACCACAGTATACAAACAATACATACGTTCAGTGATGAATTATGCAAGCCCTGCCTGGGCTTCTAACCTCACCAGAACACACTACAACACTCTACAGACCACACAGAACAAGGCCTTAAAAATAATCACAGGCTGCACAGCTACTACACCTACAGAGCACCTACATCAAGAAACCAAAGTCCTCAAAGTCAAGGATCACCTAGACATGAGAGGCACCCAGTTTCTTGCTGCAGCCTCCACAAACCCACAACATCCACTACAGTACATGGCAGCACATCCACCCACACCAAGGAACATCAAAACAACACCCAGCACACGATACAATACACAAATACTGTCATCTCTCCCCCCTCGCCCACCTCAGACCAGGTTCCAGAAGCGTATCCACACTCAGATCACTCGCCGCTCCATTCAGTCACTTAAAGACAACACACAGCTGCATGCACGGCCTCCTGACATCCACCCTTCTGAATCCTATCTTCCTCGTGAGGACATGGTCCACCTGGCCAGGCTGAGATGTGGGCACCATCCAGCCCTCTTAAGCTACCAAAAGAGGCTGGATGACTCCGTCGCTGATGCCTGTCCAGGATGCAACACAGCACCCCATACTATTAAGCACATCATGGAAGACTGCATTGCACACTATCACTTACGCCAACAACACAACATACACTCTTTGAGAGCTCTGTGGGAAAGCCCGGTCTCGGCCATGGCCTTCCTAAGGGACTCGGGGCTGTTCGGCCAGACTGCCTAGGGAACAACTACTACTACTCTCAGCCCAATTAAATAATCTGAAATTAGTTCAAATAAAATACTAGAGAAGATGCAAGCATGAGAGAGTTGAAATTGCTTACGAACGTTTCTCCACTGAGCCGATAGACTGTGTGGGTCTGCCAGAATCTCCTGTGACCATACTGACACTCTCACCACACCACCACTCACTCCTGTGATCATATTGATACTATCACCACACCACCACTCATTCCTGTTACCATATTGATACTCACCACACCACCACCCACTCCTGTGACCATACTGACACTCTCACCACACCACCACTCATTCCTGTGACCATATTGACACTCACCACACCACCACTCACTCCTGTGACCATATTGACACTCTCACCACACCACCACTCACTCCTGTGATCATACTGACACACTCACCACACCACCACACACTCCTGTGACCATACTGACACTCTTATCACACCACCACTCACTCCTGCCTTAAATTAACTCCTATGGCGTTACCTGGTAAAAAGTACCCCTCTGTCCGAAAATGTATCTGTTGTTAAAATTTTTTGCTGCTTTTAGACGATCCTTATCATCATGACCGTCATGATCAACTTCATCATCACAACCACCATGCAGATCTTCTTTCCCACCCTAAGGTGGAGTGAGGTAGGGTTCAGAGATCCAGGAAAAGAAATGATTGGATTGGATATTAGCCGATGTTTGTCCAGCTAAATGAGCCACACTCCCATTCACTCACTAATCAGGTCCCCGGAATCCTGGCTTCACCTTACCGAAATTAAGTAAGTAAATAAACAAAAATCCGAGCTTACCTTCACACTCATCAATAGGAGGGAACTAACTTGATGACTGTCAAGTTAGAAGGGGGTGTCAAAGCCTTGTGATATACTCCTCTGCACAAAGTCCACCCAGGCAATTGGTAGCTTCTCAGTTCCCAGTTAATGTGATGAGTCAAATGAACTCCATATCTAACTCCTCCAGTACGCAACGTGTCTCGTAAGCTGGATAAAATCCCGTGCATGTATCAATTAAAAAAAAAAAAAAAAAAAAAAAAACGTGATAGAACTAAAGGAGATAAGGGTGATGGTATTAACAGTCGACAGTCGCAGGCTCTTACGACTCTCTCTTGGCTCAATAAAATCTTGTGGCCTTACCTGGAATAAAATAGAAGCTGCCATCAGAGTTAATAGTCTTTACGAGAGAGAGAGAGAGAGAGAGAGAGAGAGAGAGAGAGAGAGAGAGAGAGAGAGAGAGAGAGAGAGAATACGGGGGTCTGTCAACATGGCTTGTGGCCTTAAAAATCAAGGCCTATACCAGCCTTATGTCAGATGGGCGTTATTTACTCTGATTTATGGTTTTGTTGTTGTTTCTGTGGCCCCGAGGTGTTCTAGTGGGCGGGGTTGAATTCTTTATTTACGCGTGTACTTCTCTGTAGGACACAATCCTGATAGTTTTCATTTTCTTAGCCGGTGCTGAAGAGACGAGTAGGAGGGTTTACTGCTGAATATGAGAGATGATGAACGCAGAATATGAAAGCCAGACGTGACCATGACATAATCAGTGAGAGGTGTACATGACATGACGCCACTGTGGCATGCAGTGATGGAAATTAGAGATTGTATGGCAGGATAAATGTGAGATATTACTGAGATGACAAAAGCAGTGTGAGTTTATGATTCAGAAAACCATCACACTGCTAATTTAAGCTTACAGTTTCAGTGGAGGTATATTGCTGATTACACTGTTACGTAATTGGGGTAATTATGGAATCTGGTATGTCGTGCGTGGGTTGTGTTTCTGGTAACCTCTTCACTTCCTTGGCTTATTGCAATGTAGTCTTGCTGCCGTCACAAGATTTCACTCATTTTAGAGGAGAGTTTTTCAGCAATTGTTTTTAAATATAGCTTTTATTAATCCTTTCACACCAGGAAATCTTTCCTACTTTGAATAAAATTTGTACGCAATAGCAATGATAAACTTCAAAAAGACGTCAGCGCACTGAAACAGTTACAACTTTTCTGGTGATATCTTGCTAATGGCTGGGAGTTTTATATATCATCATCATAGTCATATCATCGTCGTTCACCCGAACTTCACCGCTGAACAAAAGCCTCTCACAGCATGTTCCATGACTCGTGGGATTAAGCCAGTCTCTGCCATGTTCCTCTTGCATACTTTTTACTTTGTGTGTGTGTGTGTGTGTGTGACAATACATGGGATGATAATCGATATGGATTAAAGGCCAGACTGCTGTTCCTGATCAGAGAACAACTACAGCATACTCGGTTCCGCGGAGTCTGACGCACTGATTCTGGCAGCTGAGAACAGGTGGATTTGATAACACTGCGCGATGTACTCAGGCAGTGATTGGTGGATTTCCGTTGTGTTTAAACGTGCACCAAATTGACTTTGTATTCCAGCCAAGGTCCTTATTGATTTGTAAAATACCGGAATATACAGATACAAATTAAAGCAATGATATCGCTAATGATAATATGTGCCTCGTAAATTACTGGAGATAAACCTGAACGACAATGATAACAAAACTAAGTAAAGTCGTGATTGGACGCATACGAACACAGTTAGCGACTGATTTGTTTAAATTCATTATATTTGATTTCGTTCACACTGCACGCGGTTTTATTATAGCAGCAGAGTTCACCTATTATTTTCTCATGGGGCTTGCTTTTATCTTACTTTCCTTTCTTCCACCAGTAACAAAAATTCGGTTCATTCTAGTGATGTAATCCGTTACTTTCCCGGCTGTCTCTCGCGAGGACAGAGATGCATGCTTGAGGAGAGAGTGCATGGTGACCAGGGATAGGGTGTCGTCTGGCTGTATGTATGTCTGTCTCTTATGATACAAAAATGTTAGGGAAAATTAAACGCCAAACTTATCTATCTATCTATCTATTGCCAGACGCTTCAATCCCGTTTGGGGTGGCCACAAACAAATCGCCTCCAAGTCGCCCTGTCCCCCGCCATTTCACTGCCCTGCTCCCAACTCACACCCCCCTCTCTCATATACCTCTCCACCCCATCCCTCCATCTCATCCTCGGCCTCCCCTTCCCTCTTCCCCCCTCCACCTCACTCACATACACTCTCTTCGTCAGTCTTTCACCCTCCATCCTCTCCACATGGCCAAACCACCTCAGTGTGTTCCTCATAACGCTTCCTATCACATCCACATCCACACCACAACGCTCCTTTATATCCTCATTCGTCAGCATGTCTCTCCATGTGAATACAAACAAATGCAGATTTTTTAAGCTACTGTTACCTAAGAAGGTAATGAAAATGTGTATGTACACTATATTCATTGAGAACAGCGTGTATTGACCCCAGTGAGGTGTGTGTGTGTGTGTGTGTGTGCGCTCACACAGATTATAATTATTAGAAGCTAAGCTACGCGTATCTATGGGTCGGGTTGTATATTAGCAGATGAGGTAATGAAGGG
>NC_137064.1:22519236-22576736 GCF_032717465.1 Coenobita brevimanus | reverse complement strand
ACGAATTCCTTGACTAAGCCAATCTTTGCCACGTTTTCCCTGCAAATTTCTCAGTCTCATCCCTCCACCTCCTGTCTGGCCTTTTTCTGCTACGCTTACAATCTCTTTGTGTCCAGTCAGTCAACCTCTTGCTCCATCGATTATCCCTTATTCTTGCTACATGGCCTGCCCACTTCCATTTCTGTTCTTTTATAATTTCTATAATATCTTTGACTTTAGTCTGCTCTCTCACCCAAGTTGGTCTTTTCCTGTCTCTTAAAGATATTCCCAACATTAACCTTTCCATTGCTCTCTGAGAACGAATTAATTTATTTTCCATCGATTTTGTCAGTTTCCAAGTCTCACAACCATACATCATAGCTAGAATTATACATTCGTTATATACTTTTCGTTCATACAAATTGGCAAGCTACTTTTCATAATGTCCCTATGTTTACCGAAAGCTTTCCATCCAATTGTAATGCGTCTTTTTATTTCTTTATCATTATCCTTCGTTAATTTTAGTATTTGTCCCAGGTAATTGTACTCCTCGACTTCTTCAAGAATTTCTCCACTTATTCTGACGACGCTCTTTGGTGTTTGAGGATTAAACATTAGTTTTACTCCGGTTCATCTTTAGCCTTACTTTAAGACTTTCTCTGTTCAGGTCATTTAACATTGCTTGCAATGTCTCTGCTGTTTCCGAGTTTAGGACAATGTCATCTGCAAATCTGAAATGGTTTAGCTTTTCTCCATCTATGTTCACTCCTTGTTTTCCCAGTCCAGCTTTCTGAAAAAACTTTCTAGGCATGTTGTAAATAACTTTGGTGAAATTGTATCTCCCTGACGCACGCCCTTCTCGATTTTAATTTTCTCTGAGTCCTTATGTAATTTAACTGTAGCAGTTCCCTCTTTGTATATGTTTTCGAGCAGTTTTACAATGTTCTCATTCACTCCTTGTTCTCGCAATGAATTTATGATTGCTATGTGGTTCACTGAGTCGAAAGCCTTTTCGTAATGAACAAAACCTAAGCACAGTGGTTTATTATATTCTGTAGTTTTCTCAATTAGCTGATTCATTGTGTGTAGATGATCAGTAGTCGAGTACCCGCTTTGGAATCCTGCCTGTTCACGAGGTTGGTTTTCCTCCAAATTTGTAGTTATTCTGTTTGTAAGGACTTTAGTGAAGAGTTTGTAAATGACTGATAGCATGCTAATGGGTCGATAGTTACTAAGGTCTTTTGAGTCACCTTTTTTGTAAAGTAAAATAACTATTGCATTACACCATGTTTTGGGAATTTTCTTCCTTTTTATACATCGAGTAAATAAGTGAGCAAGCCTAGTTTGTACTTCTACTCCTGCATCCAACAGTAAATTTGCTACTATTCCATCTTCTCCCGGAGCTTTCCCCCTTTTTATATTTTTGAGAGAATTATTTACTTCGTCTGGTGTTACCTCAGGTATTTCACTTGTGTCAACTGAAAAGTTAGCTGTTGGTACTACTGTCTTTGATGCATACAGTTCTTTGTAAAATTCTTCAACTCTCTTCAACATCTTATCTCTGTATTTAATGGCCTCACCGTTTTTGTCATTTAGTGATGTAATTTGTTGCTTTCCTAGTGCCATTTTACTTCGGACCTGTTTCAGACTTTTTCCTTTTTTGATGGTTTCTTTGACTAGATCCAAGTTGCTCTTTCTTTTTTTCTTCTCTTTGTCTTTTGTTGATAAGCTTCTTTAATTCCGCTCGTTCTGTTTCATCTTTCTTTGCTTTTACTTTCATTTATTTATTTTTTTTTCATAAGCTCGTGTCTTTTCTGATTATTCCTTGGCTTTGGTTGTATTAGGTTTTCCTACTACCTCCTCTGATTCTTTTAACACTTTTGTTGGTCTGTCATTCAGCTCATCAATGTCATATTCAGCATTACTGAGAGCCTGAAATCTGTACTTTATTTCCAACTGAAAGGCTGCTTTGTTTTCATTGACTTTTATTGGGCATACCTTTTTATCTTTAATCATCTTCTTTCTTTCACTTTTGAAACTGAATCTTGCTGTGCAACCCATCATTCTGTGGTCACTTCCGATATTTACTTTGTTGATAACTGTGACATTTGTGATTGTGTTATTCTTATTTGCTATAATGACGTCGATTTCGTTCTTTGTTTCTCCATTTGGGCTTTTCCAGGTCCACTTTCTCCCTGTTCTTTTGTGAAAGAAAGTGTTCATTATTCTCATGTTAAACATTTCTGCAAAGTTTATCAGCATTTCTCCTCTTTCATTCCTTTCTCCCACTCCAAATTTTCCCATACATGCTTCTCCATTCTTTTATTTTCCAACTTTTGCATTGAAGTCTCCCATGAGTATGGTATAGGTGGTCTTTTCCTCTTCCATAATCTGGGAGATGTCATCATAGAATATTTCAATTTCTTCATCTGGGCTCTGAGAAGTACATATATATACCCTATATGTATGCAGTATATATATACCCGGTATATATATATATATATATATATATATATATATATATATATATATATATATATATAAATTATGTGTCCGGCTCTGGGCAAAGGTTTCAGGACCTATTCCAAGGCCCAGTAGTCATCGTACAAGTCTCCACATATCACAACTTCGGCGCTAACTTCCACCGTCCATACTGAATACATGCTAGGGCTGTCTCATACAGGACTGGTGTATTGGTAATAGCGGCGGTATTTTTACGACATGTCGGCGGGTCTTCTGGTAGATCGGTAAAGTCTGATTTTTATGAAATTCAAATCCTCAAGCTGTTCCCTGCCCCAGTCGGGATTTGAACCTGGGTCCGGTAGGACTGCAGGCCACCTCTCTACGCATTTTTTTAGTTTATTCTCCTAGACATCTTGTTTCACCTAAGGACAGAACCCTTAAAGTGATAAGGGTCAGTAAAGACTACATCTAATCTAAGGACAAAACCCTTGTAATGATATGGGTTAATAAATGCTATCTTCTAATCTAAGGACAGACCCCTTTTATTGGAATGGTCTAACAAAGGCTATAATCTCTCATGATTCAAAAACTCTCTCACAAGCTGAATAAAATCGTACGATGGTGGCAAGAAAAAAGTATGAAAACGTATTGAAGGGATTAACTCCTTTAATCCGGTAACGTATTTTGGTGGTTTATTCATGTTTCTTCCAAACCATTTCCTTTAAGTTACGGAAGGAACTGTGTTGGTGAAGGCGTTAACGGAGGCTGCATCTAACGTTTCCAGTTGTAACATTTTCTCCTGATCTGAATAAAATCGCCTGGAGAGAACAATAATACATTAGAAAATCCACCAGTGTACTGCTAGTGTTATTTTTGCAGCTTGGTAGAAATGATATTGCAGAGCGTTCCTGGTGTTCAATTCTTGTCCATAATTTGCAGTGTTCAGTTATTACTTTCCCATCCTCGTATTAGCGTTCACAGATGTGTCACTGACCATTAGTTCCACCAGCAAAAATGCCATTTTTTATGATCTTAATGTTTGATTTTCGCTAAAGCAGTCTTGTTTGGCCAATATGTCATAAAAACACCCTCCATGATATAATTACACAGATCGTGAATGAGAGACCCTAACATTTATTCAGTATAAACAATGGTTATTAGCGTCGAAGTGGTAACATGAGAAAGAGTGGCACGTAAGGAGACACTGACGCTCAGGGAACGAACTGTCAAGTGTATGACGAAAGTTCGACACAGGCAAAAAAGGAAAAATAATAATAAACGAAACAGAATAGAATGAACATATTAATGTATTCTGTTAATTTGTAATCCTCCATTTTCCAGTCGGTTACTCCACTGCTTATTTTCTTTCCCTCATCCCCTTTCCTGTTTTCCCGTCTCAGCTATGCTCCATCACCGTCATCCTAACCACTTCGTCCATTCACCAGGAGGCTTTGGTCGTGTTTCCCATTATGTGGAAGTGGTTGGGTCCCCCATTCATATAGACGCAGTAGACCGGTCGCATTTCCATCACAGAGGGACACCCGACCTATGCTAGAGAGGAATGTTGGGGAGGGGGAAGAAGAGTGGGATAAGTGAAGGTGAAGGGAGAGACAAGCGTACAAGAGAGTACAGAGAAAAGCAAACAGCAGCCGACTGATCGTTCAAAGATTTTTCATACAGTGTGCTACAAGCGTTGCCGGGTCCTGTTAGTCACTCAGCACATGCGCAAATGATAGCTGCATCTGGACAGCACTTCACTTTGAAACCACCGATTTATGTGTCGATGCAGGAGCAAGTGTTCTGCGGCCTTAGGCCGTGCAGCTGTAAAACCACTGAGAACAATAAGGGATCAATATACCCCTTTAGAAGATTTCAATTGACCTGAAAATGAAACCGTCCCATCTGTGACCCAGTTACGACCATTTTGCCAAGATACATCGAAAACCTTTTTCCAGTTTCGACTGCAGTAAACACACACACACACACACACACACACACACACACACACACACACACACACACACACACACACACACACACACACACTCACACACACAGTGGTAACGTTCTCGCTTGCCATCTGGTAGACGGGAGTTCGCGCCTCGCTCAGGTTGCGAAAAGTTTCACTGACGAAGTGGGTGGTTACTGTCCCCCTTGAGCAAGGGGACGGGTGTGTGCGTGTGTGAAGGTCACAGCCTTGCCCTTAGATCGGACTATATGAGCTCTCAGCTCCCTTCCGGGAGGGTAAAAGCTGACGATCACGACCATCAGGTGATCCTGACCGACCCGGTGAATTACACACACACACACACACACACACACACACACACACACACACACACACACACACACACACACACACACACACACATACGCACACACACACTCACACAGCATTATAGTATATTACGGAACTAACGTAACTAATCTATGAGTCAAAGACAAGGGTAGGAAAGCAGGAAGAGAGAGAGAGAGAGAGAGAGAGAGAGAGAGAGAGAGAGAGAGAGAGAGAGAGAGAGAGAGAGAGAGAGAAGGAACTGAATAGATAGAAACACCGGTATAGGAGGGAGTGGAGAGTGAGAGAGAGAAAAGGTGCAAAGGAAAGCGAGAGGGAAAGGGGGGAGGGGAAGAAAGAACAAATAATGACGATGTGAAGATAAGGAGATGGAGGGAGAAAAGTAAAAAGGAAGAGTGGGAGAGAAAGCGAGGGAATAAGTGGGGAAGGATGAAGAGACTGGAGAGAATGAGGGTGGTGAGCACTAGAAAGGGGAGGAAGGGAGGTGGCAGCTGGAAAGAGGAAGGAGGTAGTGCGGGAAAAACAGCAGCTGGGATGAGGAGTAGGCAGAAACATACTGTGAACAGAGATAATTATGAGAGCAGATTAGGTGACACCCCATCACTGACATCTGCGTGTGTGGTATGGCTACGTGATTGTGGACGAAGTTGGGTGAGGGTGGTGGGAGAAGAGCGAGAAATATAGAGGGCACGGAGACTATCCTTCATTATTTTATTGTTCCATAATGAATGCAGTGATCCTGGGTTAGGCTACTTAGTCGTGACATAAAGCGAGAGTGACTAAGTGGATGGTAGGCGTCACTACCTACAAGGATTGATAAATGGGGGAAACAGGACAAAGAAGAGATCAATAGAGTATGGAAATGCATGGAATGAAAAGAATGACAAAGGTTGATGAATGGGATAATATTGATAAATGGCGATAACTAGAAAAAATTATAAATAAATGGGGGAACTAGACAACGACAGATCAATGGGGAAATTCGTGAGAGGAACGAAACAACAAGGAAGGTAAATACATGGAGTAAACACACTGACAAGGGCTGATGAATGGGAGACAGCCAGTTGTAGCCTGGGGGTTTCCTCGCATCTGGACGGAATGGTCTGACCGTAGGCAGAATGAAAAAGTCAAGTTGAAGAAAAATTTAGATGTGATATATTAACCCCTTTAGTCAGGTGACGACTTTGTCATTACATAGGGTATTATGCTTCCATGTTCGAGTGTGTTGTAAGGATGGTTCAGTCTGCTCGTGTAAAAAGCGCAGACATTTAACCTGTTTTGCGCAATTACTATTAGCCCAAGGAATCAGTAGTCGTGATGAAGCAGAGTCTATAGAGAAAGAAAAGATTTATGGGTTTAACAATGGTTCAGGTTAGATATGGATAACACTGAAAGATCAGTCATCACAACACAGGACAACTGAGATCCTCATTACATTAACCCCCAGTACTGATTTCTTATTCTCCCTAAACGATTTAATTAGCCCGGGAGATAGTCATTTTAATTACGAGCGGGCAACAAGGGGACTTTACTGTCGGTGGGCTAAGTTACTTGGTTAAGATGAGTGGCCCTTTTTGACCCGGTCCGATCCGACCGTTGCACTTTTCGGAGGCCAATAACTTTTTGCGTAATAAAGTAAGATCATTTTCTTTTTCTATAGATGCTGGGTCGATATTTTTAGTTTTGTATTTTATGATTCGCAGAACCAGTGTAGCACAATAAAATTGTGCAATTCGCATTAAAACATTTTTTTTTTTTAAATTTTGCATGTTTCGGCTGCTTTTGACACTACCTTGGTGCTGGCCTTTGCTACATGATGAGACGTAGCAGAGGCTGAATTTTCACATGAATGCCTCAGAAATACGATTGGACGATAAATAAAAACCATTTCGACTGGTAGAAGTAAAAACCGTGCAGTATCGCTAAATATCCATTCTTCCAATATCGCCTCTAATTAATGTATGCGCATAAATCTGGAACGGAGAGAAAGAAAAAATTACCTGAGCCCTATGCAACAAACAGAAATGAGTTGAAATCAATAGTTTGGGAGCTATAAGAGTTTTAAGTAAAAGAAAACTTTTGTACGAGAAATATTAATACACAGCTGGTTTTCACCCACAAGTGTTTTAAAGGTGTATTTTTACTGCTGAATCGTAAAGTACAACTATCAACGAAGAGTATAAAGCAAACAAACGGTTTCTATCATGATTAGACCCGGAGAAACCGGACTTTGAGAAATGTCATCATGAACCACTACTTTCGCTCCGGAATTCACGCGCGCTTTCGCACTTCATACTGGCACTGGAGGGGTTAGATGTAGACCTCGCGCCCATTCACTCATCCTCCAAGTAACCTAACATTTGTCTAGCTACCAGGTGACGCTATCCACACACACACACACACACACACACACACACACACACACACACACACACATTACTGTATATACATAACATCAAATAACAATAGCCCGTCCTTCAGTCACTCAGTAGGGTCAAACTTCCTGACGCCATTAGTACTGCTGTGTCACTTATTGTACGTCACTGTCATGCATCAGTGACATGGAGCACAATACCCGCGTCATTTCCTTTCTCTGTCTCACACAAATACGGTCACAAACGCGTCACTGCAATTAAACCTCTATTTGCAGTTCTCAAGATGGGCTCGCTTACTTCCTGGTCAAATGTCCTTCGCAGTTTAGTTCAGTATGTTCTTGACCTTATTATTCATTTGAAGCCACTCATTTTCTCCTTATCTCTCATTTTATGCTACTCAGAGTGTTTGCAACTCGTAATAAAAGCTCGGTTACAATTTCAGGTCCGATCTCCATCACTTTTATTCTATATATATATATATATATTTGGCTTTACGCCTGGTATCCCCGAAGGGCTGCGTTGCCCCTGGGTAGTGGACTTTTGGACTGGAGCGAGTAGCATTTTGTGACCGGATGCCCTTCCTGATGTCTACCAATGACCCTTGGGTGGATTCGATCTTCCGACCCTTCGGTGAGAGCGGAGCGCTCTAACCCACTGAGCCACGGCTGCTGCATATATATATATATATATATATATATATATATATATATATATATATATATATAGTATAAATATATATATATATATATATATATATAGATAGATATATAGATATAGATAGATAGATAGATAGATATTGTATATATATATATATATATATATATATATATATATATATATACAATATATATATATATATATATATATATATATATATATATATATATATTGTATATATTGTATATATATATATATATATATATATATATATATATATATATATATATATATATATATATATATATATATATATATATATATATATATATATATATATATATATATATATTGTATATATTGTATATATATATATATATATATATATATATATATATATATATATTGTATATATTGTATATATATATATATATATATATATATATATATATATATATTGTATATATTGTATATATATATATATATATATATATATATATATATATATATATATATATATATATATATATATATATATATATATATATATATATATATATATATATATATATATATATATATATATATATATATATATATATATATATATATATATATATATATAGCCCGATGCCCTAATCCCGCAAAGGGTGGCCGCAGACAAAATGCCTCCAAGTCGCTCTGTCACCCACCATTTGACTACCTTCCCCCCAACTCACCCCCCCATCCCTCATATACCTCTCAACTCCATCCCTCCACCTCATCCTCGGTCTACCTCTCCCTCTCCCTCCCTCCACCTCACCTACATACACCCTCTTAGTCAGTCTTTCATTCTCCATTCTCTTCACATGTCCAAACCACCTCAGTGTATTTCTCCTAATCTTCTCAACCACATCCACATCCACCCCACAGCGTTCCTTCACTTCTTCATTCGTCGACCTGTCCCTCCACGTCACTCCACATGCTCCTCTCAAGTAACTCATTTCCACTGCTCTCACTCTTGACTTGTTCCCCTCTTGCAAGGTCCATGCCTCGCTTCCATACGTCAGGGTAGGGATCACAATACTATCATGCAGTGACTTCTTAACTTCCATACTCACCTCCCTATTTCTCATCACTGCTTTCAGTGTACCAACAATCTTCCTTCCCTGCTGTACCCTTTCACGCACTTCATCCCCCAAAGTTCCATCCTTACTCATCACACTACCCAAGTACTTGAATGCACTCACATTCTCCATATCCTCACCATCCAACCTCACTGCACACTCTGTGACTTCATTCCTCTCAAACACCATAACTTTACTTTTGTTTACATTAACTTTCAGATTCCTCCTCCTACACACTGTTCCAAATTCATTCACCAAACCTTGCAACTCCCATTCATCTTCACTCAACAGTACTGTATCATCAGCAAACAGCAACACCGGAAGCTTCCAAATCTCACCCTCATTCATTAGAGCCACCCCCACATCCACTGCCCTACCCTGCACCTCCTTTACAACCCCATCCATGTATATATTAAACAGCCATGGAGACATCACACAACCCTGTTTCAGTCCCACATTGAGATCAAAGAACTCACTCAGCTCACCATCCACTCGCACCGTAACCCTAGCTCCCTCGTACATACTCTTCACAGCACTCAACAATTTCCCCTCCACTCCATATATTCTTAATACCTTCCACATACCTTGCCTATCTATTCTGTCGTAAGCTTTCTCCAAGTCCATGAAGGCAGCATACACTTTCCTTCCCTTCTCTAGATACTTCTCCACTAAACATCTTAGAACAAATATCTGATCTACACACCCTTTTCCCTTCCTAAATCCCTTGTTCTTCTCCAACTAGCTCCTCTGTCATATGCCTAACCCTATATATATATATATATATATATATATATATATATATATATATATATATATATATATATATTATATATATATATATATATATATATATATATATATATATATATATATATATATATATATATATATATATATTGTTACATAGCCTATGATTTCATCATCCTTTGTGTAATTTTAACGCACAGTATGCTGCATGTTTGTCACGAGCGTGTTCTGCCTCAGTCCCCCCCTTCTACCGTTATAGTAAAGTCGTCCTTTCTGTTGTTCAGAGCGGGATTGTCAACTCTTTGTCCCCATGGCTTCATTTGCGCGTCCTTCTTACAAGTTGTATCAAGCTCTGCCGGCCCCTATATAATGAGCTCAGTCTCTGCATCATTGCCACTTAGATCTACTCCTCATTTTGTTCACATCCCTGTCTTCCCCTGTACAGTTATTATTGTGAGTTTCTCAGGAAGTCTCCAACCATCTAGCAGCTGTGTGAAATTTGAGTATAACTGTTATTGCATTTTTTCTTGTACTGTGTAGCATAAGGTTAATTCTTAGGCCTAGTAAGTTTTTTTTTTGTAATTTACGTAGGGTTCTTATTGTCAGCCATCATTAATAATAGTTTGTATCTGTAATAATTTATCTTGCCTTAACTGAGCATTACCCAGTGTATTTTCATTTTATCAGGGCTGACTTAGATAAATTTACTCTTGCTAATTTCGTGTTAATAGAGGCTGTTGCAGTTAACCATATATTTAACCTGTTTTTTGCCATTACATTATCCTTATGAATCCTGAATGTTTTGTTGTTAGTTTGAGCATTAAACTTTAACTTGTAATTTTACCTAACTCTTTTGTTTTGAACCTGGAACTTTACGGGACAGTAGTGATTATTAGTATTCTCACTTAAAGTGTACATTATCTTTCTCTGTTCCGTAACATAAATTTGGCGACCTCTCATCAGGATATTCAGGATATTATCATAAGGATATTGCTTGATATTTTGTGACTGTTACTTATTCATGATGTCTACTATTACTACACTTGATGAAGCCAAAGATTTTTTTGTCACATGTGCAAACAGTGTGTGATGTAGAAAACAGAACAAAGAATGAACTTAAGCTTGTTGCTCAACAATTGGGAATTGCTGTTCGCTCTCATCATTCTAAAGATCAACTTGTTGACATGATTAATGAAAGCTTGTTTAATGTAACTCCTCGAAATGAGCAAACGCAGATTGAAATAGCTAACTTACAGCTAGCCCTGCAGGAGGCTCGTGTGAAGGAAGCTGAATTTCAAGCACGTGCTAAGGAGGCTGAGTCTCAGGCTAAGGAGGCTTGTGTTAAGGAGGCTGAATTTCAGGCAAATGCTAAGGAGGCTGAATCTCAGGCTCGGATTCAGGAGGCACAGATACAGGCACAAGTTGAACTTGCCAGGATTCAGGCAGACCATGAGTATCGCATGAAACAATGTGGAACTGGATCATCTAGCTCTGATGATTTTGATGTGGCTAAAAATGTTAAACTTGTCCCTCCTTTTAATGAATCTGATTTAACAAAGTATTTTCAGTTGTTTGAGAGGGTAGCTACAGGTTTTAATTGGCCCAAGGAGTATTGGCCAGTACTCCTTCAAACTGTTCTCACCGGTAAAGCTCAAGTAACTTATGCATCTTTGCCTCAGGATCAATCTGATAATTATGATGTAGTTAAGAGCTTGATTCTTAAGGCCTATGAGCTTGTTCCTGAAGCCTATAGAATAAAATTTAGGACAACTTATAAGCAAGATAAGCAATCCCATGTTGAGTATGCAAAAATCAAAGAAGATCTGTTAGAGCAGTGGTTAAATTCTAAGAATGTGGATTCTGATTTTGGTAAATTTAAGCAGATGATTTTGCTGGAGGACTTCAAGAGGTGCATTAGTAAAGATGTAAGCCTATATCTTGATGAGAGAAGAATAGATAATTTGCCTGATGCTGCAGTTTTAGCTGATGAATATGTTCTCACTCACAAGAGATATTCTAGAGAAAAAAGGAAAGCTGAGAGTAAGTACGTTGCCTCTACTCAGAGTACAGGTAACAAGAAAGAGAATAAGGATGATGTTTCTCAGGAAGTAAATACCAGCTTCACCTCTAGATTTCAGAAAAGTAAATGTACTTATTGTAGTAAGCTTGGTCATACTACGGAGAAATGTTTCAGGAGACAGCGTGATGTGAACAAAGAGGAGTCTTTAAATATTCAATCAATTGGTCTAGTGTCCACTCTTGAGAGTTCCCAGAATTCTTTAACTGAGTTAACTGAACCTGCTTTGAGGGGTAACTTAAATTCTCATGATGGAGCTCCTCTTTTGAGCAGTAACGTGGGTGACACTCTCAAGAGTTCATGTGCTAATTTCCTGTCTGATGGTTTTGTCAGTCCTCTGGACAGTAATGACAGGAAATCAGTTAAAATATATCGTGATACAGGTGCTTGCCAATCCCTTATGCTGACCAGTGTTCTAGGCTCTAATGTTAATTCCTCTGATGAAACTGTAATCTTACAAGGTGTAGGGAATAATTACTTCTCTGTCCCTCTGTGCAGAGTGAATTTAGAGTCTGGTTTTGTTAATGGTTCCGTTATGGTTGGGTTGGTTGAGACACTCCCAATGTCAGGTGTAACTTTCTTACTTGGAAATGATATTGGTGGAACTCAAGTGTGTCCAGCTCCTCAGTTGTCTAGTGAGCCAGTGGCTGCGACCCAGGATTGTGATGTCCCTGATGTGTTCTCTGCATGTGCTGTCACTAGGGCTAAGTCTAAAGTTACTGGTGACTTAGAGGATAATGATGATGATGATGTTATCCTAGCTGACACTTTTCTTGCTAATTTGGACCACTCACCAGATGAGGCAGTACCCCGTAGTGTTGATAATTTGTCTCGTCAAGAGTTGGTTGAGTTGCAGGTTGCTGACCCTGAGTTGAAAGGTCTAGCTAACTCTGCTTGCAGTGAGGAAGAGTCAGCCGGTGCTTCTACTTGTTATTATATAAAGTCAGGAGTACTTATGAGGAAGTGGAGACCCCCAACAGCATTAGCCGACTGTGAATGGGAGGTTGTACATCAAGTTGTCATCCCTCGTGTTTGTAGGCAGGATATCATTGTGTGGCTCATGATTCCAGTTTGGCAGGACACCTTGGAGTGAGGAAGACTGTGGCACGCATTTTGAAACACTTCTACTGGCCAGGTATCTTCAGGGATGTTTCCTGGTATTGTAAATCTTGTCACACCTGTCAAGTTGTGGGGAAGTGTAATCAGACCGAAAAGGTTGCACCTCTAGTTCCCATTCCTCCTTTTGAGGCGCCTTTCACCCGTGTGTTGGTGGATATTGTGGGCCCTCTTCCTAAGACTTCTTCAGGATTTTCTTATGTGTTGACCCTGATTGATATGGCTACTCGTTATCCTGAAGCCATTCCACTTAGAAATATCTCAGCAAAGAACGTGGTTAAGGAAATGCTAGGGTTCTTCACAAAGTTTGGTCTGCCCAAGGAGGTACAGTCAGACTGGGGAAGTAATTTCATGTCGAATGTTTTCAAGCAGTCTCTGAAAGAGTTGGGCATCACCCAGATCACGTCTTCAGCTTACCATCCCCAGACCCAAGGAGCGTTGGAGAGATATCATCAAACACTCAAATCGATGCTCAAGAAATACTGTTTGGAACATCAGAAAGACTGGGATAAAGGTCTTCCATTCGTTGTGTTTGCCGCAAGAGAATCTCCAAATGAATCACTGGGCTTCTCACCTTTTGAACTACTGTTTGGCCATGAAGTAAGAGGACCCCTTAAGTTACTCAAGGAATGCTGGCTGTCGGAGAAAGATGACGTCAACCTGCTGGAGTATGTGATGAAGTTCAAAGAACGGCTGTCCACTGCTTTACAGCTGGCGAGAGAGAATTTAGGAGCTGCTCATGAGAAGATGAAGACTTGGTATGATAAGAAGTCCAGGTTACGCCACTTTCAGCCAGGAGATCAGGTTTTGATTCTGCTACCGGTGCATGGGCAACCTCTTCAAGCCAAGTTTAGTGGTCCTTATTTCGTGGAGAAGAAACTCAGTGATGTCAACTATGTCATCGCCACACCAGATCGTAGAAAGAACAAGCAACTTTGTCACATCAACATGCTAAAGTTATATCACAGGCGGGACGAAAATAACCCAGTCTGCACTGTAGCTGTTCCACCCGAGTCTGCAAGTGAAGCTCTCCCATGCAGTATGAGCCTGAGTGATAGTTTGGGGAAGAATCCTGATATCATGAATGATCTCCAGACTAAGCTTTCTCATCTACCTCCCAAGGAAAGGCAGGAGTTTTCGGCATTACTGCAGGAGTACCCGCAAGTGTTCCGTGCTACTCCAGGAAGAACCACTGTGTTGATGCATGATGTCGATGTTGGAGACGCAAAGCCAAATTAAATTGCCTCCTTACCGTGTGAACCCAGTGAAAGTTCCTCTCATCCAGAAGGAGCTTGGCTACCTGTTGGACCACAAGATGATTGAGCCATGTCAGAGCGAGTGGAGTTCTCCTGTCACTCTAGTCCCTAAGCCAGGTGGGTCACAGCGGCTTTGCATTGACTACAGACGTGTTAATCAGATAACTAAAACAGACACTTACCCTCTCCCTCGTGTGGAAGATTGCATAGACAAGATCGGAAAGGCTAGGTACATAAGTAAGTTTGATTTGTTAAAGGGATACTGGCAAGTACCTATGACTGAACGTGCTAGGGAGATCTCATGTTTTGTAACACTAGGAAAGACTTGCATGTTCCGTAATGCCATATGGTATGAAGAATGCACCAGCCACATTTCAGAAGCTCATGAATGTTGTAACAGAGGGTTTGGCAGGGTGTGTTGTTTATATTGATGATGTATTAATCTTCAGTGACAACTGGAAAGATCACCTATGCCATGTCAGTAAATTTCTTGAGCGTTTGGTTCATGCTAATCTTGTAGCTAATTTATCAAAGTGTGAGTTTGGTCAAGCTAAAGTTCAGTACCTTGGGTACGTAATTGGTGATGGACATGTTGCACCAGCAGCAGCTAAGGTTCAGGTTATAAGTGATCTTCCCAGACCTAAAAGTAGGAAAGAGCTACAAAGATTTTTGGGAATGGTAGGGTATTACAGGAGATTTGTTCTTGACTTTTCTATTCTTGTATCACCACTTACAGACCTACTGAAAAAGGGAGTTAAATTTGTCTGGACCGATAACTGTGAATCCTCTTTCAACAAACTTAAAGCTATTCTATTAAGTCAGCCAGTGCTCGCTACTCCAAATTTTGCTAAGCCTTTTAAGATGGCTGTTGATGCAAGTGATACAGGAGCTGGGGCTGTTTTGCTGCAAGAGGATGATCAGGGTATTGAACACCCTGTATCTTATTACAGTAAGAAGTTCACTCCACCTCAAAAGAACTACTCAACTATTGAGAAAGAGCTTTTGGCCTTGATTTTGGGTTTACAGCATTTTTCATTTTATTTGTGTTCTGGTTTTGACCCCATAGTCATTTATACCGATCATAACCCACTGAAATTCCTTAGTAAGTTTAAAGATAAAAATCAGAGATTGACAAGATGGAGTCTACTTCTTCAGGAGTATTCATTAGACATACAACATGTCAAGGGGAAAGAAAATGTTATTGCAGATTGCTTATCTAGACTTTAGACAGATTATTTTAGAGTAATAAGAAATTTCCTTTGTAAATTTCTTTTTTCTTTGTGGGGAGGTGTTACATAGCCTATGATTTCATCATCCTTTGTGTAATTTTAACGCACAGTATGCTGCATGTTTGATCACGATCGTGTTCTGCCTCAGTCCCCCCCTTCTACCGTTATAGTAGAGTAAGTCGTCCTTTCTGTTGTTCAGAGCGGGATTGTCAACTCTTTGTCCCCATGGCTTCATTTGCGCGTCCTTCTTACAAGTTGTATCAAGATCTGCCGGCCCCTATATAATGAGCTCAGTCTCTGCATCATTGCCACTTAGATCTATTCCTCATTTTGTTCACATCTCTGTCCTCCCCTGTAAAGTTATTATTGTGAGTTTCTCAGGAAGTCTCCAACCATCTAGCAGCTGTGTGAAATTTGAGTATAACTGTTATTGCATTTTTTCTTGTACTGTGTAGCATAAGGTTAATTCTTAGGCCTAGTAAGTTTTCTTTGTAATTTACGTAGGGTTCTTATTGTCAGCCATCATTAATAATAGTTTGTATCTGTAATAATTTATCTTGCATTAACTGAGCATTACCCAGTGTATTTTCATTTTATCAGGGCTGACTTAGATAAATTTACTCTTGCTAATTTCGTGTTAATAGAGGCTATTGCAGTTAACCATATATTTAACCTGTTTTTTTGCCATTATATTATCCTTATGAATCCTGAATGTTTTGTTGTTAGTTTGAGCATTAAACTTTAACTTGTAATTTTACCTAACTCTTTTGTTTTGAACCTGGAACTTTACGGGACAGTAGTGATTATTAGTATTCTCACTTAAAGTGTACATTATCTTTCTCTGTTCCGTAACAATATATATATATATATATATATATATATATATATATATATATATATATATATATATATATATATATATATATATATGTGTGTGTGTATTTCATTTGTTAATTTCAACCAGTCATTCTTTTTGCACTTTTTTATTTCTTAATGAGGACTCTAGTACTTCCCAGTCAAATATGCCTCTTTCTTTCTTTCATTCTTTATTCATTTTATCTTTTACATAACTCATAACAAGGAGATGTGATGGCTTCGGACACCTTCACATGATGGCAACGATATAATTGGTCGGCTCCAATCCCAAGTTATGCAAACATCCTTGAACTCCTTCCCCATCCTCTGAAAAGAGGATGGTGAACTGTAGAAAGGGGCCAACTTCAGCCTGGAGTCCATTGGGTTACAACAACAACAATAACAAGAACATGGAAAGGAAACAGTTACACCATTGTTTACATCTACTAAATCCGGCTTGGTTATTTCCTTGCTCAATGTCATTTTTTACAGTAACAGAACAGAGGAAGGATAAACAAAATAATAAAGAAATAATCCATGCACCTGGATACAGGTGTCCTCCATTCGGAAAAAAATCTGTAACAGTTGGACTTGAACAGCCGTAGGTTGAAGTTTGGAGGAAAACCACTCTGGGGAAGTGAGTTCCAAAGAGATGCAGTTCGAGGAATAAAAGAATTCTGATAGGCTGAAGTTCTGCAATATGGCAGCGTGACAGTCAAGTCATGAGCGCTACCAAATGCCCGTGTAGCATGGGGCAAGTCGTGGAGAGTTGGCACAATGGATGCAACTTCGTCTGAGCATTTGCCATAAAAGTATCTGTAAAATAATGCAAGGGTGGCAACATTCCTTCTTAGTTGTAGGGGAGGTAGATCATTTTTAATAGTAGGGTTACTGGTAATTCTTACAGCTTTGTTCTGAATTTTGTCCAGTTGTTTTAGTGAAACCTCTCCACATCCATTCCACAAGGGTTTTTAGTTATCATTTTTAAGGTTATCTTTGATTTTACAACAGATTATACCAGTAAAGGGCGCTTTGTGAGCGCTTGACGAGCGAGCCAACGCCATGTTATCACAATTTTCCTCTGACATATAAATTCTACACTCTCTGCTGCCAACTTGCCGTGTCGACGAAACCGGAACGATAAAGACTTGGTTGCTGATGAGATGATTAAAGCCAGAAATAGCGTGTTTTCTCTTGGTGATTTGGACATCGAAGCACAGCAAAAACGTTAATGTAAAAATATGGGCGGAATCTCCAATATTTAATTGCTTGAGTTGATGCCCAAAACTCATTGTGACGGAAAATCTAATTTGATTTCGTAATAGAGGCGTTCACCAATTACAGCCGAACACTCCCTTGGAAAACTTAAGATTGCAAGGAGTTCCTTCGCCCTTATGGGTGAAAATTTAGTTGATAAATCTTATTTGAATGAATGTATCACATGCAAAAAAAATTTCAACTTTACCTCACATAGGAGTAAAATTATTACTCTCTGCTTAGCGTGACATTTGGGTCGGGCCAGGCCGCTCATTTCCAAACATAATTGAGAGTAAATACCACTTGTTGGCTTTGCTTACTAGCTCGTAACAATAGTACGTGTGGAGAGAGTCTGGTCTACTTGTACTTCAGACACTCGACTCGGTTACTTCTTGCTCTAATATCCTTCACGTCCTAGCTTTTGTTTCGTTTTCGAGTATTTGTATTTCTAGCAAAGGAAATATGGGGGGAGAAGAAAAAGAAGAAAGGACGCAGATATTTCAGAAGTTAAAAATAAACATCCATCGCCCAAACGCACGAAAAAGAAAGAACCCAGCAAACAAGATGTGTGTGTGTGTGTGTGTGTGTGTGTGATGACAAAGACCCCACTAAACCTGTAAATAGAACGGCAGGAGGGGCACGGTTACCTACGTTTAACTGTGTGAACAAGGAGTTGGAGGAGAATGCCAGGGTTTAACTTTTTACCAAGTTTATTACAAAACGGCTACAAAGGAATAATGCATGTATATCACTCTGTACATATTTTCACGTAAATCAGCCATCATGAATAATACTGTAATACCATCGATGTCAGTAAATGTGTCATCACCATAATCGTCATCGTCGTTGTTGTTCTCTCCATCATCCACCCCTTTCCCGTTGATGACCCAGCAAGATGCCTGGAACCACTGTCTGACTCACTTCTTCTTCACTTCTGCAACATTCATGGCCTTTCCTCTAACTTTCTCTCTGTAGAGCACCACCTCTCCACCTCTAAACCTCACCTTCTGACAGACACTTAGCTGTCTGAGGTGACTGATAGCAAACCCCTCTCTGTTTCCTCTTACTTTCTCTATACTCATTTCAAAGGCAAAGGTTGCTGTTGTCTTCATGTACCCAACGACATATCCTGCCCTCGTATTCCTGAACGTGAATCATCTGAATTCTCTACTTTCTGGCTTCGCCTTTCATGTCATTCTGTGACTTAATATATCAATGTTGTTTACATATCCCCTAATTCTACTATGAAAAATTCTTCGACCATCTACTTCTAAGATGGAACACATCCTATCCATTTCTCCCTTCTCTGAAATCACAATTCTAGGATATTTCAATGTTCACAGTCATCTTTGGTTCTTCTCTTCTTTCACTGATCCACCTGGTGAACAAGCCTACATCTTTTCTTTCTTTAATGACCTAGAGCAGCTTGTCCAGCATCCTATCCATATCCCTGACCACCTTGGACAGAGTTCCAACATACTTGATCTCTTCCTTACAACTAATCCTTCTGCTTACGTTGTTAATCTTTCCTCTCCGTTGGGCTCAACCATATCACTTTAACCCGTCCTATCACTCCAGTAAGGCCTGTGGACCCTCCAAAGAAGCGTCGGTTGTGGCATGTTGGAGCTGCTGACTGGGAGGCCCTCATGTAATACTTCTTTGATTTTCCCTGGAATGATTACTGCTTCCATGACTGGGAGCCATCTGATTGTGCCTTGGGCAATGCACATGAAGCAGCAGATTTTCCCGGAGGCCCACAAGGCTCTTCATGGGGATATGAGTAGGAAGAAACCCACGTAGGTCCCAAGTCTCACAGTTCTTCAACTTCTTTTTACAATGACGATTTTATTACACTTAGAAGGGATACCTTGTACTGAAATAGTTAAGGAACACCGTATCTTACCCCTCCAGTTAGACAAACCTCTGTTAAGTGTCATCTTGTGGAAGGCATTAATGATCAAGGGTCGTATTTTTGCCACTTTAGGTGGCTTTCTAGCACTTCTTCCTTTTTTTATTAATTTTGAATTCATAACCTTACTGTTGGCTTGAAACTTATCGATATAGGTTGCTTAAATACATTACACGAGAAATTTAACTTGCCTCGCGCAAAAATAAGCTGGCATGAAGAGGAACCAGAAGCCTACTTACTTACCCCTAGCACTGGCCCAAAGCTGAGTCCCTACCATGACTAATAAGAACCAAATATATGCAGTCTCAACTAGGAGAGAATTCCGCAGACATCAACTCAAGACCCGTGGTAGAAATGCAAGCACCCTAAGTACGAAGGAAAAGAAACAAGTTATCAAGGTCGAAAGTATCCTAGGACTCAGCGCGACAATTCTTTACCCTGGAAACAACTATGGTGTCTACCGCCTTACCCCAGCCAGTAAAACTGGCTATACACTCCTGCCCTCACCCTGAAAACACGCCTCCTTATTACACACACACTGCTCGCTGGTGCAGTGGTAACGTTCCCGCTTGCCAACTGGTGGACGGGAGTTCGTGCCTCGCTCAGGTTGCGAAAAGTTTCACTGACGAAGTGGGTGGTTACTGTCCCCCTTGAGCAAGGGGACGGGTGTGTGCGTGTGTGAAGGTCACAGCCTTGCCCTTAGATCGGACTATATGAGCTCTCAGCTCCCTTCCGGGAGGGTAAAAGCTGACCATCACGACCATCAAGTGATCCTGACCGACCCGGTGAATAATTACACACACACACACACACACACACACACACACACACACACACACACAGTTGAGGCAGGTTCACTTAAAAGGAAGATCAGTGAAATGGTAAGTACGGTTTCAACCATGAGAGTATTATGGAGGAATTCAAAAATGATTCAGAGACAGTTAGGCAAGCAAGTAGTTTGATAGGCCAAAGTAATGATATTGAAGTGAAGTTAACCCAGGTAAATGAAGTGATGGAAAGTTATAAAGATGATATGGACACTACGTATGCTGAAATTATGAAAGTTAGGAAAGACTTAGAAACAAGAGTCAAAGAAAAAGCATTAGAGAGGAAGTGAAAAAAAAAAAAAATCCAAAACAACCCAAAATTGGTCAAAGATTCCGCAGATATCAATAAATCTATAATAATCACCGGCATAGAGAAGGAAGAAATAAAAAACAAAATTTCAAGAGACAAAAAGGAGATACAAATATAATGAGCATATTGAAGGAAGTATCAGAGGAAATCTGTAATAAAGACATAAAGGAACACAAAAGGCTAGGGAGATATGAGAGAAATAAGTCAAGGCCTCTGAAAGTAACCTTCCAGAGTGTGAATACTGTGGAGGCAATACTAAAAAATGCAAACAAACTCATGGAAAAAGAGGAATTTTAAAAAGTAAACAATGCCTAACTCAAAAGGAAGTGGGAATACTGAAATTGAAGAGGGAGGAGGCAAAACGAAAAAACGAGGGAAGATCAGAAGTTTTTTTTTTTTTTTTTTTAAACAAAGTAATTGGACTGAAGGTAAGAAAGTGGTACATAACCAACAGGGAGGAGAAAGGAGGAAGGTAGTAGACTCAAGTCATGGCAAGTACTGTATGTGAACAAGATGGTTAGGTTGATGTACTCAAATGTTGATGGAATGGTGTCTAAATTATTAGAGATAGAAGACTATATCAAAGAAAAGGAACCACACATTATCTGCCTGAAACAAAATTAACCCCAAATATATCAAATGATACCCTAAAATTAGAGGAATACAATATATGGAGAGGAGACAGAAATTTAAGAAAGGGAGGAGGAACTATAATCTAAAAAAAAAAAAAAAAATCTGCAAGTCAAAGAAATAAAACTAGATATACTCTCACAAGCAGAACTGATTGCATTGGAAATTAACACATATGAAGGGAACTTAATTGTGGCAAATATATATACGCCACCTAAAACAAAACCAGGGAAAGAGGCGAATATGAAGACCTGGCAGAAAGTACAATTTAGAGTTTAAGAACATTATTATACAGAATGGAAGAGAAATCTGAAAGAATTGTATTAACTGGAGACTAATTCAAATATAAATTGGAATACTCTAAATGTAAGAAGCCATGAAAGCAGTTGGGATCAAAAGCTCTTTGATTTTGCGCAGTTCTTCCTAACACAGCATGTAAAGGAAAACACCAGAAAAAGAGGACTTGATGATCCATCCGTACTAGATCTTATATTTACCAGGCAAGAAAATGAAATTGACAATATATCACCCCCCATTCGGCAAAAGCAACCATGTGGTATTAAATTGTAACTTCTGGATTGCATATGACGTTGCCAGAAATGAGAGTTACAAAAAGAGTCTATATTACAAAAAGGGCAATTATCATAACCTGAAGAAGTACTTCTCAGAAATAGATTGGGAAAAGGAATTTAGAGGACAAGATTTAAATATTATGTATAGAAAATTCTGTGATGTTTATGAAACAGGAGTCCAAAATTACTGTACATCCCACAGCACAAAGCAACAGAAATGAAAATAAAGAAATGATTTAATACAGAGTGTAAAAAAGCAAAAGAAAAAAGAGACTTGCTGTGGAATAGATACAGAAGACACAATAGTGAGAGGGCACATAACAACTACAAACAGGCAAGAAATGATTATACAAAGATAAGGAGGGAGGCTCTGACACAGTTTGAGGAGGACATTGTAAATAAAGTAGTGATCAACCTAAGCTTTTCTACAGCTACATCCGAAGTAAAACCAAAGTTAAAGATAAAACACAGTCAGAAAAAGATATTTGTGAAACACTAAACAAAAGTTTTTACACAAAAAAAAAAGAAGAAATTTTGAGAGAAATGATATCGGATATGCATGCCCACATGTATTACCAGATGTACAAATATCAGAAAAGGAAGTACAGGAAGAGTTACGTAAATTGGACAAAGGAAAAGCAAATGGTCCTGACGGAATTTCAGGTTGGGTGCTACATGGATGTGCAGAAGAGTTAAGCAGACCATTGTATTTAATATTTAAGAAATCCTTAGGTCAAGGTAAAAACTACCTGACATTTGGAAGAAAGCAAACATTGTTCCCCTATTCAGGAAAGGGAATAGACAGGAACCACTCAACTACCGACCAGTATCACTGACCAGTGTTGTTAGATACGAGAAAAGCTGATAAGGGAAGTTTGGGTAAAACATCTAGAAGAACACGGTACGATAACACAAAGGCAGTTCGGTTTTAGGAAAGGAAAATCATGTATTACTAATCTGTTCAGCAACTATGATAGAGTTACAGAAACATTACAGAAAAGAGAAGGATGGGTGGACAGTATTTATTTAGATTTTAAAGAAGCATTTGACAGAGTACCGCACCAATGACTTTTATGGAAACTGTACCATCAAGGAGGTATCCAAGGCAATATCTACTGTTGGATGCAGGATTTTCTCAGAAAAAGGGAATGACAACAATATTAAAGGGAAATTACCCATCATGGAGGGAAGTGACCAGTGGAGTGCCACAGGGCTCAGTGCTGGCACCAATTATGTTTTTAGTATATATAAATGACATAGACAGTAACATTGGAAATGGAAGCTATCTAAATATGTTTGCGGATGATGCAAAAATTTAAAGGAAAATTACTAACACAGATTCTTGTAAAGAGCTGCAAGAGAAACTGAACAAGCTTCATGAATGGAGCAATAAATGGCAAATGGAAATTAATGTGGATAAGTGTCCTGTATTCAAATTTGGTAAAAGTGAGGAAAGACCAGATTGGGATTATAAGTTAGGAAGATCAACCCTACACATATCAGAAAGGGAGAACGACCTAGGAGTAATTATCTATAACAGACTATCTCCAGATGATCACATCAGTGAGAAGGTACGTAACATGTATGCATTGCTTGCTAATATGAGAATAAGATTCACATATATAAATGAAGCTATGCTGAGGAAGATAATAACATCATTCATCAAACCAACCCTGGAGTATGCATCAGCAGTCTGGAATCCTCATCTCAAAAAACACATAGATAAGATTGACAAAATACAAAGGGCGGCCAGAAGATGGGTACCATGCTTAAGGGATCTAAGCTATGGAGAAAGATTGGAGAGATTGAATCTACCAACGCTGCAGGACAGAAGGAGCAGGGGAGACATGATTATTCTTTATACAAGTAAATGCATCTCAGTGAAAGAGAAAACAGACATGAATATATATCATATGGGGAAGCATCAGCAAGAGGACATTGCAAAAAACTACATAAAAAGAGAGGTGATAAAGACGTAAGGAAATTCAGTTTCCCAAATAGGGCAATTGATCAGTGGAATGCACTTCCTAATGAAGTAGTGTGTGCCAAAACTATTCATAAATTCAAGGATATGTATGATAAAAATGGTTTAATACCCGGGACAGTACGAGCTTGACTCATTCCTGTAAAGATACAATAGGTAAGAACACACACACACACACACACACACACACACACACACACACACACACACACACACACACACACACACACACACACACACACACACACACACACACACACACACACACATACACACACACACACACACTCACACACACACAGTGATGAGAAAAATAAATCACAACTAAATGCATATCAGGTAATTGATTACAGTACCAGTGCTGAGTACATACACTGAGGGACGATTGAGAAAATTTAGTACTAATAATTTGGGACTGATTGTAAAAACTGACAATTACTGGTAACTGTAAATTTGGTTACTGATTAGAATTCAAGTGATGACAGAACAAAAAGAGTGTAGCTTAAACATTTCTATACTGATTAGACCAATAGAGTAATGACAAGAACTAACAACTAACGGTAAGTCTGACTAGTGATTAAAAGACAATGATGAAATAAAATGATTGTACCATGAGTAGACTTGTTACTGATTACACTTTTTGAGTAATGACTAGATTACTTAATTTTCATTCAACCTTAAAATTTTAACTAATATCTGATTACTAAATAAAACTGACAAGCAAACCGACAAACAGCAGCATAAATAAATAAGAACAATTTCAGTATTTGTATTCTATTCAGTGAAGACCAACAGTCAGATGGGGAGATTGCGTACTAGGTTCTAAGCATAATTTAGGTACCGAGTATTAAATACGAAATGTTGTATATATACCGAGTACCGGTACTTAATAGAAGCATATGCCTGTATTATACTAAACATCGATGCCAAATGTAGTAAAAACACCAAGAGAAACCTAAAAGAGGTACCCAGTGACAAAAGACGAGTGGGAATTAATCACAGATCGCGATGGCCATCTGTTTCCATCTCCCGACTTATTGTACTTATGATGAAACCCGCTATGCAAACACTTACTATCCTCTCTTGGAAATAACGGAGGAAGCTAAATCTTTGGACTTGGTGGGGGGTGGGGGGGAGGAGATGTATGCATAGTATTCGAAAGCAAACCGGCTAAATGAGGATGATGAGAGTGGAGGAGGAACTTCAGTGATCTCATAATGGCTTTGCTGGAGCTACAAAAAACACAGTAAAGCAATAATTCCCACCGTATCATCGTCTTTCCCTCCTTTCCTTCATTCCTCCATCCTCTATAATTACGTTTCTCCGTAACAACTGGACCGGGTGTTGAAATTGGGTCGCATTCTAAGTGGCTATGGAGACTGTAACACCTCTTCCATAGTTATTTTTTCTTCACATTACACCCCGATATCCTCTTCTTTGTTATTGTTACAAATTTATTCGATATCAAAACGTTCTGATAACTTAAAAGACAATGTTAAGGAATACTATGCAAAAATACATCGCTGAGGAAGAGATGCTACAAAGTTATTTATACCAAGCAGATTATGAGTATTACCGCACCTACTGTATATTCCAGCGAAAGCTGAAATGAACACAGAACAATTCACTAAACGTACTAGCACAGAAGCATAAGACAAGAGGATATCTGCAGATGGACGACTGACCCATAACTTAGTTCTGGTCAAACGGAAGAACACAAAGGAAGAAGAAAAGCGTTAGTATTTATCTATCTAGTGATCTGTTATCTATCTGTTAAATATATTTTTATATTCCTATCTATCCTTCAATCTACCCATCTATCTATCAATATATCTATCCGTTATCGGAGAAAAAGGTGGTACGGAAAGGAAAAAGCAAAGTTATTATAATAGGGAAAAGAAACAACTCGTCTATAGGAATATTTGTTTAGTTTTTGCCGTCCAAATCCAGCCAGTCAGTCTGTTTTTCTGTGTGAGTCTTTTATATGTCTCTGTTTGTCTGCCTGTCTGTGTCCCCGTCTTTTTATTTGTCTGTGTTTTTCTTTCTGTCTGGCTGTCTGTCTGTTTGTCTGAGATCTGATTCCTGAGTTCATTCAGAGTAGCCAAGGAAAATATAAGACCAAGTTTCTCCATCACCTGTCGTTCTACCCATCCCTGGCACTCCAAGTTGTCCTGACTCATGCACTTTTCCTTTATCTCCATGTCTCGATTTGATGCTAATGTTGAAAAATTTGTGACGCCCAAATTTCATCCATTCAGTCTATTATGGTATTTCATATTTTATTCTTGCTATTACTATATGATGTGGTGCGGTGTGGTGCGGTGGGGATCTGTCCCTTCTCCCCTTTGGGGCTAAGATGCGAATGAATGTGTTTGAGTGAATGAGTAACTTGGGAGTGTCTTCCCGTCTCGGCTACCTCCCTTTCCCTGGGGGAAGCAGCCTAGGTATATAGATAGATAGATAGACCATATGATTTTATTCAGTTTAGGAGAGACGTCTTGTAGTGAAGCTGTCAATTAATCCTATATCATTTCCTCCAATTCAAGGTGTTCATCCCAAGCTAAATAAAGTCGTCTGGTGATGCTTCATTTAAAATGAAAAAGACGCCGCTGGACTTAAGGCGCTAATCTCCGTTCCTTTTCTCTCTTCCCGATACATCTGTTCGAAAAATTATACCATTTATATTACACGGACAAATCGACTACTGAAAAATATTATACAACAATATAATTTGAATAAAAGAATTATATACTATCAAAAGTACTGCAGGTGCAATATTTTCTTTACGTGTACAGTCTATGGGATCCCGGGAGGAACTAACGTGGGAGTGTCGTGGGGCCAAGGCCCGGTAGCTGGCCCTGCAAAACACACTCAGACGGAGAACTCAGCCGCAGATATCACTACTCTGGGTTGCACTACTACTCTCAAACACAGCTTAACCTGATGGAGGATATCCTTCCTCCATTTTCCTTTCACCTTACCGTGTGCAAGGACGGACCATTTTTCGACCATAGAGAGACGCCGTCTGCCATACAGGAAAGTGACCACTTGTTGTTGTTGTTGGATCTGCTCGGCCAAACAGATCGGAGCAGAGCAACAACAACAACAACAACAGCTGTATAAAATATTCCCTGTTTTATATATAACTTTTTAAACCTCCATAGAAATTTACAGGAAGTAAGGTGTTAACAGAGCTCTAGTCAACATGGAAGTCTTAGTCAACATGGAAGTCTTATCAGATGCCTTGCAATCAGTGTGTATGTTTTTGTTTGTTTCATTGTGTTTATGTATGTATATGTTACAGGGAGTTTGTGTAACCAGTGATTTCATGAAATCCCTAGGGAATTAGTGGAATGAGTTTAAAAAAGGATGAGTTAATTAAGGTTAGGTTAATTTAGGCTGCGGTTTGGTTAAGCTGGGATAATCTAGGTTACGTTTATGTTAGGTTAGGCAAGGTTAGTTAGGTTAGGTTAAGTTTGGTTAATTTAAATGAATGCTAGGTTACTTTAAGCGTTCATCTAAATTAAATTAACCTAACCTAACCTAACCTAAACTTAACCTAGATTATACCGGCCTAACCTGACCGCAGCCCAAATTAACCCATCATTTATTAACTCATCCTAATCTAAAACAAATTCCCTAGAGATTTCATGAAATCACTGGTTACATAAATTCCCTGTAACATATATATGCATGTGATTGTGTGTGTGTGTGTGTGTGTGTGTGTGTGTGTGTGTGTGTGAACGCTGACTTTCGTGGAAAAAGCTGAAGCAAGGTGAGAAACAAAGAGCTTTAAAAACCGTGTACGTGATGTGTAAGTGTAGTGTTCGATGAGAAAAAAGCCTAATATAGAGTAACAGGCAACTGGGGGAGAGCAAGAGCAGGCAGACGGTGCGGCATGGTGGGTGATGGATGAGTGGATCATACTGGAGGGGGAGAGTTATTACATTGTCTTGACTCTCTTTCCCACCCAAAGATGGGATGAGGTTGGATCCACAGACAACTCGAGGGGCACTCAGTGGAGCACATCTCTCCAACAAGGGCAACGTAATTTCCAATCCACTCTTCATAATGGGTTAGGTTTTCTCATCACTAATTAAAATTTCGCAAAAAGTGTTTTCCGGATCCAGAATCCTTAATAAGGTCCGGATCGGTCCTAAAACTTGCAAGATAGCTCCCTGGGACATGGACTATTTACCCACCAAATTTGGCCCAAATCTCTCTTTACATTTTTGAGTAATCATGCTAACAAACTAACAAACAAATAAACAAACAAGGGAGAAAACATACTCTCCTCGTCGGACAGACTTGTGTAGGGTTTCCCATAAAGTGTTTTGCTGATCCTGCATCTGTAATACGAGCCGGATCAGTCCCAAAAGTTAATCAATTGTACCCTGGGAGACTGTCTATCAACCCACCAAATTTGGTCCATATTTCTCTTTTAGTTCTGAGGTAATCCTGCTAACAGAAAAACAAATAAACAAACAGGGGTGGAAACATACTCTCCTTGTAGGAGAGAATGGAAGAGAGTTATCAGAGCTATCAACAGCATGGTCAGTGATATGGACCACACAATTATCCACGTATCATTCGGGACCTTGGAATATTGGTCCCATCCCAGACATCCATTTTTTAACATTATATATATATATATATATATATATATATATATATATATATATATATATATATATATATATATATATATATATATATATATATATATATATATATATATATATATATCATCAGCCATTGCAAGTCCACTGCCGAGCAAAGGCCTCCCCCAACCTTTTCCATTATTTCCTTGACTGAACCAATCTTTGCCACGTTTTGCTTGCAAACTTGTCTGTCCCATATTTCGACCTCCTGTCTGGCCTTTTCTGTTTCACTTACAATTTCTTGGAGTCCAGTCAGTCAGCCTGTTGTTCCATCGGTTATCATTTATTCTTGTTACATGACCTGTCCACCTCCAGTTGTGTTCTTTTATAACTTCCATAATATCTTTGACTTCAGTGTGTTCCCTCGTTCAAGTTGATCTTTTCCTGTCTGTTAACGATATCCCGAACATTGACCTTTCCATTGCTCTTTGAAAACGGATTAGTTGATTATTCATTGATTTTTCAGTTTCCAATTCTCATAGCCGTACGTCATAGCTGGGATTATACATTCGCTATACACTTTTTATTTCATACATACTGGCAACCTACTGTTCATGATGTCGTCATGTTTACGGAAAGCTTTCCACCCAGTTGTAATGCTTCTTCTTATTTCGCTATCATTATCTTCCGTGAGTCTTAGTATTTGCTTCAAGTAAGTGTACTCCTCGACTTCTAGAATTTCTTCGCTTAATCTGATGACGCTTTTTGGTGTATTTGGGTTAAACATTACTTTTGTTTTACTCCGGTTCATCTTTAGCCCCACGGTGAGACTTTCTCTGTTCAGGACATTTAACACTTCTTGCAATGTCTCTGTTGTTTCTAAAATTAGGACAGTGTCATCTGAAAATCATAAATGGTTTAGGTTTTCTTCATCTATGTTTCCTCTTTTATTTTTTCAGTCTACTTTTCTGAAAATACTTTCTAGGAATCCTGTAAATAGTTTTGGTAAAACTATTTCCCTGACGCACTCCCTTCTCAATCTTAATTTTTTCCGAGTCTTTAAGTAATTTAACTGTAGCAGTTCCCTCTTTTTTATAAGTTTTCGAGCAGTTTTACAACGTTCTCGTTTACTATTATGTTCCCGCAATGAATTTATTATTGCTATGTGCTTTACTGAGTCGAAGGCCTTTTCATAATCAACAGTACCTAAACACAGTGGTTTACTGTATTCTGTAGTTTTGTCCATAAACTGATTCATTCTGTGTAGATTATCGGTAGTCGAATACCTACTTCGGAATCCTTCCTGCTAACGAGTTTGGTTTTCTTCCGAATTTGTCGCTATTCTGTTCGGAAGGACTGTGGAGAGTTTCTAAAGTTAATAACGGGTAATAAGCCAATAGGTCCATCGTTACTAAGATCTTTTGAATCGCATTTATTGTAAAGCAAAATAATTATTGCCTTACACCATGCTTTGGAAATTATCTTCTTTTCTTATACGCTAAGTTAGTACGTGGGCGAACCTGTTTGTACTTCTACTTCCGCATCCGACAGTAAATCTGCTACTAATCCATCTTTTCTGGGGTCCTTCACTTTTTTTCATACTTTTAAGAGAAATATTTGCTTCGTTAGTGTTACCTCAGGTAGTCCACTTGTGTCAACTGAAATGTTAGCCATTGGTAGTGCTGTCTTTGTAACATACAGTTCTTTGTAAAATTCTTCAACTCTCTGCACCATCTTATCTCTGCACTTGATGACTTCACCGTTTTTGACTCTCAGTGATATAATTTGTTGCTTTCCTGCCGCTATTTTACTTCGTACCTGCATCAGATTTATTCCCCTGATGTTTTCTTTCATTTGATCCATGCTTCTCTTTTATTCTTCTCCCTGTTTCTTGTTAATAACATTATTTAATTCAGCTGTTTCTATTTCATCTTTCTTTGCATTTACTTTCCTCTTCTTTTTTCGTTTCATGCTGTCAAGGGTCATTATTTAATACATACTGGTTTTGGTAGTAGTAGCTTTCCCTGCTGCCTCCACTGATTCTCTTATCACGTGACTAAAAAAAAAAAAAACGCAGTGTGTCAGTAGTTTTACCACGTATGTATACTTATACATCTGTACACTTATTTATCTCTTTCTCTATATCTCTATCCTATCCTATCTACTGTATCTACCTATTTAGTTCTCAACCTGTCTATCAATCTATATGTGTCTCAGTGTGTCTATGCGTGCATTTTTTTCTAAACTCTCTCTCTCTCTCTCTCTCTCGTACAAAACAGGTCACACACACACACACACACACACACACACACACACACACACACACACACACACACACACACACACACACACACACACACACGCTGGCTCAGTGGTAACGCTCTAGTCTGGCTTCTTTTAGAAGGGGGTTCAAGCCTTGCTCGGGATACGAAAAGTTTCACTGACAAAGTGGGTGGCTACTGTACCTCTTGAGTAAGGGGACTGGTGTTTGCGTATGTGAAGGTCACGGCCCTGCCCTTAGATCGGACTATATGAGCTCTCAGCTCTCTTCCAGAATGGGAAGAGCTGATGATCATGACCATCACGTGATCCTGACCGACTCGGTGAGTTACACACACACACACACACACACACACACACACACACACACACACACACACACACACACACACACACACACACAAATACATTAATCCAACAAGGTTCATTTAAGTACATATCCTGTAGTCGTGAGAATTATCATAACCATTATTATAGACTGGATGATAACTTAGTAATTACAAAATCAGTCTAATGCCATTTTATTTCACTGTATCCCTTTGGTTGGCAGGTCTCGATTGAATAAAATTGCATAATGTTAGCTTAAGGTAACTTCTACTCTCCAATCAATTGGCTTCCTTACTACACATCTTTCACTTTTCTTATCCAAACCAGCCTGTGCAACCAACAAACATTCCTGCACGCGCAGTATATTCCGTTCTATAAGGTGTCAAAATAAAAAGACAGTGCAGTTAGGGGCAGGCGGTGGTGGTGGTGGTGTGTGTGTGTGTGTGTGTGTGTGTGTGTGTGATAACCTGTGTGCTATGAAAGTGTGAGATGTGGTAGTGTGGTGGGTGAAGTGTTGCAGTATGAGGTGTATTAGAAGCGTGATAGCGTTAAGTGTGACAGAGTAAAGGAAGATGAGATATGAAATTTTGATGTTTGAGACAATGAAGCGTGGCAGTGAGAGATGAGGTGAGGCATGAGATAAACAGCTGTGGTAGTGTGAGGTGTGGCAGTGTGAGAGAGGTGAGGTATGATATGACTTAATGTTATAGATGGCGGTGTGAGATAAGGTGAAGCATGACAACTGGGTGCGATAGTGTGAGGTGTACGTGAGGTGTGGCAGTGTGAGATGAGGTGAGACATGGCATAACTGGGTGTGATAGTGTGAGGTATACGTGAGGTGTGGCAGTGTGAGATGAGGTGAGACTTGGCATAAATGGCTGTGGTAGTGTGATGTGTAAGTGTGGTGTGGCAGTGTGAGATGAGGTGAGGTATGACATTACTGGGTGTGACGGTGTGAGGTATACGTGAGGCGTGGCAGTGTAAGATGAAGTGAGGCATGAGAACTGGGTGTTATAGTGTGAGGTGTACATGAGGTGTGGCTGAGTCTTTTACTGCACAGTGATTCCTTAACCACTCTGTGTAATATATCCGTTCCCAGACGCCAAAGATGGCCAAAATGAAGGCCACCCCTTGGTGAAGGTATAGGGACTGTATTTACAAACTCACCAATTATTATGTTGTGAAGAAAAACGCTCGGATATATATTTTCGTTTTTATACGTAGAGGCAGAAGCACTTCACAGTCAAATCAGAATAAATATTAAAGTGAAACGTTATGAATAACAAAATAATCTGCATTAATAATTGCTATTATGGAGAGGTGTTTGTCGTAATTATTAGTTAGTATCTTTTATGAATACACCAGAACTACGTAAAATACTGACCGTCACTGTCGCTCTTATGACAAGCAAAAAGGAAGTGAAAAAGGCAACAGCTGGAGCATAAAAGTCGCCCAAAATTTGTCTATTGTCCGTCTTCCCAGTTTTAGGGATTTTTTTTTTTGTTTAGTTCTTGTTCTATGAAGATGTACCATGTCTCCAGCTCTGTTGACTCTACATTCACTAAGAGGACGGCTTTTTTATATAATCATCCCATGTTTCTCTTATTTAATTAATGTTAACTGACTCATTTCCGTCTGGAGGAGGTAGATACAGTCTGCACAATAGAGCTATTTCTTTACCAGAGAAGCTTCCTAAGTTGGGTACATTGTCTGGGGGCAGCAAAAATAAACTAAAATGACGCCACCGGATTCAAGACCTTGACTTTCCCTAAACTACCTCCAACCAACTTAATCCAGCTAACGTCACCATCAAGATCTGATATATTGCTCATCTGCGTTCTCGGGTGGCTGCCTCGTCTGACTGATGTTGCCTCGCACTTTCACGAGAAGCCAAGATCTTGATTAAAAAAAGGACTTATGTAGACTATGATTTCCATTTTGAGATGACACTCTTTCCTACCAAGAGGTAAAGGAAAGGTGCCCCTAAACATCAGGAAATATGATTACGTTAATAAGTCATGAGGTGCAATGTTTTACACAATATTAGATCTTCCCACTTTTGCACTCAGGATCCTAAACCATATAGGTTGACGACAAATTAGCAACTTTTCTTTGGCTATTTATTCCATATTTTGAACCTCACTATTCACTTGTATGATGTTACTGATGCACAAGTGCGTCGATATGAAACGATATAAATAACATAAAAGGCTATAAGTCGTATGTAATTCATCAGTTACAATGTCTTCATTGTAAGCAAGAGTAGTTGAAAAGTTGTACTCACATCAGGATGTGGTGGTTACTGTTATAATGTATATAGCACTCGTCTGTGAGTATAACTCCTCCATCTAAAATTCATGGCGTTGTGAAATCAAGAAGCAAGGAAGATGGTTAAATCCATGATTATACAACTCCCAGCATCCCACCACTGACATTTCCAAGACAGAGCAGTATGGCACATTCCTTCCTGTGGTGTTCCAAAATTATATGTACACTACTTCAGTATGTGTCCATGATTAGTTCTCAGCCTCCAAATCCACAAGCATATCGCCTCCAGCATTGCACCACCACCACCACCACCACCACCACCACCACCACTCACACCCAGAGGAGATCAGCATTTAGTATGGCCCCTTTCTTCCAAATGTCCGCTCGCCTGGCTGACCACTCCCCTCACGCTCACACGATAAAACTGTTTACTGACCAAAATGAAAATTCACTGACGCGCAGTTGGCAGGAGAATCGTCTTTCTGCTCAAGATGCTGTCGAGAATGATGACGGGATCTGTCTGTCTGCCTGTCTGCTTGATTTGTCTACATATCTATCTATCGGTTTTTGTTTTCCTATACCGATAAGATTATTTGTCTCAGCCTGTTTTCTTGTTTATCTGTCAAGATATTTGTTTATAGGTTTTCCTTGTCCGTCTGTCTGCTCGCATGATTATCTGTCTAGGTATCTATCTGCGTTTCTCTATGTAGCAATGCGAGTCTCGCAATAAATTACCCTGTCCGTATCCTAAAATCCAGTAGTTCTTCCACACACCCTTGAATGAGCACTGATTTTCATTTGTCACCTCTTGGGTGCTTATAACGAAGGGCTATTCAACTACTCTAGAAGTAGGGCCGAATTATGAAACTCAGATTAACAAAAAACCCATACATTACTTTACCTCTATTTTTTCCCTCTATCTAAACACTTATACACAGAATGAAACGAGAAATTCATGTATTAATTGTGCTTCCATTTTCCGATAAATATATAAATAAAAAGAAAAACACAAATCTTTCTGCATTCTGCTAGTTTATATGTTTATTTGCATTCTTCTGAATCGGTCAAAGAGCCAAACAAAAACGACTCAAGGGCCGGACTTGGGCCGCGAGCCGCCAGTTGAATAGTTCTGCTCAATACTGACGTATATTAAGACTGTCTCATTCTTGAATGGTGTGATGGTATTAGTGGGACATTTTTCTCTCCGACAAAGAGAGTATGTTTTCACACCCTGTTTGTTTGTTTGTTCTCTTCGACAAGGAGTGTATGTTTTAACCCAGTTGTGTCAAACTCAATCCTTCCCAAGAGCCACACTTCGGTTCTATTGATCGTCTGAGGGCCATGTCTGCCTGACCTTATCAGAATCAGCGTAGGTATATAAGAGGAGCACAAATTGAAGTAAGGTATATATTATTTAAAAAAAAGAAGAAATGGTTTACCCTACACCTTAGGGTTAAATTCATAGGATATTATCAGTTTCCCCTCCAATCCACAATTATTTTTTTTCCTGAGATTAAGTGAAAATTATAGTTCGTAGTGCGAGAAGCCTATCTTTGCCTATAATAAGAAGGGTGGTATATATATATATATATATATATATATATATATATATATATATATATATATATATATATATATATATATATAACGAATGAACGTGGCTTACACATACAGTTCCCTCTTCTCTTCATTGCCTGTATTTTATACCGTATGAGAAAAGGTTAATTAATTGTAATTATACTGTAGGAAAGGTTTGTATCTGTATTGTTTTGATTAAGTATAATTCTAGAAACAAGTAGAAATAAAACATACAATACATCAGTTTATTAGCTGCCACAATAACCACTCACCTCAAACAAATGTAGAAACAATAGGATAATACTGATACAGCAATCTTCAACTCACCTAAAATTTTGGTACGTGTGTCCTTGGGAGCCAAGAACAGCGTGTTTGTTTTGCACTTCGTCCGAATTTATCAAATACCGGTAGGAAATACTGCTTCCAGATCTCCATCAGATTTGTGAACTATATTTGCGGACTGTACTGTACATTATTATTTTAAGGTACATGCAGGTTTTTGCAATATAAAACTGGAAACTTGGTGAATGAAAATAATACCGATATAATAAATAAATAATACGGCAGAGACGCAGCCTATTCAAACGTTCGGAGAAGTTGGGTACGCCTTCCAATCCTTGCAATTGCATTGGCTTCAGTTTCAAGCTTTTGACAGTATTAAAATCAAAGTTTCGTTACATATTTGTTGGGCAGTGAATTATTCAAGTGGTATTTTTATCAAATTATCAATAAATATTTCCTAACAATGATGTAATATTTGTTCACTTGATCATATGACACATTTTGTGGGATTTTCCATTTTTTAATTCTCGTTTTTTCTAAGTCATCACGGGCCACTCTTCCTCTTCGAGGGCCACATGTGACTTGCGGGCCACCAGTTCCACACCTCTCCCCTGTTTGTTTGTTGTTAGTTTGTTGGTCTGTTAGCAGGTTTACCCAAAAACTAAAGGAGAGATTTGGACCAAATATGGGTGGGTAGATATCCCACGTCCCAGGGAACAATCGAGTAACTTTTGGGACCGATCTGTACCGAATTACAGATTCTGGATCCGGAAATTTTTTTTTGTGAAACCTTACTCAATGATGAGAAAACCTAGCCCATTATGAAGAGTGGTATGGAAATTACGTTGTGCTTGTAGGGGAGATGTGCTCCACTGAGTGCCCCTCTACTTTGTTTGTTTGTCTGCTAGGATTACTCCAAAACTAAAAGAAAGCCTTGGACTATATTTGGTAGGTAGATAGCCCATGTCCCAGAGAACAATATATTAACTTTTAAGACCGATCCGGATCATATTACAAATTCTGGATCCGGAAAACACCTTCTGTGAAACTGTAGTCAGTGATGAGAAAATGTAACCCATTATGAAGAGTGGTTTGGAAATTATGTTTCCCTTTGTCGAAAAGATGCCCACCACTGAGTGCCCCTCTAGTATAATACCGGTATATCGATAGATTGTGTGGAAGATCAGTGAAAACCTTTTTTTGGGGAAAAAAAAAAAAGTGCTTTCCGTTCAAGGTACTATCAATCTCGCTATGTCAGTCAACAGTCCACACGCGTATCGGATATCCGCCTCCGCCTCCGTCTCCGCGGAGCCTCCGCAGTGAAAATGATGTCCACATTACTATCCGTGTCCGCGTCTTCAGATAACAAAAGCTCCGCATCATTATCCGCTACCGCGTTTTCAGATATAACTAAAGCTCCGCATAATGATCCCCCTCCTCGTCAAAGAACCGCAGAGGTTGCTGATCTCCACCCATCCAATATTTCTCTTTCTCTTTTTGTCATAATTCTCTCTCTCCTTTTCATCCACAACTCTCCTATCCGTTCCTCTCACCTACCAGTCCCTCTTCCTCTTTCTGTTTTCTTCTCTATTAGCTCTCTTCCTCCCTCCGTCTCTCATTGTTCCTCTCTCTCTCTCTCTCTCTCTCTCTCTCTCTGTCGCAACAGTTACACTTACTAAGTTAATATATAGGCATATCTGGAGTCACTTAAGTATGGCTGAAACTCGTCACTTTATACTGCATTAAAGTACTGTAATATGTGTAAAAAAAAAAATAAAAAAATCCGCGTCCGCAACCGCGGACATGAAGGTAAAAATAATCCTCAGTTTTGTCCGCGTCCTATGAAAAATAGATATCCGGCTCCGCCTCCGCCTCCGCGGAGCTCTAAAATTTGGTATCCGATACATCACTCGCATACCCGTCTGTTATGCATCCGTCTACAGCTCGGTTCTTCTAACCTGACACACGATCAGTTTATGGCCAGTTGTAACCAGACTGGAGGGATGATTTGGCGAGTAATCAAGGAGACTCATTTCTGCCTCATCACAAAGGTTCTCTCAATTTCATGCGACCACGACGTAGAGATGGGAGAGGCTCAGATCCCTCAGAGAAAAAAAAAAAAAAAAAAAAAAAAACAGTCTTTATCTGCATACTTGTCTGTTCATATGCAAGGCCTGACACTGCATCAAGTGAGAGGAGACTGTCAGAAGAACCTTGTAATATTACTGTCCTGACTCAGTAACGACCCCTTCTCCCACAACACAAAGAGAAAATAGGATAAAATGTACTGACTGTAGGGGAGGTTGTATCATTTTAGGATCCTTACACACAAAAGTTTTCAGAAAAGTAATAATTAGCGGACTTACGGGGAAAATCAATGGGCACAGCAGCTTATATGGGACGCTAGTGCTGGCTGGCCTGAAGCTGTTTAAATAACGGTTCAGACTAGGGATTATAAATCAGGGCTTTAGAAAAAAAAAAAAAATTTTAAGGAAATTCTTATACTACTGTTTAAAAAGAGGGTATTTTAGCAAATAATATAAATACTTTTTCAGAGAAATATGTAAAACGTGATTTTATTAAAATTAATAAGAAAGGAACGAGTTTATGCAACTTTACAGACTTGAGGGTATATGGAGGCAATTTCCTTGAAATATATACAAAAATTATACTGGAGACAGTCTATGGCTAGCATCGTACAGTACATGATTTTACTTATAAATATACCGTATACATACATTATATATATATATATATATATATATATATATATATATATATATATATATATATATTGGGAGCAGGGCAGTGAAATGGCGGGGGACAGGGCGACTTGGAGGCGATTTGTTTGTGGCCACCCCAAACGGGATTGAGGCGTCTGGCAATAGATAGATAGATAGATAGATAATATCTAGCTCAACCCTGCATCATCCTTGAACATGCTTGGGGTTTAATTCACACAGGACTTATCATGGAAAATATTGTATCTCTTGTAAAATCTGCTACCAATAGATTAGATGTGCTAATCCTACTCAGTGCCTTTTTTTACCCCTGCACAGTTGTTGACTTTATACACTGGTTTTATTCGCCCCTGTTTAGAGTACAATTCTCATGTGTGGGAAGGCTCCCCATATACAGCTCTTCTCAATAGGGTGGAGTCAAAGGCTATTCGTTTCATCAACTCTCCTCCTCTTACTGGCTCTCCTCAACCTGTGTCTCTTCGCCGCACTGTTGCCTCTTTATCTCTTTTCTATCGGTACTTCAATGGTCACTGCTTCTCTGAACTGTCAGCTTGCATCCCTCCACCTCTACGACGGGCGAGTAGCACCCGTCTATAGCAACTAACTCTCATCCCTTTTCTGTCCAACTCTCTAATGCAAGAGTTAACCGTTACTCCCAGTCCTTCATTTATGCAACAGGTCAACTCTGGAACTGTCTCCCTCTGTCTGTATTTTCTACTTCCTATGATCTCCAGTCTTGCAAACGCAGTGTGTCCAGGCATCTCGAAATGAATGAATCTTGAATTTGGCTCTCTTTTGTATTTTTTTCTTTTTTCTTGAGGGGAGCGTTTTGAGGGCTCAGCATTCGGTTCCTTCTTTCTCGCCTATATATATATATATATATATATATATATATATATATATATATATATATATATATATATATAATACTAGAGGGGCACTCAGTGGAGCGCATCTCCCCGACAAAGGCAACATAATTGCCAAACCACTCTTCATAATGGGTTACATTTTCTGATCATTGATTAGGGTTTCACAGAAAGTGTTTTCCGGATCCAGAATCTGTAATAAGATCCGGATCGGTCTCAAAAGTTAACAGATTGTTCCCTGGGACATGGGTTATCTACCTGCTAAAATTAAATCAAGGCTATCTTTTACTTCTGGAGTAATCCTAGCAGACAAACAAACAAACTAGAGTGGCACTCAGTGGAGCACATCTCCCCGACAAGCGCAAAATGTTGAGTCCCAGTATTTACTCAACATTAAATTTCTGCCCACATAGAGACTGAATGAGTCAAGATAACTACTAGGCGTAATTTACAGTCTGAACAAACAATGTATTAAGACCCTATCTTGCACTATATGTAACAAAAATTAAATAATATAGGACCACTGAAATGGCGGGTTGCCATCACATGCCATCAATGATATTATAATTTCCGTTTATGAGAAATATAAACAATTCACGCTATGTTATATACAGTATACGTGTTCTATTTGTATTATTTATATTACGGGATATGACATTACCATGATTCACAGTTTCACACAACACTGCAGATATTTAACAAAGAAAAATATGCTTTTTAAACAGCGCGGGGAATGTGTTTGTCCCAATGGTGGTGACATCTACCGGAATACTAGCTTTGAAAGCACCCCATTAATTTACCTTTTCTCATACGGTATAAAATACAGACAATGAAGAGGGAACTGTATGTGTAAGCCACCTTCTTTTGTTTTATATATATATATATATATATATATATATATATATATATATATATATATATATATATATCACCTCTCTTATTATAGGCAAAGATAGGCTTCTCGCACTAGAAACTATTATTACTTGATCTCAGGAAAAAAAAAAAATTGTGGATTGGAGGGGAAACTGATAATATCCCATAAATTTAATCTTGAGGTGTAGGCTAAACCATTTTTTTTTTTTTTAATAATATATACCTCACTTCAATTTGTGCTCCTCTTATATACCTACGCTGATTCTGATAAGGTCAGGCAGACATGGCCCTCAGACGATCAATAGAACCGAAGTGTGGCTCTTGGGAAGGATTGAGTTTGACACAACTGGGTTAAAACATACACTCCTTGTCGAAGAGAACAAACAAACAAACAGGGTGTGAAAACATACTCTCTTTGTCGGAGAGAAAAATGTCCCACTAATACCATCACACCATTCAAGAATGAGACAGTCTTAATATACGTCAGTATTGAGCAGAACTATTCAACTGGCGGCTCGCGGCCCAAGTCCGGCCCTTGAGTCGTTTTTGTTTGGCTCTTTGACCGATTCAGAAGAATGCAAATAAACATATAAACTAGCAGAATGCAGAAAGATTTGTGTTTTTCTTTTTATTTATATATTTATCGGAAAATGGAAGCACAATTAATACATGAATTTCTCGTTTCATTCTGTGTATAAGTGTTTAGATAGAGGGAAAAAATAGAGGTAAAGTAATGTATGGGTTTTTTGTTAATCTGAGTTTCATAATTCGGCCCTACTTTTAGAGTAGTTGAATAGCCCTTCGTTATAAGCACCCAAGAGGTGACAAATGAAAATCAGTGCTCATTCAAGGGTGTGTGGAAGAACTACTGGATTTTAGGATACGGACAGGGTAATTTATTGCGAGACTTGCATTGCTACATAGAGAAACGCAGATAGATACCTAGACAGATAATCATGCGAGCAGACAGACGGACAAGGAAAACCTATAAACAAATATCTTGACAGATAAACAAGAAAACAGGCTGAGACAAATAATCTTATCGGTATAGGAAAACAAAAACCGATAGATAGATATGTAGACAAATCAAGCAGACAGGCAGACAGACAGATCCCGTCATCATTCTCGACAGCATCTTGAGCAGAAAGACGATTCTCCTGCCAACTGCGCGTCAGTGAATTTTCATTTTGGTCAGTAAACAGTTTTATCGTGTGAGCGTGAGGGGAGTGGTCAGCCAGGCGAGCGGACATTTGGAAGAAAGGGGCCATACTAAATGCTGATCTCCTCTGGGTGTGAGTGGTGGTGGTGGTGGTGGTGCAATGCTGGAGGCGATATGCTTGTGGATTTGGAGGCTGAGAACTAATCATGGACACATACTGAAGTAGTGTGCATATAATTTTGGAACACAACAGGAAGGAATGTACCATACTGCTCTGTCTTGGAAATGTGAGTGGTGGGATGTTGTATTATCACTGACAACCAGACGAGTGCTATATACATTATAACAGTAACCACCACTTCCTGATGTGAGTACAACTTTTTCAATTCTCTTGCTCCCTTTCCTTGCCTGGTAGTTTATACTTGAGTGAATGAAGACATTATAACGGATGAATTATATACGACTTATAGCCTTATATATTATTTATATCATTTAATATCGACACACATGTGCATCAGTGACATCATACAAGAGAATAGTGAGGTTCAATATACGGAATAAATCGCCAAAGAAAAGTTGCTAATTTATCGTTAACCTATATGGTATAGGATCCTGAGTGCAAAAGTGGGAAGATCTAATATTGTGTAAAACATTGCACCTCATGACTTATTAACGTAATCATATTTCCTGATGTTTAGGGGCACCTTTCCTTTACCTCTTGGTAGGAAAAAGTGTCATCTCAAAATGGAAATTATAGTCTATACAAGTCCTTTTTTTAATCAAGATCTTGGCTTCCCGTGAAAGTGCGAGGCAACATCAGTCAGACGAGGCAGCCACCCGAGAACGCAGATGAGCAATATATCAGATCTTGATGGTGACGTCAGCTGGATTAAGTTGGTTGGAGGTAGTTTAGGAAGAGTCAAGGTCTTGAATCCGATGACGTCATTTTAGTTTATTTTTGCTGCCCTCGGACATTTTATCCAACTTGGGAAGCTTCTCTGGTAAAGTAATAGGTATTTCGTGCAGAGTATAATTATCTAACTCCTCCAGTCGGAAATGAGTCATTTAACATAAGTAAGCGAAACATGGGAAGATTATATTAAAAAGACGTCCTCCTAGTGAACGTAGTCAACAAAGCTGGAGATGGAAAATCTAAGCCTGGTCCCTCAAGCAGCAAATATTTACAATGAGAATACGGAAAATATTCTTAGTAAAATAACCATTAGTAAGGAGGACGTATTGAAAGAAATTAACAAGTTAAAACCTCAAAAATCGCCAGATCCGGACGATATATATGCAAAAATTATAAAAGAAACCAAAGAAGAATTATGTCAGCCACTTTTAACGTTATTTAATGACTCTTTAAGTTCAGGAGAAGTTCCAGAGGCGTGGAAAACCGCAAACGTAGTGCCCATCTTTAAAAAGGGTGATAAATCAGCTGCGTCGAATTATCGTCCGATAAGTCTAACGTCAATAGTAGGAAAAATGTTAGAGTCAATTTTGGCAAATAGGATTAGAGAACACTTAGAAAGATTTAATCTTATAAACGAAAGTCAGCACGGATTCAGGCAAGGACGATCCTGCCTCACAAATTTGTTGTCATTCTACTCGGAGGTCTATGAGGCAGTAGATAGCGATAAAGCTTACAATGTTATTTATCTGGACTTTAGTAAAGCTTTTGATAGAGTCCCACACGAAAGGTTAGTTAGAAAGGTTCGAGCACACGGTATAGACGGCGATATCTTAAAATGGATAGAATCCTGGCTGAAAGGACGAAAGCAGAGAGTATTAATAAATGGAACTAAGTCGGACTGGGGATTAGTAACTAGCGGTGTACCACAGGGTTCAGTACTCGGTCCCTTATTATTTATCATATATATAAATGATCTAGACTTAGGAGTCAATAGCAGAATCAGCAAATTTGCCGACGATACAAAAATAGGGCGTATCATTAACTCGACTGACGATTGCCATTACTTACAAAAAGACCTCGATACATTGTCCAAATGGTCTAAAACTTGGCAAATGGAATTTAACGTTGAAAAATGTAAAGTACTTAACGTAGGCAAGACCATTGGAGATACTAAATACAGCTTAGATAACAAAGAAATTAGCAAATCTGAATGCGAGAGAGATCTAGGAGTTATGATTAGTAACGACCTTAAACCTAGGCAACAGTGCATTAATGCGAGAAATAAAGCAAATAGGGTCCTAGGATTTATTTCGAGAAGCGTGAGCAATAGATCATCTAAAGTAATAATGAAACTTTATCTAGCATTAGTAAGGCCACATTTAGACTATGCAGTACAATTTTGGTGTCCTTACTATAGAATGGATATTAATTCGTTAGAAAATGTACAGAGAAGAATGACTAAAATGATACATGACGTCCGGAACCTGTCATATGAAGACAGACTGAAAAGACTAAGTCTGCATTCGCTAGAGAGGCGTAGAGTAAGGGGAGACTTAATTGAGGTTTTTAAGTGGATGAATGGTATAAATAAGGGAGATATTAGCAAGGTACTTAAAGTGAGCATACAGGATAGAACTAGAAATAATGGTTTCAAACTAGAAAAATTCCGTTTCAGAAAGGAAATCGGTAGAAATTGGTTTGGTAATAGAGTAGTAGACGAATGGAATAAGCTACCTAGTAAAGTAGTTGCTGCCTCTTCCATTGAGAGTTTCAAGCATAGGCTAGATAAGCATATGACAAATAAGGGGTGGATATAGAATAAAGAAAATATTATAACCAATACTAATTCAAAAATAAATTTTCTTTTCAGGTTACACTATGATAGTCTCTATTCTCCTTTCACACTTTCCTGTAAAATGTCCACGCCAGTTTTTCTATACGGCGTGGTGTTCTTTCTGACTTTTTCCTGCCGGCTTCGGCTGGAGGGTTTGGAGGGCGGGGGAGAGCCTTCTTCTTTGCTATCCTTATCTCATTCTAGTAGTTCAGTTACTCTTCTAGGAGCTGCCTAGCATGGGCCAACCGGCCTACTGCAGTTATCCTCTCTTCTTATGTTCTTATGTTCTTATGATGGTACTGGAGGCACAAAAACGGATATAACATCTTCATGGGACAAGAGCTAATAAAAAAAAAAAAATAAAAAAATCCCTAAAACTGGGAAGGCGGACAATAGCCAAAATCGGAGCGACTTTTATGCCCCAGCTGTTGCCCTCACTTCCGTTTTGCTTGTGATGAGAGCGCCAGTGACGTTCAGAATTGAACTTAGCTCTAGTGTATTTATAAAAGATCCTAATTAAAGATTGCGACAAACACCTCATAATAACAGCAGTTGTGATTACAGATTATTTTGGTATTCATAGTAGTCAACATTAATATTTATTCCAATCATTCTTCTACAAAACATAAGTATAGGGGCCTTGTGCCTTCACCAAGGGATGGCCTTCTTTTTGGCAATCTTGGGCGTCTGGGAACGGACATATTACATAGAGTGGTTAAGGAATCACTGTGCAGTAAAAGACACTGCCACACCTCACGTACACCTCACACTGTCACAACTAGTTGTCACGCCTCACCTCACCTCACACTGCCACACCTTACCTACACCTCACACTATCACAGCCAGTTGCCATGCCTCACATCACCTCACACCGCCACACCACACTTACATCTCACACTATAACACCCAGTTGTCATGCCTCACCTCATCTCACATTGCCACACCTCACGTACACCTCACACTGTCACACCCAGTAATGTCATACCTCACTTCATCTCATCTCACACAGCCACACCTCACGTACACCTCACGTACACCTCACACTACCACAGCCATTTATGCCATGTCTCACTTCATCTCACACTGCCATACCTCACGTACACCTCGCACCGTCACACCCAGTAATGTCATACCTCATTTCATCTCTCACTGCCACACCACACTTACATCTCACACTACCACAGCCATTTATGCCATGTCTCACCTCATCTTACACTGCCACACCTCACGTATACCTCACACTATAACACCCAGTTCTCATGCCTCACCTCATCTCACACTGCCACACCTCACGTATACCTCACACTATCACACCCAGTTATGCCATGTCTCACCTCATCTCACACTGCCACACCTCACGTACAGCTCACACTGTCGCATCCAGTTGTCATGCTTCACCTCATCTCACACCGCCACACCTCATACTATAACATCAAGTCATATCATACCTCACCTCATCTCACACTGCCACACCTCACACTACCACAGCCGTTTATTCCATGTCTCACCTAATTTCTCACTGCCACGCTTCATTGTCTCAAACATGAAGTTTTTATATCTCATCTTCCTTTACTCTGTCACACTTAACACTATCACGCTTCTAATACACCTCATACTGCAACACTTCACCCACCACACTACCACATCTCACACTTTCATAGCACACAGGTTACCACACACACACACACACACACGCACACACACACACACACACACACACACACACACACACACACACACACACACACACATGTAGGTGCATATCAGGGAAGAAGAAAATAGACATGGGTGATTGCTTGACATGTGGAGAGGCATCAACGGGAGGGCACTGCAAAAAACTGCATGGAAGGAGAGGTGATAGAGACGTGGGGAAGTTCAGTTTCCCAAACGGAGCAATTGATCAGTGGGATGCGCTACCGAGTGAAATGGTGTGTGCCGGAGCAATTCACAAATTTGAGGATATGTACGATAAATATGGTTTAAGACACGGGACAGTACGAGCTTGACTCATTCCTGTAAAGATACAATTAGGTAAGAACAATTAGGTAAGAACACACACACACACACACACAAAACATCCCACCGCCTGCCCCTAACTGCACTGTCTTTTTATTTTGACACCTTATAGAACGGAATATACTGCGCGTGCAGGAATGTTTGTTGGTTGCACAGGCTGGTTTGGATAAGAAAAGTGAAAGATGTGTAGTAAGGAAGCCAATTGATTGGAGAGTAGAAGTTACCTTAAGCTAACATTATGCAATTTTATTCAATCGAGACCTGCCAACCAAAGGGATACAGTGAAATAAAATGGCATTAGACTGATTTTGTAATTACTAAGTTATCATCCAGTCTATAATAATGGTTATGATAATTCTCACGACTACAGGATATGTACTTAAATGAACCTTGTTGGATTAATGTATTTGTGTGTGTGTGTGTGTGTGTGTGTGTGTGTGTGTGTGTAAAATCCCTACGTGATATTTACCTGCTCTTCATACACATGGTGCAGGTGAGGCAAACATGATGGCCTACATTGCCCTCCCAGACACCGGGTGTTGCCAGCTGTTTGTGTGTGTGTGTGTGTGTGTCATGTTTTCTATGAGAGAGAGAGAGAGAGAGAGAGAGAGAGAGAGAGAGAGAGAGAGAGAGAGAGAGAGAAGTTGCAAAAAAATACACGCATAGACACATTCAGGCACAAACAGATTGACAGATAGGTCGAGAAATCAATAGGTAGAGAGACAGGACAGGGCAGGATAGAGAGGTAGACACAGAGAGAAAAAATAAATATACAGATCTATAGGCAGAAGCAGTAAAACTACAGACCCAACGCGATTTTTTAAAACTATGTCAATATTTAACAATTAAGCACAATTAAGAAAAAAATAATTACGCTTCTGTTGTTTGTGGTTGCCTTTGGTGCAGGGAAAGAATTGCGCTGATTGATTACTTTTGGTGATAATGTATGTATCCTGGCAGGGAACATTTATAAACTATGGTGAAGCTAACTGATGTGTGATAATTGTTTACTAATTTATGTTTTTTATTTTACGATATGGAAACTATATGCTGTATATTAGTATCTTTTTATGACAATTATGACGAATCTAACGAAGTCTGCTGTCACCCATAATAAGAATTTTTTTAAGAAATTTTCACGTATTTCTACCAGTTTAGTGTAAATTTCTATGCTTACGTTTTGGGTGTCACTGCCGTAGTCCAAAATTAGGCAAGCTAGGTGACCATCCTCCGCCCTGGTGACATTACATACAGTAGTTATAGACATTCAAGTCGCTTCGTGGAGATCCTGACTGATGTACAAAATTCATGGCATACACCCAGACTTGCAACTCACATCACTAAACCATGCTGTTCGCTTTTTTTTTTTTTTTTTTTTTTTTAGGATATGGAATGATTGGTGCACACAGAAATTCTCCCTACAGGTGCCACTGTAATGCAGTGTTCTACCTGGATGATTTTAAATGTCTGTGTGAAGCAGTCAGACGCAAATGTCGTGAGAAGTGGAACAGCGGGTGACTGCTCCACCACGACAATGCTCCGTGTCACACAGCATTCAGTATCCAGATATTTCTTGGGGGGGGGGGGAGATACATTCTGATCGTGCCGCATCCACCTTATTCACCTGACTTGGCACCTTGTGACTTCTAGTTGCTCCCGTAACTGAAGCGCACGATCAAATGGAGTCGTTATGAAACGATTGAAAACATCCAATCCAAGACGACAAGCCATCAGAAGGAGATCAAGGAAGACTTCCATTAATGTTCCAGGCAGTGGCAGGAATGGTGGAACAAGTGTGTGTGTGCAGGAGGGGAGTACTTCGAAAGCGATGTCTAACGGATGCACCTAATGTTCAATAAAATATTATTCTAACATTTACCGAACTTTTTCATCACCCCTCGTGTGTGTGTGTGTGTGTGTGTGTGTGTGTGTACATTATATATATATATATATATATATATATATATATATATATATATATATATATATATATATATATATATATATATATATATATATATATATATATATATATATATTATATCCATTGTCGTACTAATCTAGGTTTAATGACCTGGCTACATCGTTTTCCTACAATATTCTTATTCCTTTACACAGTTATTTCTCAATCCTTGATGTAACTAGACTCCTTATCTACCGGGTATGTATATCCCTGTTGTGTCAAACCCTTTTTTTTTTTTTTTTTTTTTTTACATAGCCGGGGAAAAATTATTACAATTGATCTATTAATCTTTTACAACTAAAGTGGTCAATATATATATATATATATATATATATATATATATATATATATATATATAGAGAGAGAGAGAGAGAGAGAGAGAGAGAGAGAGAGAGAGAGAGAGAGAGAGAGAGATTTTATGCAAGGAAGAAGGAACCAAAGGCCAGGAGCTCGCAAACCGTTCCTTTCAAGGAAAAAACAAAAGCAATACGAAAGAGAGCCAAATTCAATTATTTAATATATTAATGTATACAAAGCAGTGTGTAATGAAAAGGTTAAGGTTAGCTCGGCCTACGTGATCGAAATTGCTGATGCCCAGTGCGATTTTTGCTGACCTTAGGTCTGGCGATTTGGGTAGTGAGGAGCCAACCGGCTTCGAGTTTTGCTGAAAGGCAGGGCTTGAACGGAGCAGACGACATGAATGTATTCATGAGGTCACGAAAGGATAATGGTTTTAACAACCCGAAAATTACACCTTACCCACCACTGGCAAGCACAGTGTTAGTCGTGGTGGTGATGCAGAGGGGGAAGCACTCAGTGGTGGTAGAGGGGGAAGAGCTCAGTGGCGGTGCAGAGGTGGACGCACTAAGATGGGAGTTGGCGGGTGTTAGTGGAACAAAAGCGGAACACAGACAGTCAGTTTCTACCAAGTCACAGCCTTCCCCTAGAATACAACATGCAACGGCTAAATTTAATTAAGGGAACAAACTTTGTTTGAAAGTCTGACTGGACGGGGGATCAGAGGTTAGGAGAACAATTAGTTTTTACCTAGTCACAAATTTCCCCTCGAAATGTGAAATGCAACAATCGAACTTCCATCCAGGTGTCTTGTTTTACTGATGGGTGAACAGGGATATAAGGAAAAAAAAAATTGTCAAAAAGTCTGACAAGTTCGGGAATCAGAAGAGTAGGAAAAGCAATAGCTAGTGCATGCTGATTATAAGTACAGTAAATCATCTTCAACATCAGCACCATCATCAATTTTATCATTATTATTTATTCAAGCAGTATGTCTTCGTCATCATCATCATCATCATCATCATCATCATCATCAGCAGCAGCAGCAGCAGCAGCATAAGGAGATCGCTGGCTCAGGAGTCAGAACCACAAACAGGAACATCATCAAATACCTTGAATGAAGTTAGACTCTTCACCCAGATACTCAGTAATCGAATTTACATCCAGGTCCCATTGAACTGGTGAGTGGACTGGGACTTAGTGGAAACATACTTTGGGTCGTATTCTACGTGACTTTGGAGATAGCGTAACACATCATCCGTAATTAATTATTTAAAACAATACGCCTCAAAAATGCTTTTGTACGTTACTGGTGCAAAATGTGTCGGTATTAAGTCAATAAAAAATGAACATACTGGAGGATGCTATGATATACTGTAATAGACAAAATGAATCGGTAAGAAAGAGGTGCTTCGAATATTCTACGCCACTTGGAACACGGGCCATAAATAGGAAAATCTAGTCACTCATTACAAAGTCACAGGCTTCCCCTAGACTGCGACGCGGAACATTCAAGTTCGCATCCAGGTCCCCAAGTGTACTGGTGGGTGCACAGAACACCATCGAGGCACCCACACCCACATTAACCTATCTGCCATATCTCCTCTCCCCCACATACGCATTTCAGATCGCTCACATATTCTTCACTACAGGGAGTAAAGGGAGATTTTCAATTTGCCCTCCTCTGTGTGAATCCTCCCCACTACCATACACGAGTAGCAATAAGAACGCAACACCATCGTAACTCTTACTTTCTTCCACTGCGCCCGCCTGACAGAAATGATTTGGAGATAGCCTTACCACCTGGGGTTTCATGAGAGATGATCTGGATATGAAGGGCCATTAAAAGCGCTTTTGAAGGTAGCCAGTGGGAGTGACTTGGAGTAATATATAACTTCTACCACTGAGTGACTGCAACATCGGATCATTAGTAAAACATATTGGCACGCATCTCCCTTGATACTTACTGACCTGACTTAACTTTAGTGAGTTTAGGAGTGAAGTCGTGTGCCTTTAGTCGGAATAAAATAAGTAAGTCTTGCTCCGAGGTTCAAGTGTTGAATGGAAATTATTTCTTAACCCTCAGTCCTCGGCATGTTTCCCAGTAGTGGGTAATATCGTCTGGAGTTAATAATAGTAAAATATTTGTTTCCGAGACAGAGGGGTTAATATCTTCACCAGGATGACGACTTTCTTAATTATTTTCCTCTGCTACCAGGCAGTTGTAGTCTGCCTAAATCACTCTCTGCCTGCATTGCCAAGAATATGGGAGAATCATGTACTTCTTTCTGTTATTTTTCTATGTATATTTAGGAGTGAAAGGGTTGATCATTCTGTAAGGCCTGTCTAAGTATGATGATCGTTTCGGTGGCTCGTTGCTTATTCATTGGTTAGCGTGTCTGGGAAGGATTTTATTTTCTCTCTGTGTTTATCATGGTTAGGGAAAAAAGAAATATTAAGAAATTTGTTGTAATAATTTCATTCTTAAACATTTTCCATTTTGGCAGTGCTTACATTACGTTGTAGATGTGCTATAGAGATTCAGGAGAAGTACCTGAAATTGTTTGGTCATGTGGAGCGTTCGGAGAGTGTGAGATTAGCTAGAAGAGTTTATATGAACGTGGTGGAGGGAGAAAAGGGGAGAGCCAGACCGAGGATGAGATGGTGGAACGGGATGGAGAGGTGCATGACTCAGGATGAACGAAGGGCTGAATGATTGCGGAGGACAGTGGGACGTGGAGGTGATTTGTTAGAGGTCACCAACTCCGGGATTAAGGATCGTTTTTGGAGATTTCTAGAAAGTCTTCCTTAAAGACTTATTCTGCACAATATACCTCAGTGTCCTATTGCATGTTACTGAAGGAAACCTTGTCGATGTTAAAAAAATATAAAAAAAAGTACAAGAAAATGTCAGTGTAACATGCATAATTCACTGCTAAGGAATATGTGCTACAAACACCTTCATATGCCACATAGAATCCTTCCCTAAGCCTTGTCAACGACCAATCCTACATACACAACACACTGCACTACCCCCCTGAATCACTGATTGCGTAACGCTGGTTCCCTTCTTATGGATTCAATAATCTCCCCCCTTTTTTTTTTAATTTTTTTTATAATTTTCCTTTGAGAGGGAGTGACATGGCATGATAATTTCTGTACTAGTTCTGTTTGTGATGACAGGGATGATACAGAGGAATGTGGAGAATAGCGTGGGGAATGGAAAGACGGATGGAATGAAAGGACGGAAGAGTGAAAAGAGAGAGTTGGATAGAGGAAAGAAGAGGAAGAGAGGGAAAGAGGCAAAAAGTGAAGGAGAAAAATAGACGAGTAAAGACGTGATCAGGTGAAAGTCTGAGAGGGAAACAGCAGCTAAGAGAGGTAAAAAGCAGATGCTGAAAAAGAAGTAGGAACGATAGAGAGGAACGGGGTGGGGGCAGAGAACTATATATATATATATATATATATATATATATATATATATATGTATATATATATATATATATATATATATATATATATATATATATATATATATATATATATATATATATATATATATATATATATATATATATTTTAATTTTCATTGACATTATTCGAGAAGCGATAACAGGGGTCGGAGCAAGGGAGCTAGAAGAGTGGGGGAGAAGAAAAGAATAAAGTGCAAGTGGAGAGAACGACAGAAAATAAATCACTGATAAACATACCGTATCCACTCAAACCCGCACACCCTCCAAGTTTAAGAATCATATCTGCATCGTTACTCATAACCCATGTTATCATCCAGTTCTGTCAACACACACACACACACACACACACACACACACACACACACACACACACACACACACACACACACACACAGTCTGACACATCATCGTCCACGTAACGTTAAGGGTCATCTATCCCCTCACAAATACACTTCTTCACCTTTCTTTCGTCACTCACACATCAACATTCCACCACTCACCACCACACTTCCATCACACTCTAACACTCCACTACTACTCACCACCACACGCCCTTCACGCTCCAGCAAATTAATTCTACACTTCTCGCACACAGTTGTCTCTTGCTAACGGACTAGAATATGTTTCGAATAACGTCAGATGATATTTACTGATTCATCTGGTCGAAAATTTCCCTCACCATTCTTACTTCGATAAACCTCTAATTCCGGTCAGCTACTTTTAAACCTCCACTGGCGAAGACAAGGTAAAAAAAAAAAAAAAAAATAGACGAGGCGTCTCTCCAGTTTGAAAGCATTCAGTCCTATATTTTTGTTTTCTCCCTGCAGACAAAAATATACAACTAGGGAAGAATCTCTTAAACAATTTGTGGAACTTTATTATAATCTATGATGTCTCTCATTAGCCGATTAAGATCGTCGGACGGTTGCAAGAATAATCATGTGAAAATATTTTCGGGTTTTAGGTTTAAAGGATGAAACACCCATTTACAGTCGAGTATCCTAATCCCCACTCCTTCCAGTTCCACAAATCCTCATTCCCACACGGTCAATTGAGCGCTTAGCCAACATATCATTTAGGGAGCTTTTCACCAAAATCTTAAAATCTCAGTTATCTTTTCCTCGGCCTACTATTTCACATTTGATCGCGCCAAACGTCAACTCTTCTCACTTCATGTTTCCATACACGGCAACCTAATTTTCTTACTCACTCCACCCCTCCTCTTTCAGCCTCTTCTCCATTCACCACTTTCCCCACCCAACTCCTCCCTATTTCACTCACTTCTTCCCATTCCAATCCCATTTAACTTCTTTCCTACTCCATTATCCACTTACAGTTCTTTCCTACTTCACTCCTCCTCTCCATTTCCCTTCACCTCCTTTGTACATCACAAGACGCCGACGTTATTGCGATTCCTTCTCTCCATCGATGAGTATAATGGGACAAGACCTGGTGACTCGGAGGTGGGCCAGAATGTGCAAATGAGAGAGAGAGAGAGAGAGAGAGAGAGAGAGAGAGAGAGAGAGAGAGAGAGAGAGAGAGAGAGAGAGAGAGAGAGAGTGAGAAATTCCTTTGGCTAACCGTACCCTACACAGGCATTCATATCTCGCATCTGACCCTTTTCTTACGCCATTTCCTCAGTTTTTTTGACGTTCCTTCATCTCTCGTTTACTCTTGATTTCTCTATTATCCTCACTCTCACTGAGGTTCTTATTATCAACACTTCTCACTCTTACCTTCTTACCGCGACTAAAGTTATTTTTTCCCAGTTCCTCACACTTCCCTGAATTCGCACTAGACTCTCTCTCTCTCTCTGCCCCATTTCCCTCGCTTACCAAGGCAGTTCTGCTGTGAGTTCAGTGCTGATAAAATCTTACCGTCATATTCCGTTTGACTTTGGAGTTTTTACAACACCTCTTCCTTCGCGATCTATACTGCATTTACGCATCATTATCCTCTTATATGTTACTGATACGAACTATGTAGATAGTGAAGGGATATAAATTTCACAGGAAAATAGTACGGTATCAAATGGTGTAATATGTATGGTGAATCGCTAAAGAAGATATGTTAAGAATCTTTTTGTGCTAGTATTACAGTAGTCAGTGCACAAAGCAACCCAACTCAGTGTCCATCTGTAACCACAATACCACAGAATTTACCTTTATCCAGAGGGTTTGTGTTTCTGAGATGGTTTCAGCTGGTTGGCTGAAGGGGCTGGCTTTGAATATGTCACGATTCTTAACCAACTTCCGGGATAAACAGGTCTCCATATAGCAGTTTATTGTAATCATTAATTGTTTCTTCTTTGAATTTTTCATTTTGATAATCACTCATTACTGGCTAGGAAATATATGGTAATGGTATGAGTGAAGATAAAAGTATAGACAAGCAATTGTAAACACATCTTAAGCTCAAGGGAATTTGTAAATATAGTACAGTCGAGGACTAAGGTTCGTCTAGTACTGTACTTCATTGTTTTTTCTCGCTTTACTTAGTCGGCAAATATTCTTGATCTGAGAGAGGTTTGGTGTGCTTCTCTACCCACAGATGATTCTCTGATATAATGCATTAGAGAGGAAAGTTAATGACATGCCATAATTGTGGTGTAGACGGAATGGAGTAATAGGCGAACTTTTATCACTGACTGTAACAGAAGGGTGGAGGTCATGGACTTTGGTTCGGGTGATTGCATATTAATCAGTTCAGATGTAAATTTTGTACCTCAAAGACGGCAGGTGTGGATGTAAAAATTTCGATCTCGCTGTTCATCACCACACTCACCCCTTCTTTCCTATTCATGCTTGATAACCTGCGCTTCTAAATGTATGTATGCAAAACGGACGGACAACACAAGTAACAATGGGCAATGTTACTACCACAGCTTAACTTCAGGCCAAGGGATATGTACAGTACAATGAAATGGGATACTCTCAGAAAAACACCCCTAGGGCTCCAGGTGGACCAGAAAAACTATCAAGACTTCCATGGTAGTTAACCCCTTCAATACGCTAACGTTTTTTTAGTTTATTCTTTCGGAATCCTGACGACTTTTTTCGGCTTAGGGGTGATTCGTCTAACTGGAGGGGTTATATACAATCTTTATCAATCACTTCACCACTAGGCTACATTTCCATTCTAAGTTCAGTCAAATTGTTTAAGAGCAGCAAGAAAAAAAAGTTATCGGACTAAAGGCGTTACAGGTTTGACAGAGAGGAATCTATCTATCTATTGCCACACGCCTTAATCCCGTAATGGGTGGCCACAAACAAATCGCCTCCATGTCGCCCTGTCCCCCGCCATTTCACGCCCTGCTCCCAGTGCACCCCCCCCTCTCTCTTATAACTCTCCACTCCATCCCTCCATCTCATCTTTGGCCTCCCCCTCCCTCTCCCCCCTTCCACCTCACTCACATACATTTTCCTCGTCAGTTTGACCACTCGCAGCCCACCTCTCGCCGAGGCAACACCTCCACCGCTGTTCCCGGCGGGACCAGCTCTCCACAGCAGCCGCACCAGCCGAGGAACGGGCCTGTCCTTCCATCATAGGGAGTGCCCTGGTCGGTCCATCAGGATTTTTTTTTTTTTTTTTTTTTTTTTTTTTTTTTCCCGGCCTATCAACCATTGGGGCCGAAGCCCCTGGTTATTAAGGCCGTGTGTATATATATATATATATATATATATATATATATATATATATGTATATACATTTAAACATATATACATATATATACAAACATATATATATATACATACATACACACACACACACACACACACACACACACACACTTCCATGCATACATACAGACACACTTTCATGCAAACGTACATATATATATATAATAATTTTAATCTTATTTATTTATTTTTATTTATTTATTTTTATTTTTTGTATTTTTTTTTTTTAATTTTTTCTTGGTTTTATATTTTTTATACCTTATATTATAAAGAAAAACTAATCTAAAGACCCTAAAACTAATCACCTAACAGACAAATCGCTAACCTATACTAAATCCTACAGAGACAAATAGCTAGACCTACACTAATGGTAAAAATACCTCGACTAACAGAACACCATCGACTGCAGATATGTAATGCCTTTCTACATGACATACCTGCACTCATCACCTGGTGACTGTCAGTCGAGGCACAACCTAATATAGGGGACATCAATATATGAAAGGGAACCAGACGAGTCAGGAACATTTCCATATACGTCAGCTGTCGTCCCTAATTAGAATAACTTAGGCAAGATAATATAATGTATTTACATAATTTGTACAAAAAGTGAAGAACCTCGCCCAGCAGACCACCATCGACTGCAAGTGCCCAATACCTTCCTATATTGCACACTTGCACTCATCAGCTGGTGACTGTCAGGCGAGGAACTTTGGTTAATGTAGGGGACATCTATATTTGAAATAGATCGGTGGGAGGAGGAACTATTTAAAATATGTCAACTGTCAACCCTAATTAATATTACAATATATACATATTTACTCTTCATAAAAACCATAACCACGCAGTAAAAAAGTCACATCACTCTGATCAGTCCGGTCTCTCTCAAGAAAGCCATCAATTTATCAGTCATAACAATGTCCCCATCACCCAGGATGGTGGAAAGGGTGAAGGGAACGTCTACTGCGCCGCAGTAATTTATAAGTGAAGCACGTTCACGAATAAATCGCCGACAGCGCAGGATGATATGACTAATAGATAACACCGCATTACAGATGTCACAGTGCGGTGGGAAGCGTCTTTCCATATATGGTTTTATGTGGGTTACAATGGTGGCATTAAGCCGTAACCGTGCCAACACTTTTTCTTCTAGGCGACTAGGACGGTTGGCAGTGTCCCAGTCGCCCAGGTACGGCTTACAAGTTGGAATATTTAGTCTGGTCCACTGACCTTGCCACAGAAGATTTATTGATTTCTTTCCGAGAGATAGACTCGACCGTAGATCACGAGGAACGTCCCAAGTCTCCTCGAGCTCCACAGCCGACTTTGCAAGTAAGTCAGCCTGCTCATTGCCGTAGATACGACAATGACCAGGCACCCAGATCAATCAGGAGATCGAGGCTCCTCCGCCCTTTATACCCGGCCGACGACCCTCTCTCCGTCATCACCAGGACCGGGGTTGTGCCCTTTTGACCACCAGGACCGGGCCTACCCTCCACGCTTCCACCTGCTGCTGTGGAGAGCTGGAGCGAGTCAGATGGGGGTTGAGGGCAGAGTTCGGGACTTCGACCTGAGCTTCGGCGCCCTTACCATCGGCGCCGTTTTGTCCATCATGCTCTCGTCCCTCTCTGCCCTCTGTTAACATCGGAGCAGCCGGCCGCGAACCACCACAGAGTCGTTTGGGGGTTTCTACCTGAGCATGCCGGCGCCCTCTCCATCAGCGCCGTGCTGTCTACCGCTCTCCCCCTCGCCTCGTCGATCATCGGGTTGTCTCCACCATCGCCTCGTTCCCTTCCTCTGCCGCCCTTGCCCTGTCTGCCAGTCTTCGTCCCTGCTATGCTCCTTTATTGGAGCTATTTTCGCTTATCTCCCTGACGGGCTCTTTGTTTGCCCGTTCCCCACCATGCTGTGGGGAGAATATAAAAAAAAAAAAAAAAAAAAAAAAAAAATCGTCAGTTTTTCACTCTGCATCCTCTCCACATGGCCAAACCACCTCAATGTGTTTCTCCTAACGCATCCTTTCTCATCCACATCCACACCACAACATTCCTTCAGTCTGTTTCTCCATGTGACTCCACATACTCCTCTCAAGTAACTCATTTCCACTGCTCTCAGTCTTGACTTCTGTCACTCCAATAAGGTCCAGCTTCACTTCCATACGTAAGAGCTGGTATCACAATACTGTCATGTAGTAACTATTTCACTTCCATGCTCACTTCCCTGTTTCTTATCACTGCTTTTAAGGAACCAGCAACCTTTCTTCCTTGTTGTACCCTTTCAAGCACTTCAACCTCTCAACTTCCATCCTTACTCATCACACAGCCCATGTACTTAAACGCACTCACATTTTCCATTTCCTCCTCATCTAACCTCATATCTCACAGAGAGGAATAAAGTCACTATATTGAGCACAAAAACCGCACCATCACAGTGAAAGGAGAAAACAGAAACTTCCCATGTCTGTTACTGTGTCTGAGGGCAAAAATGTGGTGAGAGTCCTGTTACAGTCAGGAACAACAGTTGATCTAAAGTTCCATCACTTCTCACTCTTTTCTGCTGGCTATACCTAACCTGAGACACACTTTGTACGATTATTTGCCCATAGATGATCCTCTATGATAAGAAGCTTCAGAAGGAAAGTGATGGCGATACAGTTAGGGTGAAGAAGAAGGGTAGTAGACGCAGAGGTAAAAGTAGGCAAACT
>NC_137064.1:22431736-22514236 GCF_032717465.1 Coenobita brevimanus | reverse complement strand
GCTTCCTTTCTGGTCGTTCTAAAGCTGCTGTTGTAGATGATCACCGTTCTTTTCCCAGGGCTATCAATAGTAGCGTTCCTCAGGGTTCTGTCCTATCACCAGCTCTCTTTCTTCTATTCGTTAATGACCTACATTGTACATCTAACCCTATTCTCTCATAATTATGCTGATGACTCCATCCATCTCATTTTCATTTGCATCCCACAGTGTCCATCTCAGTACTTCAGCACTTCAACAAACAAAGGATGAGGCTATGACACACCTGATGTCTGACTTGGATAATATCTCTAATTTGGGTAAAAGTAATCTTGTTGCTTTTAATGCATCAAAAATTAGCTCTTACATCTTTCAACCCTACGAAGTCTTCTGCAAGAGTATTCTCTAATTTATAGTATTATCCAACTTAATCTTGTACCATGTTTAAACATACTTGGCTTCTCATTTTCTCGCATTTTATATTGGGAAGGTCATATTGTAAAATCTGTTTCCAAGAGATTAGGTGTGCTAAGCCGACTCCATGCCTTCATTACCCCTGCACAGCACTTAACTTTATACGCGGGTTTTATTCGCCCCCTTGTAGGGTATAACTCTCATGTATGGGGAGGTTCCCCACATACAGCTCTTCTCGACAAGGTGGAGTCAAAGGTTTTACGTCTTATTAGCTTTCCTCCTCTTGCTGGTTGCCTTCATACTTCTGTCTCTTCGCCGCACTGTTGCATTTTTATCTCTTTTTCTATCGCTACTTCAATGGTCACTGCTCCTCTGAATTGTCTGCTCGCATACCTTTACCACTATGGCGGATGCGTTCCACTCGTCAAGCAAAAACTGTCGTCACGTTTCTCTCCAACTCTCTAACGCAAGAGTTAGCCGTTACTCCCAGTACTTCATGTTTGCAACAGGTCAACTCTGGAACTGTTTCCCTTTGTCTGTAATTCCTACTGCCTATGACCTCCAGTCGTTTAAACGCAGTATGTTCAGGCATCTCGAAATGAACAGACCTTGAATTTGGCTCTCTCTTAACTTATTGTTTTTTCTTGGAGCGAACGATCTTGTGGGCTCCTGGCTTTTAGTTCCTTCTTCATTACAATGTCCTCTCTTGCCATGACAAATGCACCATCCTTCTTTACATAATATCTCATCTTCTGTCTTGTGCTACCCTCATTTGCTTCAACAGAAATCCTACAGCTTCCTTATAACGGTAGTATAAAAGAAAAATTTATTTTTATAACAGAAATAAGATAAAGTTCCTTAAAACTAAAACAAAATAAGTAAATTTTTGTGCAATCATTTTTTAAGCCAGATCAGTTTGATTACGATTTCTACCAGAAATCAGATAAAGTTTGTACCATTGTTCCAGGAATTATATAAACTTTGTTTGGCGTTGGAAATAATATTTATCTTTGTCCTCTTAAAGGTCACGGTAATTTTCCAAATAATCTTCCTCTTACGAACGAGCTTTAGTCTTCTCTTCTTTAATGTCATGTTGACTGTCTCATATATTTGTCTCTATTATTTAACAGTAGTCGTTTGAACTATCACGTTGTAGATATCATCAGTGCCTTGAAGTCCATTATCTTAATGTACGCTTTGCAGCAGTTGTGAGTATGTTTTTAGAGACTTTTATCTATACGCATAGTCTTAAATCTTAACAAGTGCTCGTGGGCCCATCGGGCCCCTCGCACTTGCTCCTGCGGAGGGCTCTCGCGTTTATATGCTGTTCTAGTGTAACGTTGTCACTTGGATTTTACAATTGACAGTGTTATTTGCAGCTTCGGGAATGGAACCCAAGTTTTCCGAACGCAAGTCCGAAATACTTTACTGTAGTTCTACCTGTGGGCAAAAAATTCTACGGAGATTCTATGCCGGGCGCCAGGAGCGGTGTTTTTTTTTTTTTTTTTCTTTTTTAATGTAATCGCTCATTAAATATAGTAAAAGTTTTTCAGTCGTGATGGGACCAAGTTTTTTCACATCAGCAAATTTTTTGCGATTTCTGTGTCAATTTTGGTGCGATTTGAATGTGTAGTTTCGGCTACCCAAAATACACACACACACACACACACACACACACACACACACACACACACACACACACACACACACACACACACACGGCTACTGCTATAGTTTATTAGATCTGACTGATCTCATATCATCTTTGCTTACCCAGTGCTGAATACAATATTTATTCAAGTTTTGCTTCCTTGCTCATTATTCATCCTAATCTAATTGACTCTAAATAATCTTTATCACCCATCTTCATACAATTAGCGATTGGATTTACTCATCCTCTTGCTTCCTTACTGTTCAGGTCGGTTCCGGAGAGGGGCGCCTGCTCTCGGTGGGACTGACATACTTGGGTGACTCCGCTGCCTGACTATGCAAAAACCCCTTAACATTCTCTTTATCCCCTGAAAGAGGGATGGACTGCACGAAGGGTGGCATATTCAGCCTGCAGTCTACTGGGTTCACATTCAGGTGTACCTGAGGTTACAACAACAAACACAGCTAATAATGTTCATATGAAAAATACATCAGTCACTGTGTATTTTGTTCACTTAACACCCTCAGTCGATAACACAGTTTTCATTATATTTTCGCTACTGTTATCCGATGTCACTCAGCGTGGGAGAGACTTGGAATTGGAGGGGTTAGATACAGCCTTTTCTGGCCACTAATATGAGAGATCCTAAGATGAATAAAATCATCTGAACGTAACAAGAATAAACAGTAAAGAACTCATTGCCGGGTTGACCGGACTACGTTGTACTGTACCTGGTTATGAATATATTTCACTTTCGCCTTTTTCCAGTTATTCCTTATCTTTTAATAATGACAGAACTGAATCCATGGATTAAAAAAAAAAAAAAAATCCCAAACAGGCATTAAACTCCATCCCCTGGACACTCATACCCGCCATCGCTGTTGTGTTTTGCAAAGAATATCACCGTCAAAACTGCTGGGATATTACTGGAGTGTGTTTTTAGGACGTGGTAAAGATACGCCTGTTGCATGGTTTGAGTTATAAGGACATTAAAGAATTGAAGGAATTATTGAAAATTTTCCAGTTAGCGAAGATATTATTTCTATCTCTATTACAAAGTTGTCTGTGACGTCCTGCTGTGACCTGCCTCTTAAGAGACCTTGGTGTCACTAGGACACATTTCAGCGCAGGACACACAAACATGTCCTGTAACCATTATACGAGGAAAAGAGACATGTTAGTCTGGATGTCACAGCCTCGCTGGCAATAGAGGTCAAAACAGTACTTCAGAAGGTTTTCACCCATTTCTTCAAGTTCCGTGGGGGCCTTGTATCCCAAACCAAGCCGTAGAGGAGGGCTGGCAGAAGACTGCTGAACTCTACGAAGTAGGACCGATTTCTTTCCCCTACAGCCCGTAAGTCGCGTGAATCTTCATTTCATATAGAAAAAAATAAAAATCTCCCAGCATACGCAAGCACGATGTCTCTTAAAAATTTAGGATGCTCTTGTTACAGAAGCTTATGGTGGTTCGTCTAAGCTGCAACATCTGCTTCTTTACCTTAAAGTCTGTTCTTGGAAAGAGTTCTGAATGGTGGAGCCGGCAACGCACTCACACTTAACAGTCACATTGTATGCTAGCTGGAAGCGAATGAACAATTGTTGAGACAGGCGGCTCTCTTACAGGTGGCAGTGGTGTAATAGTTAGCACATCTAGCCCTCGACTGGCAAAAAGTGAATTTGATTCCCGGGACGGACAAATTCTTGGACAAAGTATACCTGTCCTTTACTCCCAGCTCACTCAGCAATAGCCTATAGTTGGGTGCCTGTAAATATGTTTGTTGCTTGTCATATTCCGGGGAAATATTGACTTGGTAAAAAATTGACTCGGAATTAGCCACCCTCATGCAGTAAACAGGCACTGATCCTGACCCATCTTCTTCGGTGGTTCTCGTTACATGTCAGGGATGCATTCCAAAATTTTAAGTAATTTTTTTTCGTACATATGATACTGCAGATTGGGAGAAACTACCAATCAGCTTTATAAGCTGCAGTGTAGGTATGATTGACAATGTTGTTAATGCACCGTGGACTAAAAAAAGATTAGACAGGTAAATATATTGAAAAACTATATAAAAACAATAAACAGATAAAAAAAATTAGTACGGAAAAAAAGAAAGAAGACAGACAGAAAGCGTCAAATAAGGCAATATATTTCTTGGAGTTTATGTATTTCATTTATTTAGTTTCAATTTCTGTGACTGCTGTGTCAATCAGTGCAGGTGTTTACCTACCGACTCCTTCACTTTCTTTTTCCTAATGCAGAATTAACCCCTACAACCCGAGATGGTCTTTTCTGCTCTATTCATCCTACCTCCTGACACTGATTTAGCTCAGGAGACACTTTTTACACTGGAGGAGTTAGTTATAGCCTTTATAAATTCCTTCAAGCCGAGGAAGTCTGTTTTTGATCTTTATCACCTCAGATGATACTGTTCAAGCCTGGCAACGCGTCTAGCTATAAAGGAATCAGTAAAGGCTGTATCTAACCTCTTCAGTTTGATAAGTTTTCTCTAAACTGAATATGGCCGTCATGAGGGAGAAAAAATTTAATGAAAACATGTCGTAGTGAAAGGAGTTCCCTTGATACCGAGGGCATCCTATACTCCTATTGTCTCTAGAAAATTTTATTCAACTTTGGATAGACTTATCAATCTGGAGGAGAGCTATATAGCTTTGATGAGTCAAGTCACTACCAGGGCGTTCTTTTAGTAAGAAAGAAATGCCTGGTGGCAGCAGGAATAAGCCATAAAGAGACATCCTCGGGCTGTAAGGGTTAGCAAAACTTCCACATCCCCACTACATCATTTTTTTTTTTTTTTAATCTCTCACTGACTCTCCAATTCTCCAGTCTCCAGTCATCATCATTATCATCATCATGATCATCACTATCTTGTTCACGCCTCATTTTATCCTCGTTCTTTTAAGCACTCTTACATTTGTACAAGCTTACATTCTTGCACCCGCGCTGCACACTTCTTTGTCTTCGTTAACGTTCTACCGTTCAAAAATTCTCTCTCTCTCTCTCTCTCTCTCAACACATACACATTACATCCCACGTCTTTCTGTTCCTCGGTGCCACCAGATGTTAATTAAGTCCATTGTGGGACTGCCATAAATCTCGGCTTTATAATGGTCATAATGTGTAAGCCAGGGCGAGGTGGTGGCCAGATAAATAAATACATACGGATGGTACTACGCCATCCATGTGTGCCGTATTATGGACACAAACATGTCAAAATGTTCTATAAAGATTTCTAAATATGTTCGCCCTAAAAATATATTTGGGACGTAAGGAAAAATTACCTTTTATATTCCGATTATGTATTTCCTTCATTTTTCTTTCTGTTTCTATGAGTTTTTTTTTTCTTTCTATCAGAGCTCTTTGATAGTGAAGGGATTGATGGAAACTACATCTAGCCCCTATAGTTCGAAAAATATTGGTGAACAGAGTTCATCGAGGCCCTATGCATCCCGTGGAGTGCCACAGGAAATGATTGATTGAATAAAATCGTACAGGTCGGGGGAAAAGGAGTGTGTGTGTGTGTGTGTGTGTGTGTGTGTGTGTGTGTGTGTGTGTGTGTGTGTGTGTGGAGTGTCATATTTCATATACTCCTACATCACCCCACACCTCACCCTAGGCACAACCCACACTGTAATTTCACCTCACAGTTTACCAAATCACGGTAATGTACACATCTCATCCCATCCCATACAACAGCTCTCTCTCCCACCTTCACCTCACATCTAAAGCCCTCAAGCACAACTGTTCATTCACTCCCACATCATATCTTATCCATACCTCACAAGTTCAGACCCGATCTTCCACTTACAGCTTTTCACCCACACCCACACTTCACCCACACGTTTTATCTCACATCCAAGCTTCCTATCCCCACCTTGCCAGCACCTACACCTACCACCTCCCAAACACAAGCATATATCACCCTGCTCATCCGAAGTATTAATTTCCATCTGCCAGTATCCATGAAAAATCTTCCACCCACAGCTTTGCAATCACACCTACTGTACCATCTTTCCAACACTTTTATTCGCACCAATCTCACCCTCACACTTATCCCTTTCCCACCAACTCCTAAACACGGCGACTTATATCCGTGTTCATGCAAGGTATTAATTACTATCCGCCTGCACCTTTGCAGCACGTCACCTCGGCTCTGTCTTATCGCCTCTCTCCCTCACTCCCTCCTGCTATCTGTCCACGACCACCACTCTCAGATAACTCGACGGCCCTAGCCCTCTTCTGCTGTTTGCGTATAGAAGAAATAAAATGACTTCGTTAACATTTTTTTCTGGTGGTGTGTGGTGTGGTAGTAGTGTGTGGTGTGGCAGTATGTGGTGTAGAAGTGTGATGTGATAGTGTTTGGTGTGGCAGTGTGTGGTATGGTAATGTGTGGAGTCAGTGTAGTATGTGATGTGACGTGTGTGACATGACAGTATGTACAGTGATACTGTACTGTGTGGTAGTGTGAGGATTGCTGTGTCTGGTATGATAATTCATGGTATGACTGTGTGGTAAGGCAGTGTGTAGCGTGACGGTGTGCATAGTATGACAGTGTGTATGATGAGTTTTCTACTGCACAGTGACTTTTTTGTGTACTATGTATGTCCATATGGAACAGCCGTAGTACTTCACTACACTACTTAAAAAACTCACATTCTTCTCTCTTAGGCGCCCCCGCCCGCCTCTTTCAGTTCCGCGTTGAGACAGGCTTCAAGTTTCGGGCAATATCTTATAATTCCAAAATTTGTTCAGTATTTTCCAAGTCACCTTGATTCCACAGTATGTTTCCTATTAAGAGGTCCATTCAGTTGAGAGCAAACAATTCCAACGTTGTCACATTGCTTGGAACTTGAAGCCTGCCTGTAAACGTGAAACCGTTGGGGGGGAGGGGTTATGCTAAAAGCAACAAAAAGACTGTCACCTCTCCTGCTTTTCTTTCCGCAGACTATAAAAATGAGCTTGGTGAATCCGCAGCAAGCAATACTGATGACAATGACCTGCAGCCAAATATCCAACAGTGTTAGTTACTGTGGACTATGAGGGTGGTTGTCAAGGTCTTCAGAGAAAGAAACAGGAGGGGCGACAGAGGCTATGTTGCCGTCTGTATATGTGCCTCGTTAGGTGGGAATCATTGTAAAGCGTTACCTGACAGCGATACATTACCCGAAGCAAAACTGATACATAGGACAGCATCGCGAAAATAATCAGTACATCATAATACCACTGTTTTTCAATCTAACTCACTGAAGTCTTATTTATTTTTATTTCTGCAGTCACCAAATGCTTCTATTCACCCAAAGGAAAGGCTATTTCAAGTATGCTTTTCACTCCGAGGACGCATTTCCATTTCCTTCTTGCTGTCTTGAGGGGATAATATTTAACGTAGGAGGACTTCTAGCTGTGAAGTGACTAATGAAGGCTGATTGGAAAAATACCTCCTCTGCTGGACAAATCATTTAAGAGTCACAAGAATTAACTTGCTATGAATGAACGGAAGGCAATGATTGATTATGTGAGTGTGGATGATAGGATGAGAAGGTGCGTAATGGATGCAAGAGCATATACTGTAGAGGTTGGGGGAGTGGATATTCTGACTACCACTTGGTGGTGGTGAGAATCAAGGTTCAAATGAAATGGAGGAACAGAAGAAGGGAAGGACAGGAGTAAGTAGTTCATACAAGGAGGTTGGAAAGATTACAAGAGGATGGAAAAATGGCAGAATATAAGAGAGAAGTGGAGGAGCAATTGGGTAAATATGGATTGGGGCAGATTGGGGACGTGGAAGGTGTGTGCAAGATATTCACTACAGAAATCTGTGCAGCATGTGAGGTAGTGTGTGGGATGAAGAGGAGACGAAAGGGGATGCAAGGAACAGCACGGTGGAATTAAGAGGTGAGACGGGCTGTGGCATAAAAGAAGGAAGCATATAGTGAGTGGATGAGAAACAGGAATGTGGAAGAAGTTGAGAGACGGAAGAGAGAGTTATATGTAGAGAGGAAGAGGGAAATGAAAAGATAAGTGAGGGTAAGAAGAGAGTGGATGAGGAATTTGGAAGGAATTTGAGTGTAAAGTGGAGGGAATGTAAGAAAATGTTCTTGAAAGAGGTAAAGAGAGTTAGACAGGGTGTCAAAGAAGTTAGTCGGGGAGTGAAAGGTAAAAATGGTCTATTACTGGTAGAGAAGGGAGAAAGAGTGAGTAGATGGAGAGAACATTTTAAGGAATTGTTGAACAGAGAGATTGAAAGTAATGCGAGTATAAGTGACTGGGGAATGACTGGGAGAAGAAGGGATGAGAAGAGAGGAAGAAATCAGTAGGATGGAAGTTGTGGAAGCAATGAAGAAAGTCAAAATGGGGAAAGCCCCAGGAATTGATGGAGTGTGTGGTGAAATGCTGAAGCATGGTGGCGGGATAGTAGTAGAATGGATGTGGAAGATGTGCAGATTGGCCTGGGAGGAAGGTAGAGTCCCAGAGGATTGGAAGTCAGGTATAACTATTCCCCTGTACAAAGGAAAAGGGGAAGAAGAAACGTGTGGTAATCATAGGGACATTTCTCTTCTTAGTTTAATAGGAATAATATATGGTACGATATTTATTGATAGAGTTAGGGAAATAACAGAGAAATTAGTTGGGGAAGAACAGGGAGGTTTTAGGAAGGGAAAAGGTTGTGTAGATCAGATATTTATTCTTAGCTCTTTAGTGGAAAAGTTTCAAGAGAAGGGAAAGAAACTGTATGCAGCCTTCATGGATTTGGAGAAAGCATATGACAGGGTGGACAGACAAGGACTATGGAAAGTATTAAGAGTATGGAATAAATTGGAAGTTGTTGAATGCCATGAAGAGTATGTATGAGGGTGCAGTGCATGAGATAGTGAACTGAGTAAATTTTTCTGTTTGAAGGTTGGACTGATACAGGGATATTGTCATGTCTCCATGGTTGTTCAATCTGTATATGGATGGGGTTATAAAAGAGATACAAGGTAGGGAAGTAGATATATGTTGGAGCGGCCCGAATGAGTGGGGGCAGTGTTCGGAAACTCTTTGTATTGTTGTTTGCAGATGATACTGTGTTGTTAAGAGAAGACGAAGGGGAGCTGCAAGGCTTTGTGGATGAGTTTGGGAGAGTGTGTAAGAAGGTGAATGTCGGAAAGTGTAAAGTTATGGTTTTCGAGAGAAATGAAGTCAGTGAATGTACAGTGAGGTTGGATGAGGAGGAAATGGAAAATGTGAATGCATTTAAGTACTTGGGTAGTGTGATGAGTAAGGATGAAAGTTTAGAGGGTGAAGTGCTTGAAAGGGTACAACATGGAAGAAAGGTTGCTGGTTCCTTTAAAGCAGTGATAAGAAACAGGGAAGTGAGCATGGAAGTGAAAAAGTTACTGCAGGACAGTATTGTGATACCAACTCTAACGTATAGAAGTGATGCTTGAACCTTTTTGGAGGGACAGAAGTCAAGAGCGAGAGCAGTGGAAATGAGTTATCTGAGAGGTGCATGTGGAGTCACATGGAGAGACAGACTGACAAATGAGGAAGTGAAGGAGCGTTGTGGTGTGGATGTGGATGTGATAGAAAGCGTTAGGAGAAACACACTGAGGTGACTTGGCCATGTGGAGAGGCTGGAGAGCGAGGGACTGACGAGGAGAGTGTATGTGAGTGAGATGGAGGGGGGGAGACGGAGGAGGGAGGCCAAGGATGAGATGGAGGGATGGAGTGGAGAGGCATATGAGAGAGGAGGTGTGTGAACTATGAGCAGGACAGTGAAATGGCGGTGGACAGGGCGACATGGAGGCGATTTGTTTGTGGCCACCCCTTACGGGATTAAGGCGTCTGGCAATAGATAGATAGAAGAATTAACTGAAAAAAAAAAAAAAAGTAACCGGCTTGAAGAAGCTAAGGTAACGAACATACTGGGGTAAAGAAGACCATCGCCAAACACGTCATGACTGCACAAGAGTTGAGAATTAACCCTTTCAACAGTGTGACGTGCCATTTTTTTATTTTTATTTTGGTATCCCCTGCCGATTTTACAAAGATTTATGGATTTTTTTAAAATTCGAGAGTTTAACACACCCTTCATTAATCCTTTCTTTGTTCGAGATCCAACCCAAGTTGAAGAAAATCATCTGCTGGTAGCTTGTATAAATGAAGAGTTCATCGTAATGAAGGAGTTAATGACTTACACAGTGATACACCATTTCTTCTTTCGGTTACGAGACGCAACTTCTAAAACGAGGCTCTTACAAACCACAAAACTATTCTTAACTTACACACTGAATCGTCCTGTGATGAGGATAATCTAATATTCAGCTTTATTTATTTGCACTACAAGAACCACAGAAATGCGATCCCCAGCCCCTGCCCAACATCCACCACTCATTCATCGTGGTAGATTTCTTAATTAATGCATTCCAAAGCCTGACAGCTGTTGCAACGGCGGAAGTAACTGTTGAAATCATAAGAATCACAGTCACCTCTCGCTTATCATCATAGCAGCATCTGGTTTGGAGCGAAAGGCCCACTAAAAAACAACCTAATATTAAAATCGTATTTTTTTATTTTATTCTCATGCGGGAACAGCTCTTGGGGGGGTCCTGCCCGTCTGTCTCTCATTACAGTTTTTCGGACGTGAGTGGCGTCTCTCCCGCAAACTTTTGTGAAGCCCCATATTACACCCTTGATGGTCCCTCCTGTCGAGTACTTTTGTATTTGCGTAAGGCTGCCGAATAAGCACTATATTTAAAGCGACACATTTTTCGAAACTTTAATGGTGCTTGACTGGTGATAGGAGTCGACCGCTATTGATGGGCACTAACGATAATGTCTGTAATTCATGTACATTTTCTTTTCACTTTCCTGGATCCTACCTGGCGGCATATGACCCTGGCAGTTGCGCGGTCAGATTTTATTTAATACAATCAATCAGTCCTGGATCCTATTCATCTCATGCAGACTACAAGAGTGGGAAGAAGGTTAGGAGGATCATGGTGATTATGACGAAGAAGAATGAGTTGAGGATCCATATGAATATGAATTAAAAGGTGGTTAGGTCATAGGAATTAAACACACACACACACACACACACACACACACACACACACACACACACACACACACACACACACACACACGCCCGTGCTATTTAAAAACTGCAAAAATATAAGCCAGGTGAAAATGGGTAAATCTACAATGTTATAAACTGTGCAAACTTTATTGTTGTTGGACAACTGTAGCAAAAAAACACTGTTGCAATTGACTTTCACTAGAGTCAGAGACTTAATAATTATTCAAATTACAGTATATACAAACCCTGCATGCATAGTTGCAATTTTGTCAATCGGAGTAGATCCGAAACTATGAAACTATGTACAAAATGACGACTACTGAGGTCTAATCACTTTGAAAACACACACACTCACTATCAGTATTCACGACAGAACGTTTGGTAGTTAAGAGGTGATCCCTTTTCTTTCCTTTCAGTGCTATAACGCATTTTTCGTTTTATTCTTGGATCCCGCTGACGATTTCATTCAGTTCACAAGAAACTTTTGATACTGGAGAAATTAGATACAGGTTTCATTAACTCGTTTAATACGAGAAGCTTTCAGTAAGTTATACAAAATCGTCTGGAAACAGCGATAATTAATCAATAAAACACATCGCCGCGCCGGGATGAAGGGGTGAATCCGTTGATGTCATTTTTATTTGATTTTATTGCTGTTTCAAGAATATTTTTGTCCAGGTTAAAGGAAAATTTTTGATTTGGAGTCGTTAGAGACAACAATCATTAACTCTTCAGTCCTTTTCAAGTTGACGAAATCGTTAGTCAGCTGTAAGAATAATGCAACAATGACGTTATGATCTAACAGCATGATCTATAATTTTCATTCCTCTATCCATCATGAGGGATCTCCGTAAAGCAGATTAAAATCGTCAACACAGAGCAAGAATACAACACACAATGCGTTTTCAGGGAGGAGTGAAGCTTGGTATGCTGACTGAGTAGCACATGGAAGTTATACAGTGCCTGTTCTTTAGCAATTTATTTCGCACATTAGTTTTCAGTATCATCCTGTGTGTTATTGATACGAACCATGGAAATAGTAAGACGACGTAAATGTCATGAAATAAATGTTACGCATACCCGGTATATAATGTATAGCTAAGCAAGATGTTTCATGAGGCGTCCTATGCCATGTAACATACGGCTCCACACCACCCACCACAACACCTACCACAGCTCTTCACGAACGTGCGCGAGATGGTTAATAGGTGATATCAACAATAACAACAACAACAATATTGATAACAATAATAATAATAACGACAGCAATTATAACAGTAACAATAACAACAACATTAACAGCAAGAAGAAGCAGTAGAAGAAAAAAATACGAACAGTAACGGCCGCGTGAGTCCTAATCCTCATTCAGGAAGCTCTGGTACTGGAGAGGGACGCCTTCATGTGATGGCACCGATATAACTGGGAAGCCGAGATGAACTATCCCACAAATGGAGGGTGGTGGACTGGAGGAGTGGGCTAACTTGAACCTGCAGTCCACCAGGTTCATGTTCAGGTAAGTCTGTGTTTCAGCAACAACAATGGAGCTTTCCTAAGTCTACTAATACCTCCGCCTCCAACACGCCTTACAACCTGAATACGACCTAAAGTTGCTAAGCAAGTAACCACTACCTCACATAACAATTCCAGTTCCTTAGGCAGTTACGTAATTATAATTTCCTTGAGCCTGAGTTGGGCATAAAAATGCTTGTCTGTCCCTGCGTGTTCATCCACACAGACAACAAACACTTGACAACTATACAGAATGAATATTTAGGCCTATGTAAAGAAATACAACAAGCATAGAAATTATATAGCATAAAGACTTTTTGAAGAGAGAACCTCTATTTTTACACAGAAAAAATCATCTGAGAAATTACTAATATGCCGGGAGTCGAACCCGGGACTCTCAGGTGAGAGCCAAGCAGCATACCACTACACCACGACCAAATAATAGTTAACTCACGTTGTCACAATCTTGCAACCAACGTCCCTCCGCCCCCACTGTGGGCCTGAAGAGGGTGAGTTAACCCCCTGGCACTCGGGCAAGTAGATGCTCTCTTCATTCTGACTTGCCGTAAGTGCTTGGGATAGATTAAAAGCATCTACTTGCCCGAGTGCCAGGGGGTTAACTCACCCTCTTCAGGCCCACAGTGGGGGCGGAGGGACGTTGGTTGCAAGGTTGTGACAACGTGCATATACTGTTATCTAGTCGTGGTGTAGTGGTATGCTGCCTGGCTCTCACCTGAGAGTCCCGGGTTTGATTCTCGGCATATTGGTAATTTCTCAGATGATTTTTCCTGTGTAAAAATACAGGTTTCTCTCTTCATTCTGACTTGCCGTAAGTGCTTGGGATAGATTAAAAGCATCTGCTTGCCCGAGTGCCAGGGGGTTAACTCACCCTCTTCAGGCCCACAGTGGGGGCGGAGGGACGTTGGTTGCAAGGTTGTGACAACGTGAGTTAACTATTTTCTGGTCGTGGTGCAGTGATATGCTGCCTAGCTCTCACCTGAGAGTCCCGGGTTCGATTACCGGCATATTGGTAATTTCTCAGATAAAGACTTTTTACCAGTAACAAAGGGTTTGGATCCTTTACAACTAGGACTTCCGCTGATAACTCGAGCCTTTTAAAGTACGACTCGACAACGCAGTCGATTTAGATCTGCCCATCGCGGAAGTTTCTTCGTCCCATAACACAAAGCGTGGCTGTGACTATTGTTAGCCTCTTCACAACTATGACGTATTTTGTTATTTGTTTTTGCTATTACTAAACGACTCTATTATTCTTAGGAAACTTTTTTTTTTTTTTTCCTGGGGTTGTTGCATACAGCCTTCATTAATCCGTTCAGTACGTCTTCCCTCTCTCCTCTTTCACCCTCTCACTCCCTCTGTTTCTCCTCTCTCGTACAGACTTTCCCATCCCAACCTGCCTCTCTCTCTCTCTCTCTCTTTTTCTGTCTCTCGTCAAGAGCTTAAGTGGCTGATGAGACCTCAAGTGGTACGTAAGGCAGGGCAGGGAGCGGGAGATAAGTAGGTAAAAAGGATGAGACAAACAAAGAATGAGATAATGGCGAATATACGGAGAACGAAGATCAAGGGGAACATCAGAGAAGAGTAAGGCTTAGGGATGAATTATAGTGAGCATAGGAGGCTTTGTTGCATTTTTTTTCCACAGACTTACTTAGCATACTGCACCTCAAAATTGTCTGCCAAGTGAATGAAATGGATGAAGAAAACTGACCGTAAGATAAGACAAACAGAAAAGAATTTAGGACCTTGTTCTGGCATAGGAACCTTCGTAGCTCTTCTTCAGTGGTGATTATTACCTCCGCCAAGGAGTTTTTTTTTTTTTTTTTCACTTGTACATATTATCTTCATTGCTATGCTGTCGACATGATTTACACCAGTACAATACAAAAGAAGCCTGAAGTGCAATATGCAAAATAAGTCGCTATGAGAAAGGCATTGCTGTATGTCTAAAGTTGCTGAAAGTATGACCCAAACGGGAGGAGGTGAAAGGCCTATTTATTGAGCTGAGGTCATTAAGGCACACAGTCAGTGATTGCTGAGTCTAAGGCATCCCCGGAAACACGACCTGCAACAGGAGACTTGATAAGGGGACCAATTAACAAAATTAGACATACAGTTGCCGTGTATTTTTTCCCATTTCACAGCGTGCACCAGGAATGAGCAAAGCATGATCTTTTTTCAGCCTGACGATGATGATGAACAAAAGTTTCAGAACAATATATTGCCTAGCAACCGTTAGAGAAAACTATTTAGAGCTGACTACGACATTGTTTTAGAAACTTTTACTGAGTAAACTGTCATTATACACGTTAGCTGCGAGCCTCTAGGCTTCATATAGTCCTCTGATGGGGAGTGGAATTATACAGATTTTATAGTCTTGTTCCTATTATTTGGCTTTTCTACATTTTTAATCTTTGTCTTCAGACAATGTTATTTAGTTTCAGAAAGACTTGCTGAACTGAAGCTGTAAGACACCGGCTTCAGTGAGTCATTCAATACAAGGAATCTTTTCCTTGATCCGAGAAATCGTCTGGGATAATAAAAACCAACAAAATGTTATCGCAGTGATGGACTTACTAACCTTTAACCCCAATAGGTTACTGTACATGGCCAAAGAAGGAACATATAAAATTATGGACTGAGTGTGTGTGTGTGTATGTGTGTGTGTGTGTGTGTGTGTGTGTGTGTGTGTGTGTGTGAATTTTTGAGTGTGTTATAACTATATGTACCTGCAAGAATGCTTGTTTGCTTATGTGAAAAAGTGTTTGCATACATGTTTGTGTGTCCGTGTGTGTGGTTGTGAACTGGCCTGGGTGTTCTGTAGGTGAGGCTGCATAATTTGAAGTGTTTATGTGAGAGGTGAGAGTGTATAGCTGAGTGAAACAATGGTGTGTGTGTGTGTGTGTGTGTGTGTGTGTGTGTGTGTGTGTGTGTGTGTGTGTGTGAGTGAACCGCGACTCCATAACATTTAAGAAAACGACAGGCAAAGACATAAAAGAAGAGAGTAAGTGAGGAAGAACAAGACGATATAGTGAGGCCTGTAGCCATGTGGTCGAGAGATGTACCTGGTGTAACGAACGAGGAATGTATCTAAAAAAGTACACATGAAAAGATCCAAAGCATACAAATGCACCTATTCTTCTGTTTACTTCGCCTGTTCTCTTTGTCTGTCCCTGTCTCAGTCAGTCAGTCTGTCTGTCTGTCACACACACACACACACACACACACACACACACACACACACACACACACACACACCTCTCTCTCTCTCTCTCTCTCTCTCTGTATCTATCTATCTATCTATATATATAAGAGATGCTACCCAAAACTTCCAGTAATTTGAATATTGTAGGAAAATAAGTTACCTTACCTCCTAGTTCTCAATGTCGCCTTCGAAGTAGTCCCTTTGGGCATGTATACAGTGGTCCCAGCATATTTTCCACGAGTCAATGCATCCCTGGAAGGCTGCAGGCGTGATGGTCTTGAGCACCTCCCGCGATTCTGTCTGGATCTCCTCTGTCGAGTCACATCGAGCCATTTCAGTTGTAATTTCAGCTTGGGAAACAGTAAGAAGTCGCAGGGGGCAAGGTCAGGTGAACAGGGTTGGTGGGGAATGACTGCAGTGTTAGTGGAAGCCAGGAACTGCCGGACGATTGATGTGTGGGCAGGGGCGTTGTCATGTTGCAGGACCCAGTCCTTGTTGTTCTGGACGTTTGCGGAGGATGTACTCCCTCAGACACTGCAAATCTTCACAGTAAAACTTTCCGCTGACAGATTGACCAGGTGGGACGAATTCCTTGTGAACAATCCCTTGGATATCGAAGAAAATAATCAACATCGAATTGACAATGCGCGCCATTGGTCCACCATTGCAAAATCACCAAACCACCTACACACCACGTTACAATGGTAAGCGTAGCTCAACAACACGTCTGTTCACAGACACGGCCGGGCCCACACTGACGCATAAGGGGTGCTGCTGACTCCTCCTAGCAGCAAAAGGCAAAACTGCTAATGGTTGGCAACATCTGTTCAAATTACTGGAACTTTTGGGTTGCATCTCGTGTATATACAGTATATATATATATATATATATATATATATATATATATATATATATATATATATATATATATATATATATATATATATATATATATATATATATATATATATATATATATAGATATATATATATATATATATATATATATATATATATATATAACCCATTGGATCCCAGGGGCGCTGTGCAAGGCATGGCACTTGATCGGGTACTAAGCGTACCGCCCTCCGCCTGTCGGCTCATAGTCGCGAAGCTCATAGGCCCCTACCCGGGGGTTCCCCTACTTTGTACGGACTTGAAAAATCCCAGTTCTCTCCAGCATTCCGGACACCGGGCCCCAATGGGTTAAAGAGACTGATAGGTTTGCCAGTCATTAACCCACTGGATCTCAGGGGCGCTGGGCGAGGCATGGCACTTGATCGGGTACTAAGCGTACCACCCTCCGCCTGTCGGCTCATAGTCGCGAAGCTCATAGGCCCCTACCCGGGGGTTCCCTACTTCATACAGACTTGAAAATTCCCAGTTCTCTGCAGTATTTCGGACACAGGGCTCCAATGGGATATATATATAATTGCCAGACGCCTTAATTCCGTAAGGGATTATATACCACGCATCTGAATATGCACGTTAAATACGTAAGAAAAAGAAAGAAAGAGAAAAGTACTTAAGTGAGACTGTTAAAAAAAGGAGTTAGAGTGAATGCACGAGTGACGGCAAATGAATGACTGAAGAAATACTTACGATTCATAGGTGTCTGGGCTGGGATGGATGTTGGTCTGTCTTCCCTGGGTAACAAATGCGACAAATTCAAGCAGTACCAATTTTGGAGTTTATGAGGGAAGGAGGCGTGTTGTGGAAGGGGGAAGAGAGGGCGTTGTTGACTTAGTACACGACTGCCAGGAGGTGGTTTTGTCAAGGCCCTTCTCACATGATGCAGATTCAGACAGCAGACATAGAAACGGAAAAGGGGAGATTGTTTTGGGTCACGTATTTTGGGTGACATGAAAGGGCTTTCTAGCACAACTTTTGTAGCATTATACGAGTATCTTGCCTAGAACATTTTTCATATTGCATCAGTAACGGCATAAGCTTACATACATAACGTAAATAAGGATGTGCAGAATAAACAGCTAAGGAAGAGGTATTACGTTCTTCAAAGCCGCCCTATGCTTCACTCCAAGAGCACTCACTTACACTACATCTTATTGTCTGGTAAGAGTTAAAATTGAATAAGGACAGGTCACCTTGCCGACGATAACTGAGGAATTTATGTTTATTAAATCCGAAAATACACCTTGTTTAGCTTGTAAAGGTCTTGGCAGAGAGAGAGAGAGAGAGAGAGAGAGAGAGAGAGAGAGAGAGAGAGAGAGAGAGAGAGAGAGAGAGATGATCCCAACTCTCCTGTCATTTTCATATCTTACTGGCTCACTTCCTGACAGACAAACTTCTTGTCTCTCTCTCTCTCTCTCTCTCTCTCTCTCTCTCTCTTATTATATCCTTCCTTGTCTTGTTGATAGCCCCTCAATACCCTGCCTTTGATTTCGTTTCCTGTTCGATTGTGCACAGTTACTGTTCCTTCCCCCGTCTCTTACTCCTCCTCCTCCTCCTTCTTCTACTCATTCTCTTCTTCTTCCTTCTTCTTTTGTTTCTCCCTCTTCCTTCTCCTTCTCTTATACTTCTCCATTTCCTTTTCTTTCCCCATCTTATCTTCTGCCTCTTCTTCCCCATTTCCTTCTCCTCCATTTCCTCTTCCTTCTCCATTTCCTTCTCCTTTTCTTGTACTTCTTCCCCTCTACTTTTCCTTCTCTTCCACTCATTCTTCTTAAACTTCTCCTTCTCTTTCTCCTTCTCCCTGTCATCCAGCTCATTGTCTCCAGTATCGACACTTCTCTCTCCAACGTTTCCTTCTCTTCCTCTCTTTCCCATATAAGTGTACCCTACTTTCCTTACCTCTCTATTCAGTTTCCTACTCCTTCCATTCCCCCAGTCTTCTTTCCTTTCACTCCTTCACCCTCAGCCTTTCTTCCCTCCACTTTCCTCTTACTCCCTTCCCTTTTCCTTCTGCTTATTTCTCATTCTTCTCTGTCATTTCTCCCTGCCTTTCCTTCCCTTTCCCCCTGTCTCTCTCTTCCCTGCCTTCCCCCCCCCCTCTCTCTCTCTCTCTCTCTCTCTCTCTCTCTCTGTTTCTGTCTGTCTGTCTGTCTGCTTTCCTCCTCCTCCTCCTTTTGCATTCCTTTCTTTCCTTTTCGTATTCTCGCTTTCTCTTTCTGTCCCTCTTAATTTTTCATCCTTCTCTCTTTTTCCCCCTCCCTTCTCTTGGCTACGCTCTACCCCTCACTTTCTTTCCATATTTTCTTTTGGAGGTGGGGGGGCAGAATGCAAGTGCTGGGCGTCTGAAAACAATTAGTCACTATATTCCCTCCCCTGTCTGTGTGTCTGTCTGTCTGTCTGTCTGTCTGTCTGTCTGTCTGTCTGTCTGTCTGTCTGTCTCTCTCCTTATTATACTGTTGTTAGGGCATGTATGTCAAAACAGAGTTAGGTTGTATTTATTCTGGTTGCATTTGGGTCTGTGTCCTACGCTTTGGCTACTCTAATGTGATCCCTGCTTTCCCGAGGTTACGTTTTGGAGCATATGTAAGGTAGATTACTAATACTGAGCTAAGTCAGGTTAGTGTAGGTCAGATGCTAACCTCCCTGCTTCAGTGAAGTAATGTGGAGGGCAAGGTGGCCGTATGTCTGGTGGTTACAGTGATGTAACCCCTATTTTCCTCGGCGATTAATTTTGCTTAATCCAACATTCTATCCCCCTTTGCGCTGTTTAGACAATGTGTGTGTGTGTGTGTGTGTGTGTGTGTGTGTGTGTGTGTGTGTGTGTGTGTGTGTGTGTGTGTGTGTGTGTGTGCAGTTTTTTCCTTTTTTTTTTTTTGAAGGGGAATATGTGATCGTCGGCTTTTATTTATTTGTGAGTCTGTACAATGGTTAACTTTTCACTCAATGAACGAATCATCTTCAGACTTTGCACAGTTGTTGGGTATGTGGAACTGAGGATGTGGTTCGATTTTGGTGGAAATCCACCAGCGGTAAGGATGGGAGTGGGGGGGCCTATAATTTGGAGCAAATTTTTCAAAGTTCCATAGGAGGCGAACGGTGAGAGATAGAAAACATGGTTACTCTTAATCAGTAATAGGAAATCATGTATGAGGATTCTATTGGTACCATTACATTTGACCTTGGATGACCTTGAAATATGTGAGGTTAGACACTGTTCTGCTCCTGGTACCATGTAATCCAGTACTAGCTGTTTCACTGACAGGTTCGTCGGCGACTAAACCAGCACCCCCACTGGTCAAGGCCAGTGAGCAGGGTGACTAGACACCCTGCAGGATGAAAAACAAGACATGTCAAAAGGTGGGTGAGCAATTTATGCCAACGGCCATCTAGCAGAGTAGGTGGAGCTCACCAGCCTTGGTTGGCAATCCACACAGGAGAAGGAAAGTTCTGAGGTAAAACCTGGATAGCCATAGTCAGAGATTCCACTTCCCTGTTCATAGGCTAGTCACGCCCTTGTCCACGGGCTAGTGGTGAGCCCTCTCCTGACTTGGGAGGTTGGGGTAGGGTTTGTGTCCCCTCCCCGTAAAAAACAACCTCACACAAAATCAAGAGGAGGAAGAAGGATAGGGGTCAGTGCTTACTGTCTGATCGTAAACCAGTTTTGTTGGGGTCGTCCCTTGGGTGTTGGCCTGGCAGGACTTTTTGGACCCTGTCATGCTGGTGCTCGCCATGACGGTTGCTTGGTAATGCCTACAGGACCCCAGCAACATAATGATGGGGGGACCCCCTAGCCCAGACCCTCCTTTTGATTCGCGTCGTGGTGGCACAGAGGATGCGTGAGCCCGTGGGTTCAAGGGAGGGTTTAACCTTCAGAATGCATTGCGGTTGGAGGCTTGGAATGCTCTAAGCCTTTCAAAGGTTGATCGACTGCCTTTGTTGTCATGAAAGTTGGGCCGATTGGGGGTTGACATATATGCAGTCTCTGAAGTGAGGCTACCAGTGCATGGTGAGATCAGTAGCAGTGTTTACTAGTCTGGCTGTGACAATGTTACCCATCTTAGGGATGTTGCTGTGGCAATAGCTGCTCGTTTTGTCCCTTGTGTCGACAGGGTTACTCCAGTTGATGAGTGTATAATGCTGGTGCAACTGAAACACTCCTACTTTTTTTTAATAACAGAACAGAGGAAGGAAAAACAAATCAATAAAAAAATAATCCATACACCAGATTACTGGCCCCCTCCATTCATAAAGAATCTGTAACAATTGGACTTGGACAGCTGAGGGTTGAAGTTTGAGGGGAAACAACTCCCGTGGGGCTTCATCCCTCTCATTGCAGTGTACACTCCAACGGAGATGAGTGATCTTGAAGGGAAAGAGATATTCTACACCAAACTTCATTCTGTTGTGGAACAGTGCCCCTCAATGGATACATCTCTGGTCTTGGGCAACCTTCATGAAGTTTCTGGCACTGACAGGGAGGTCTTCAGGGACTGTGTAGGTCCCCATGGCTCTGGAACCAGGAATTCTGATAGTTCTTACCTTCTGGATTTTGCAAAATCCCGTAAATCAAGAATTGCTGGATCCTGGTTTCAGCGACAAAATCTTCGCCGCTAGACTTGGTATCCCAGTAATGGAGGAATTGCTAAGGAGATTGACATTCTTTTTAGTACTCACTGGAGAATCCTTCAGAACTGCAGGGTTTTCAGGAGTGCAGAGTTCTTTGCTACTGATGACAGCCTTGTTGTTACTAATCTAAGACTGCAAATCAAAATTGAAAGATTCTCAAGATGTCATCAAAAAAGGTTTCATCTTGAGAAACTCAGGGATGAGGAGTGTGCATTTGAGTATGCAGTAGCAGTCTCAAATCAGTTTGAAGTGCTTAGTACTGTTGAGGATCCTGTTGAACAATGGGATACCTTTAAGCATGGAACCCTTGCAACAGCTGATGAGTGTACTGGAGACTGCCCGAGATCAAGGAGGGGATTCATCTCTTTGGGGACACCGACCACAACTGAGGATAGTCGTGCTGCCAGACTGGCTGGGGATCGGGAACAGCACAGACTTCTGGCTCGATGGGCATAAGTTGCATTGAGAGATATGTCAGGGAAATTGCTGAGGAGGTGGAAGGCCATTTTCAAGCAAATGACCTTCGACCCTTCTACCGAGCCCTGAGGGAGGTCCACTCCAGACCCACCTCTCAGGTTAACTCTGTTTGGACAGCAGATGGACAGCTTGTGTTGGGGGCAAGTGAGTATAGAGCACGTTGCCATTGGTCTGAGTACTTTGAGCAGCTGTATTTGGCAGAAACTCCCAGTGGAGACCTTCCGTTGACTGGTGTACAACCACTGACTGCTGTCCCACTAATTGACCAAGCCGTGCCTTCTCTAGATGAAATCAAGAAGGCAGTGACTAGGTTAAAAAGTGGTAGAGCCGTTGGTGTTTGTGACATCCCAGCAGAACTAGCCGCTGGTGTTTGTGACATCCCAGCAGAACTGATCAAAGCTGGGGGTGAAGTCATGATTAAGGGGTTACATGCAGTCATAGAAGCCGTTTGACAGACTGGCATCATTCCTCCTGACTGGACAAAGGGTTTAGTCACTCCTAAAAAAAGGAAAAGGTGATCAGAGTGCCTGTAGTAATTACCGTGGCATTACAGTGCTCAGTGTTCCAGGCAATGTTCTTGCTCACATTCTCCTGATGCATATCCGGGACCATTTGTTAAAGTTTCAGAGGCCTGAGGATTCACGTCTAAGAAGTCTACTGTTGACTGTATCCTAGCTCTTCAAGTTCTTGTGAAATGCTGTCTTGAATTTAACAAGGTCTTCTAGCAGCCTATGTGAATCTCAAGAAGGGATTTGACTCATCAAAACGGTATTTACTATGGGAACTCCTGCAACTCTGTGGGATCCCTGCTGGGATAATTTGACTGATTGCTAGCTTTTACTCAAACACTGAGAGTGCTGTCATGTGTGTGTGTGTGGGGGGGGGGGGAACATCTGACTTCTTCCCAGTAAGTTCTTGTCTAAGACAGGGATGTGTCCTTGCTCCCACGCTTTTCAACACATGTTTGGATTGGGTACTGGACCTGGCTGAGTCAAAGTCACTGTGGGGTATCAATTGGCAATTTCAGAGTTACCAACCTTGATTTTGCTAATGATGCAGTTATCCTAGCAGAGTCGCTGGAGGTACTACCGAGTGCCCTCAAGGAATTTCATGAGAATGCAAAGCCAAGACAAAGGTCAAGGCATTTGGTGGCTTGTTGGATGATGCAGTTCAATCTGTCCAAGCATATAGTGAGGATAAAGAAGTCTTGGATAGGTTCACTTATCTTGGTAGAGTGGTCCATAACAATGGTAGATCAGACAGTGAGATCTCTCGTCGCACTGATCTGGCCTACGGGGTTGTGGATTCACTCAGTTTGGATATTTGGTGCTGTCGTTATTTGTGTAGTAGGAAGAAAGTTTGCAGCTTCAGAGTGCTGATGCTCCCTGTCTTACTTTATGGCTGTGAGACATGGACACTAAACAGTGAACTGAAGCAGTGAATTAACTCCTTTGGCACTGTCTTCGTAGGATCATGGGATATTGCGTAACAAGTGACTACTCCATGAGACTGAATCGAGGCCTGTTACCCATATAATATGTGAATACCAACTTCAGCTATATGGACACGTGGCCCACTTCTCTAAGGCTGATCCTGCCCACAGTATGATCTCTGAACGAATTAACCCAGGATGAAGAGGCCAAGGGGAAGGCCACATAACTCACAGCTGGAGCAGGTTGATCACTCCTGTTGGGAGATGGTTAAAGGAGGAAAAGTCGCTGCCTGGAGGGTTGCACAAAGGTACCCGTGTGGGTGGAGTCAGAGGGTGAGTGAAGCTATGCATCCAGTGGCGTTTGACCCTTCTTGACTGATTGACCTTGAAAGGTCAAAGCCAAAGTCAAAGTTTTTGTGAGTCTGTGCACCGACTATAACCAATGAATGGATCATCTTCAAACTTTACACAAGTGTTGGGTATGTGGAACTGAGGAAGTGGTTCAGTTTTGATGAAAATCCACCAAGGGTAAAGGTGGGAGTGGGAATCCACCAGGGTCAAGAGTGGGAGTGTGGGGCCCCAAATTTGGGGCGCGGGTGGGGTGTTGTGGCTGCGGGTCACTGCTGTAGCTTGTGTGTGTGTGTGTGTGTGTTCTATTCTTTTTTAAGCATGTGTGTGTGTGTGTGTGTGTGTGTGTGCGTTTGTTCTATTTCTTTTTAGGTCTATTAATGCTTTTAAATATATTTCGCCGTCATTCTTCCGTTATTTTTGTTTGATTGGTTACTCATTCATTCATCTTTTTCTGCCCTTCCTTCTTGTCTTCCTTCCTTTCATCTTTCTTTCTCTCTTTCTCCTGAGTTTGCGGGCATGTATCGTTCACCTGCGTGCATTTGGGGAAGTGTGGACACTGTGTGCCTGTCTTATGGAGAACTGTTTGCGCGAGTGTTTGGTTTTACTTGACTGCCTCTTTGTTTGCGTGTTTATGTGCTTTTTTTTTTTTTTTTTTTTTTTTCCCACCTTACTCGACTAGTGTTCGTTCCTTTCTGCATTTCTTTCTACATTTTTTTTTTTTTTCGCCATTCTCTCTTTTTAACTGAGTTAATGTTTCAGTATGATGGCGTGGTTTTCCCGCTAACACTATACGATTTTAAATCTTCATTAGAGATGCTTTTCAAAATACAACTGTTAGATGTAGCCTTCATTAACCTCTTTTAATAACACATTTCCTAAGATAACAATTGTCGCCCGGCGTTACCCCCCCCCCCAGAAAAAAAGTTGTCTGTCTATTTATCTTTCAGTCTATCAATGTATGCATGCATGTATGTATGTACCTATATATGTATGCATGCATGTATGTATGTATGTACGTATGTATGTATCTCTCTATCTACCTATCCATCCATCCAGCTCGGGCTGCCTATCTCTGTATCTGTGTTTTTGTCTATATATATTTTTCTCTTTTGACTATCTGTCTATCCTTCCATCTATCTCTTTATGTCTATCAGTCAGTCAGTCTGTTTGTCTGCCCATCAATCTATCCATCCATCCAGTCTTTCTCTCTGTCTGTCCGTCTGTTTCATTCAGATTCGTGTAGTCTTCTCCGTACAAGCTCCGTCTGTTTGGTAACATAATTATGAATATAAGTCTTTCTCCGTCCAGACTATTTTATGTTTGCTGTGGTGTATCCCTTGTAGGGAAGAAGTCCAAAGCAGTGTGCATTAGCGCCCTAAGTACGATTATATGTTTTATAAATTATTCCTGCTTCTATCAGAGGATTTTATGCATCCTATGATTTATGTATCGTAAGGTATAGACCACAAACGATATCTGTCAACCCATTCAAATAGATAACGATTTGTATATGTTGTTTTTGTTGCCACCAGATGATTTACACAGTTTAGGAACATCTAAACCGACTGTAATGGCTAAAGTGCATATCCTGGTAATAGGATTATAATTTTCTCTTATTTTTGTTCTTTTTCCTAGTCACTTAATGCCTCGACCCATGAATAGCTTGTGTGTGTGTGTGTGTGTGTGTGTGTGTGTGTGTGTGTGCTAATTATTCATAGCCTCTTCATTTCATCTTTTCTCTTACCCCATCCCCCTGTCCAACCCTCTTCCTTCCTTTAACCCTATCCACCTGTCTACCCTCCTACCTCCCTCTCATCCCATCCCTCTGTCTAATCCCTTGCCTCCCTCTTACCCCATCCCCCAGTCATGCTATCCCCTTGTGTAATCCCCTGCCTTCCTCTTACCCTGTTGCCCTGTCTAACCTCTGACCTTCTTATCTATCTCCTCCTACCTACCATGCTCTTTTCCAATGCCTTTCCTTCCCTAACAACCTCCCAGTCCCTCTTCTAAGTCCATTCTCCACTCCAACGCCTCTGTTTTCCAAACTTACTTTGTCACCTCAGTCACTAATTCTCGCTGTTCCTGTCTCCTCCTACGCCGCTTCCCTCATTTGTCTTTCTAATACCCTCGGTCCCCTTCTCGCACATTTATACCCCTTTCGTATCCTGTCCCTTCTCTTAACTACATGCCCCTTTCCTAATCCCTGTCTGTCTGTCTGTCTGTCTGTCTCCAGCCAACTCCCCCTGGTCCTCACTTTCACCCTCCTACCTCCATGCTTACACCCACTTCTCCTCTGCCTTCATTGACATTCCCACCCTCATCTCTGCGCTCAGTTACAACATTTACAATTACTATGTAATTAATGATAATTGTAGCTTACTGACACTTGTAGTGTATAGATATTGTAGGACAGAAATTAGTTTACCACTTTTCAGTCTTTTCTATGAAAATCCCATGTTAGATTTTCCATGCTGTATGGTGGTCCTTCTTACTTCTCTTCCTGCCAACTTCGACTGGAGGGTTTGGTGGGTGGGGGAGAGCCTTCTTGCTTTCCTATCCTTTCCTTCAACTTGTATTATTAAATATCATACTGACAGTATTCTCTGTAACAAGCAACCTCGAAAGGACCATTAGGTCTGTTGCTGTTTGCATTCCTTTGTACTCATTTGTACTTCGTACCCTTATAAAGTGGAGCCTCACCCCCTAACCCTCACAACATTTGGTCACCCTGCACTCACTATTTCACACATGTATCTGGCCTTACTCGCAACACCCACGCTCATCCTTGCTGTCACTTACCATGTCAGCACACACACACACACACACACACACACACACACACACACACACACACACACACACACACACACACACACACAAACCGAACCTTTTACTTAAAACATTCACAATGATCCCGGCTCATATTTACAGGGTTACCACTTTATCCTGACAATTTCTATAAAAAAAATAGTCACCTGTCTCTCTCTCTCTCTCTCACACACACACACACACACACACACACACACACACACACACACACACACACACACACACACACACACACACACACACACACACACACACACACACACACACACACACACACACACACACACACACACACACACACACATACACACACACACACACCAAAGTCAGTACCCTCATTTACAACACCCACAGTCACCGTTGGCCGTACATCCAACACCTTCCCTCACCCCTGCCTTCTCACCATACACCCTTTCCCCTGCTGAGTCAGACATCTGTCCTACCACTAAACACCTTTCACCCCTGCCCACACACACACGCACATACTTTCACACTTTCTATATCTATTTCTTAAGCAGTTTATTTATCTGTCAGTCAATCAGTCTACCTGTGTCTGTCTGTCTGTCTGTCTGTCTCTGTCTCTGTCTGTCTGTCTCTGTCTCTGTCTGTCTGTCTGTCTGTCTGTCTGTCTGTCTGTCTCTCTCTCTCTCTCTCTCTCTCTCTCTCTCTCTGTCTCCATTGCCCCTCACTACACCCTTGTTCATTCAATGCCCCACCTCTCTCCTAACTCAGCTTCTCACTACAAACTTGGCTTGAATCACCACATTGTCCTCTTTCATTCACCTTAATCCTCATCTGTCCATCAGGCCAGAGTGACTCATCCCTAAATTTCACTCGAGGTTTATCATTTAACTTCTACACGGTTGGTAAGGGGCAGTGAGTCATCAGCTGTCGTTCTTTCCTTTCCAGTTTTACTTTGTTCTTTTACACTTTTCTCATCCAGCTTTTCATTCCTTTTACCTCCTCTCTTTTCTCAGATTCATCTTTAGATGCAACTTGAGGTACAACATTGAATAGCTAGATCGTTGCTGTGGAGATGTAGTGGCATATACTGTAATCCTTCTTTCCTCCATCTTTAATCTTTAGTCTTGCTTTTGACCATCTCTCTCTCTCTCTCTCTCTCTCTCTCTCTCTCTCTCTCTCTCTCCATTCTTTGTTTCAATCATCTCTGAATATCAGTTGAGATTTAACATATTTACAGTGGCGGGAAACGTGTCCTGGAGTATTTCAGTGCTTCCTTCGTCCCTGCTTCCTCCTTTCTCTCACCTCGCTCTGTTCTTTCCTATACTCTCTACTTGGTTTATACCCGTCCCTCTTTTTCTCTGACTTCGGCTTTAATGACTCTTCTTAAGCTTCTGCAGTTTTCGAACAAGTTTTTCTAATAATATGAAGACCAGACCACACAGGGAGGATAAAGTCTATGTGGGCTGTGTATGTAGTAACTCAAGCTCATCCTAGCCTTCTTTTCAACCTCGTCTTTCCTTGTTCTCTATCTTGTTCTTCTTTCCTGTCTTGTAATAACATTTACACTCCACCAGTCATTCGTCCTTGGGTTTTTCTCCCTGCATTCTAACCTTCGCTCATCCTGCCTTCTAACTTGCCCTTTATGAATCCCTGCGATTCTTCTTTCCTTCTCCCTTTGTCATCATTCCATTATCGATTCCTTCTCACCACTCTCTAGCACCCGCAGTACATTCCTGCATTCACTGTTTTAAACGCAATGTGTTCTTGAAGTGAAAGGAACTTGAAATTGACTCTTTTTTGTATTATTGTTGACGGAACAATCTGTCAGGCTCTCAATCTTTCTATCCTTCTACCTTGCATAAAAAGAAAAACAAACACTGTCTACTGTGGGTTTGCTCCACTTCTTCCCTCGCCCCTCCCATTGTCTCTCCCCTCTCCCCTCTCGCTTCTCTCTCCTCTTCTTCTCTGCCCCTTCTCCTTTTTTCTCTCCCTTCCTATATCTGTCCTATCCCTTTCTTCCTCCTTCCCCCGCTCTCTAACCCCCGCCATTATCTGTCCCCAGCTTTCTGTCCCACTTTTTTTCACCCCTTCCCTTTTCTGTCTCCTTTCTTCTCTCTCTCTCTCTCTCTCTCTATCTCTATCTCTGCGGCCCTTGTGTGAGGTGTTCCCTGTAGTGTTTCTTGTTTGTAAATCTTTGGGTCACGTCTGTCTTAACACAATGACCTCCTGATGTTGGCCCGACCTGACACCTTGACCTGACAGGGGTATATCCACGTCAGCTTATTCACTTTGTTGACCCGAGTGTGGGAGAGAGAGAAAAAAAGTGAAAATAGAAGGAACAGTGAAAGATGAGAGGAGAACAGGACGATGATTGCAGTAGCTACCATACGAGTACATTAGCCTGGTTAGCCCATCCTATAGCTCACCCACCTTAACTTGGCGGAGATTTTCGTTCTCTTGCAGCTTATTTCCCGTAACTCTACAGTTCTGCATCTTTTTTGTAGCATTTGTTCAAGAGCGGCTTCATATTCTAGTGGTTATTTCTTGATACAGCTCGGTATTGAAGTTAGGTGATAATGTTGGTTAACTTAAGTTGTACTGGGCGGGGATATTGGTGGCTACCGTATAATTCTGTGAGTGTTCAGGTGCTAGATGAGTGTACTCTTAACTCATAGTTCTTTTTTTCACTTCTTGCCATCCCTTAAAGATTTCATTCACTTCCGGGAAGTTTTTCGAGCTAAATGGATTAATATAGCCTTCATTACTCCCTTCACTACTAAAGGTGGCGATGAATGAATGTTTGGTAGTAGTGTAAGTAAGGTATAACTGATGTTCTCGAACTAAAGGGGTTAACTGCCTTCCTTTATCAGCACGACGGCATCAAATAACATCCATAACATCCATTATGTGCTGGAGGGGGACGCCATCAAGTGTTGTCCCTGCCATAACTAGGCAGCTCAACTGGTCATTTGTGGCAATGGCCACCATATCCCTCCCTATCTCTTGAAAGGAGGATGGTGAAGTGCAGGAGAAGAGCTACTTCAGTCTGCAGTTCACAGAGTTCTCGTCCAGACGAACGGAGCCACAACAACATCCATTATTTCTTTTAACTCCGATGACCCTCTAGTCTTTTTATTATTATTTTCACATTCTTTGTTCAACCGGGTCAATTTTAGTCGTACGAAAGGGGTTACGGAGGGTAGTATCTAAATTCTCCAATACAAAATTCTTCCAAAACTGAATAAAATCACATCGAGACAAAAAAGAACAGAGTGGAAAGTACGTCCCAAAACGGCGTAAGTTTAGTTTTTTAAAGGTAGTGTTTATCATATGTACTTTTATATTTTGTAATGAGAGTTAAGTTTGATTAAGATACATTGTTATTATGTGGTGTATAATTCACGAATTATATTAAAAGGAACCGCATTCTCAGGTGAATAGGTGGCTTTGTAGCACTTTATTCTATGGCGATTTATTTAGACAATTGCACCTTACCACATCGTTTTAATATCGACATTGTTTGCTATAATTACATACAAAAGATACCGGTATTCTGACTGAATGTGCAGATTAAAACACTAAGGACGTGGTGCTGGGAAACTTCCAGTGTCACTTAGAATATTACCCAATGGATTATAAGGAAGGAATTAAAGTGATGTAATTATGCAAACGTGTAGAATATTTTTTACTCCTTCACTCTGGTTATGTAATATATTTGGAACATTACAGAGGGCCTGGAGTCGTTTTCAATCCGGCTTTATGGATGTCTCAGTACCTCTTCGTTTATGATGTATTCTGCAGATTATACTTTTTTTTTTTTTCACTGATAAAGATTATGTCGACAATGAAATGATATAACCAATACTTCCAGCTGACAGCTAGTATTGGAATTTTCGATAATTTGATATCATTACGCCCACCACTGCTGCGAAGCCCCATGTAAGTACTGTACCGCTGTGCCATGTCCCAAGGCGGACAGTCGGCGACAAAAGTTCGCTATTATTTCATCTTTTCTACTAAACACCGTGTCACTTTCATTCGTTGGCTCTTCTTCCTAGGCTGAGATAATGGTATTCATCAGTTAGGAAAGTAATGAATTTGTAAGTGTGAAGAAATCATGTTATTTTATTATTATTATTTTTATAATTTTGATGATTATTATTACTGTTATGACTATTATTATAAATATTATTATTATTATTTTGCCTCTTGACAGATAGTCGGTCACTAATTATAAAGAAAAAAAAAAAAAGATTTGTCAGCTGGAATTCCGCTCTGAAGAGTAATGGTCAGTCTTGAATTATTGTAATAATTTTCCACTCTTTTAAGTCATCACTCAAAATTAATAACTAGGCTGGGTCTTCACATGAGATAGAACAAAACAGATTTTCTCTCAACTGTGTGAGCAGTCCGTTTTATTCTTAGAAAATTCCCGCCACCCTTCCCTGTGCATGCGTAACTTGTTCACCCGTGACCCTATTTTATGATTTAACCCCCTACGTCCTTCTTTCACTCACCAACCCTCTCTCCCTTTCTTTTTCCGACCCTCGACCCTTCTCCTCTCTCTCCTTTCATTCACCACTCTCTCTCTCTCTCTCTCTCTCTCATTTGTGTTTGGTCTTGTGCTTCAACCCATTTTTCCCATCTTCTTATTATGCCCCCCCCCAACTCTCTCTTCCCCTGGGGAGAGGGGGGGGGAAGGAAGATTACAATCCCCACTATCCCTGCTTGACGAAAGAGGAGACTAAAAAGGGCCCTTTTGCCTGGGATTTTTCTCTTCCGTGTTTCTTCCTGCCTTTATTTTCTTTCTACTTCTATCAGGTTAGACATTTGGCTTTATGAACCTCATGTTAACATTGGCTCTTCATCCCTTCCTGGGTCAAGCCTTTCAACCAGCTCTTCATCGCAAGCCACTTTGTTGCCAAGCCACTTCATCGCCAAACTGCTTCATCGCCAAGGCCACTTCAACGGCAAAACTATTTTTACATTTCCTTTCCCGTTTCTATGTTCCAGTGCTAGTCACATATCTTTGCTTTGAGCAACTGCTATATGGTCTTTGATACCTGGCGTAAGGAATCCATTACTCGATTCTCTGGGCGCCCTACAAATGAGCGGCGGAACAGTAATGAGAGTAGTATAAAAGAGCGACAAAATATACTATTAAAAGAGCGGACGACCTGACTGCCTCATTATCCCCCCCACCTCCCTACCTGTCACCAATCCAGCCAAACTTACAAAGCCGAAACAAACTCCGAAACAAACAAAGCCAGTCAAACTCGTCTGTTACTTCCATACAACCTGTCATTGTGTCTGGTGATTCCACACAGTAAAGTCGTGCCAACATGGAGTTCACCGTTACAGAAACTAACAAGGGAAAAAAGTGTATAATTTATGAAGGCTACAAGTTTAGAGTCGACACAACATTAAGTGATGGAAGTTTTTCGTGGCGGTGTACAAATGGGAAGTGTAAAGCACGAGTGAAAACAGACTGTGAAATAGATAGCATTGTCCCAGTTCAGTTGCAACACAATCATGAAAAAGATGAGAGAAAACTTGAACGACAGCAAATACGTACAACTGTGAAAAGCAAAGCAAGTGATGACATGACAGCAAGGCCGGCAAAAATAATTAGGACAGAACTTTGTAAAGTTACGGAAAACAATCTGCAATCTGGTGACCTGAAATGTCTGGCACAATCAATATACCGTGAAAGAAGAAAACAATATCCTGTTTTGCCTAAAAATGGTGAGGAAGTCTATCAAGCTCTCGAGTCCATGAATACCACCACCAGCAAAGGCGAAGAGTTTGTGTTGGAAAATAACCCAGACACGGGCATTGTTATCCTATCATGTACAACAAATCTGGAATTTCTGGTAACTTCTGCAGAGGAGATTTTTATTGACGGGACCTTTAAGAGTTGTCCAAAATTTTTTTATCAACTGTACTCTATCCATGGCTTATGTAATGGCCATTATATTCCTTTAGTATATGCTCTTTTACCAGGTAAATCGGAGGAGATTTACCGAACCATGTGGAAATGTTTACATGATATTTGTGTATCAAAAAATCTGCAACTGCAAGCCTCTGTTATACACGTGGATTTTGAATTCCCCATGCTCACTGTCCTGAAAGAAACATTTCCGGATGCAATCATCAAATGCTGTAGATTCCATTTAGGGCAGGCATGGTGGAGGAAAATCCAAAACCTTGGCCTAAGTAAAGAATACAAAGACAAGAATAGTGACATAGGACAGTGGCTAAAACTATCATATGGTTTCCATTTCATTGATCCTGCAGATATTGAAGAATGTTTTGTTGAGGAACTGATGTCATGCGCACCACAGAGTGAAAAATGTACTAATTATGCAGACTATCTAGTTGATAACTATGTCACGCCTCATTCAAAATTTCCACCAGTGCTTTGGGCTGAAGTCCCTTCTAACGACAAACGCACAAACAATGCGGCTGAATCCTTTCATGCACATTTCAACGCACAATTTTACAAAGCTCACCCATCCATCTTCATCTTCATGGATGTAATTAAAAGGCTCCAAGCAACAACGTACTTAAAAATCAGAAGTACCGGCATGCCAGCTGTACCAAAGAAAGTGGCTAAAGAGAAGTGTGAATATGCCATAACTCAGTTCACCAAGTACAAGTCGGGGGATATTAACCGACGTCAGTACTTACAATCTATGGGTTGCAAGTTCATGGCAAAAACGGATTTGTAAATATGTATATATGTTAATAAGACGCAGAATTATCTTAAGCTTCATTTTAACTGACACATTCATTTTAACTGACATTCATTTTAACTGACCAATATGACGAAGATATGATCTGTACACATTTAACCAATATGACACTGATCGTAGTAAGCCACTCTAAAACAGAAAATATTTTTCCTGCTCAAAAACCTACTTCCACCTCCCCGTGGTGAGCAGGGGGCAACAGGTATTAACATCTGGCTAACGGAAGAGGTAATTAAGACGCTCAATTGATGTAAAATTTGGCCGCTCTTTTAATAGTAAATCTGTCGCTCTTTCGAGAAAATTTTGTCGCTCTTTTAACATATAGATTCGCTCTTTTGTAAAACTCCGGATTCTCTCTCTCTCTCTCTCTCTCTCTTTCTCTCTCTCTCTTGTCCGTGCCTTATCTTGCGCCTCATCCCCTCTTTACCTCAGCTACACTCCGGCTCGTCACTCACACACGCGTTTCTCGCTTACACTAATGTGTTGAGAGAGAGAGAGAGAGAGAGAGAGAGAGAGAGAGAGAGAGAGAGAGAGAGAGAGAGAGAGAGAGAGAGAGAGAGAGAGAGAGAGAGAGAGAGAGAGAGAGAGAGACTTATGCTTAAATGTGAACGGGAATACGGAGGAGAAATTAATACATATGAGTAAGGGAGAAAAAAAAAAAAATTATAATTGTGGATAAAATACAGGAATTGTTTGGGACAGAATATATTTCTAAAGCAAAATACACAAAGAAGATTTAACACCAAATATAAATTATTTTCTTGCAGACCATGAGTAACAAATAATGTCTCAGCTGTAACATACGATGACTGAGATGCATTTCTTTGGTCTCACTGCCTAGTATACAGTGATGGTAACTGCATTACTTATTTTTTTTTTAATTACTCAGTTAGGAAGAACTTCTATCATTTAGGGAGTTAATGAAGACTATATATAACTCCTGTTCGAAAAGACTTTCCCAAGCTGAATAAATGGCCTGTAACAATAGTAAAGTGGAATAATAAGTTATCGGTTTGAAAGACTGAACACTATATTCGCTGAACTAGGTGTTGTATTTCAGTGATTCATTCATGTTACTTCCAGACGATATTATTCATCAACTCGGTATACATACACACATATCTTCCGTCCCTAATCATACGTAAAGAGGCTTCAAGCAGCCATAGTTGTTTTCACTTCTAAATTAAAAATTCTAAATATGGATATAATCTCTCCATTTGGGCAATTCATGACACTGTGAAATCAAGACACATAATATGTATGATTGTCGTGGTTTTACTCACCTTATCATGAGGTCATGATGATCATGATGAAACTGTCAAAAGCAATAATTGCTTGACGGAACTGGGTCATTCACACAACTTGCATACTGTCATCATTCGCTGGTGTATGAAATTCGATGACCCTTAGTTAAGCGGCTTGAATGAGTGTCCTTTGTTACTAGTCAGATCGACTGTCTACTGTAACTACATTTGGCCATCGCTGGGATGAGAGAGGGGATCATCGTTGGGTGTGAGCAAACCCCTTACATTTTCTAAAACTTTGTGCAGAAGACTTAAAATACCCATCTGCTTAGTGTGTATTATCTCCAGACATCTTACCCTTGGATATTAAAGTAGACTGGCAGTTTCTTCCCGTGCATCCAGAGAGAACATTAAAACTGCGATCCCAGCCCTGCGATATGTATCTTTACTTTCCCCTGTTTCTGATAGTTTTTATTTTGGGGAGGGGACTGACCCCTTCCAAACATCGCTGGGTGATTAAGCTCCCAAAATATCACATTACGGATGATGGTCCATTGTACAGCATGTACTAAGATATCCGCGATAAACCTACCCCCATTTCACTAATTCTGGAAATTTTTACTAGGTGAGGGGTCGAACTCCCTAAAAATCATGGTTGGAAAATTGTCTGTATTGGAAAACCTTCAGAGTAACCATACTTATTCACCTGCGAAGTTTCGTTAAACTCTTTCCCCTATTTCTACTCGTTTTTGTTTTGGGAAGGGGCTGACCCTGCCAAAGAATCATTGGGAAGGGGAGACACGCTCCCCAAATATCGCATTAAGGATGAGAGTCCACTGTACAAAATGAACTAAGATGTCAGTGCTATAAATGCCCTTTCTTCACTACTGAGGTCAAGGCTATATCTGCCCTTCTTTCACTACTGAAAATTTTTAATTCGGTAGGGGGGGCTGGACCACTAATAATTATGGCTGGAAAAGTGTATACAATGGAAGACCTTCTCAGTAACCAGAGAAACTCTCCTGGGAAGTTTTCATTCAAATCCATCATACATCCTACGAATCATTAAAGCGCATAAAGACACAGCTGAATCTCGCGCAAAGGTATAGGGCGAGGTGATGAAAATGACACCATTAGCAAGGTCAGGATTTGTACATGAGTGGCAAGGTGGTACCTGATTCAGTATGAACTTTGGAAAATGAAAATAAATATGAAAATGATATAGATTTTAATTACAAAATTTTTTCAAGGTAACGCAATATATTTGCAAGAGTTCTAACCTAAGACTACCGAAAAACAAAGAAAAATGTAATTTTTATGAAGTAAATAATGGGCAACTATGTAGCAGCAGTGGGAGCATCGGACTCATCCCAGGTCACCATTACAAGTCCACCTCGGCCTCCTCCACTTCCCCCCCCCCCGTATTGAATGTTTCTGTTGTTTACCTTCTGTTTTATAACACTCTTTTAGCTGCAAGATAACACACATAAATACATAATTATATTAACTAGTAAGCGTATACAGCCTCGACCTCACGTTAGTGGCAAGGTGGACCGAAAAATGGACCAAGAAGCATAAAACCGAAGTTTTACACGGGAGCAAAACCTACCCACCATGCACGACCACAGCAGACCTTGAACTGAGAATACTGGAGGGGGGGGAGGTGGAGGTCACAGACGCCCATAGGCGGAGGCGTGCTAAAGTTGAATAGGCCTGTGGAACCGACTTTGGAGCCACCTTGCTAATCTAGGGTTAAGAGTGTATAAGAATGTGTTCTTGGATTTGTTTAATGCTTTATTTTTTTCCCTTTGTAATATTTATCTTGTGTGTGAGAGAGAGGAGAGTTGCAACAACGATGAGTCAGGTGTCGTGGTGGTGGTGGTGGGAATTGTTTTAGGTAGATCATTTAAGACAATTTATGGTACGGAGAGAGAGAGAGAGAGAGAGAGAGAGAGAGAGAGAGAGAGAGAGAGAGAGAGCAGCCAAGGTATATGTATAAAATAAGAGTGTTATGGCAGGTGACTGAGCCGTGCACAGAGAAAGGTGGACAAGAAAACTGCCATACGCAAGAAACAAATCAGAAACACTAGATGGAAACAATTATATTAAGCTAATTTGACATGTTAACAGTTTGGTAAAAATAACGTGCATAGTTTTTGTATGGGTGTACTACACCTGAACAAACGAACAGACCTGAGGGAAGTTTTCTGGGTGTTAATATATGTGTGTGTGTGTGTGTGTGTGTGTGTGTGTGTGTGTGTGTGTGTGTGTGTGTGTGTGTGTGTGTGTGTGTGTGTGTGTGTGTGTGTGTGTGTGTGTGTGTGTGTGTGTGTGTGTGTGTGTGTGTGTGTGTGTGTGTGTGTGTGTGTGTGTGTGTGTGTGTGTGTGTGTGTGTGTGTGTGTGTGTGTGTGTGTGTGTGTGTGTGTGTGTGTGTGTGTGTGTGTGTGTGTGTGTGTGTGTGTGTGTGTGTGTGTGTGTGTGTGTGTGTGTGTGTGTGTGTGTGTGTGTGTGTGTGTGTGTGTGTGTGTGTGTGTGTGTGTGTGTGTGTGTGTGTGTGTGTGTGTGTGTGTGTGTGTGTGTGTGTGTGTGTGTGTGTGTGTGTGTGTGTGTGTGTGTGTGTGTGTGTGTGTGTGTGTGTGTGTGTGTGTGTGTGTGTGTGTGTGTGTGTGTGTGTGTGTGTGTGTGTGTGTGTGTGTGTGTGTGTGTGTGTGTGTGTGTGTGTGTGTGTGTGTGTGTGTGTGTGTGTGTGTGTGTGTGTGTGTGTGTGTGTGTGTGTGTGTGTGTGTGTGTGTGTGTGTGTGTGTGTGTGTGTGTGTGTGTGTGTGTGTGTGTGTGTGTGTGTGTGTGTGTGTGTGTGTGTGTGTGTGTGTGTGTGTGTGTGTGTGTGTGTGTGTGTGTGTGTGTGTGTGTGTGTGTGTGTGTGTGTGTGTGTGTGTGTGTGTGTGTGTGTGTGTGTGTGTGTGTGTGTGTGTGTGTGTGTGTGTGTGTGTGTGTGTGTGTGTGTGTGTGTGTGTGTGTGTGTGTGTGTGTGTGTGTGTGTGTGTGTGTGTGTGTGTGTGTGTGTGTGTGTGTGTGTGTGTGTGTGTGTGTGTGTGTGTGTGTGTGTGTGTGTGTGTGTGTGTGTGTGTGTGTGTGTGTGTGTGTGTGTGTGTGTGTGTGTGTGTGTGTGTGTGTGTGTGTGTGTGTGTGTGTGTGTGTGTGTGTGTGTGTGTGTGTGTGTGTGTGTGTGTGTGTGTGTGTGTGTGTGTGTGTGTGTGTGTGTGTGTGTGTGTGTGTGTGTGTGTGTGTGTGTGTGTGTGTGTGTGTGTGTGTGTGTGTGTGTGTGTGTGTGTGTGTGTGTGTGTGTGTGTGTGTGTGTGTGTGTGTGTGTGTGTGTGTGTGTGTGTGTGTGTGTGTGTGTGTGTGTGTGTGTGTGTGTGTGTGTGTGTGTGTGTGTGTGTGTGTGTGTGTGTGTGTGTGTGTGTGTGTGTGTGTGTGTGTGTGTGTGTGTGTGTGTGTGTGTGTGTGTGTGTGTGTGTGTGTGTGTGTGTGTGTGTGTGTGTGTGTGTGTGTGTGTGTTGCTGCAGTCAGACTGTGCATCATCATAATCATCTTGGATTATATGGGCATACGGATAACAGAGTGTGCTGATAGGGAAATTCTTTGATAATGTAGTGTTGGCACACTCATACACAGGTTGTCAGAGAATCTTATTTATATATATAGCTGGGATGGTTCATTAGCCCCACATCCTCCCATTTACTCCATCCCGTATTTTATGTAAATTTTATGAAGTGAGGTACTACGAGACATCAGTTAAAGAAATGTTTGGAATACGCATTAAGGATGTACTGTGCAACAAAAACGTTGTGCAATGAAAAGTGCTGCAGTTTAGTAATGAAGGACTTAAAGAAGCAAGTATTTGCATAATCTGATTACTCGATGATTTTTTTAAAATGATAATCCAAGTCCTACCATATTCGTGGGAGGCCATATCATGGTACCAGTAACAACTGTTGGGTTGTGTGTGTTGGTGTGGAAATTTTGTAACGATGTTCTGGCTGGGGCTGTGTTGCTAATGTGCATGATTCCCTTCAGTTGTCCACAGTTGGCATATCCTCCACCTCTCGCTCCCTTAGTCTCTCTCTCTCTCTCTCTCTCTTAGTCTCTCTCTCTCTCTCTCTCTTAGTCTCTCTCTCTCTCTCTCTCTTAGTCTCTCTCTCTCTCTCTCTCTTAGTCTCTCTCTCTTTCTCTCTCTCTCTCTTAGTCTCTCTCTCTCTCTCTCTCTCTCTCTTAATTCTGAAATATTGCCCTAATTGGGACTGAGTGGTTAATTTGCATAATTTCCTTCAATTGTCCACATCATCCTTGCTCATTCTCTTCCCCCTCTTCCTCTCTCTCTCTCTCTCTCTCTCTCTCTCTCTCTCTCTCTCAGACTGGGTTGGAGTGAGGCAGACAAGATATCTCGGTCGGTTTGATACAAGTCAGATGAGCAGGGTACACTCTGGAGTGGGCTCGACCTGTACTGCCTGCCACAGAGTTTGTAGGGTGGACGCTCACAAACTACCACCTCTCCATAGCATTCAGTATCTTTAATCTATAACACACCATGGTCTGCTTCCATTGTCTTTCTTTTCACCATCTGCGTCTTGTATAATTCCTACCCTCCTCCATACCAGCACTATATTACGCTCCATCGTCTGTGCCACGTGTCTCTCCAATATTTCTTCCTAACCTATACCGTACCAGTGTCTACAGTACTCCCATGCCTTCTGTTTCACCGTCTTTCCTTGTATCTCCCCTATTATTCAGCTAACCGATACCTTACCAATGTCTACTGTACTACCGCCATATACTGTTTCACCCTCATTCCATGTATCTACCCTACCCTTCACCTAACTGATACCTTACCAATGTCTACTACCGCTATCTTTTGTTTCACCGTCTTACCGTATGTGCCTTTCATCTCTGCTACCCTTCGCCTACCCTCCAACTTACCACTGTTTAAGGCCAGTGTCTCTATCTTGTATCTATCCAACGCTTCACCTAACCTACACCTTCTACTTAAACTGTCGTCTGTTTCATCGCCTGTTCTTTGCATCTGTTCTGCCCTCCTGACCATTCTGTGAATTTACCCCTTTAATGGAGAGGAAGAAATGAGGACGGGATTGGTTGAGAAAAATGGAAAGGGAAGAAGAGGGGAAGAGGGAGTCAAGCGTCTCAGAAAGACTTCCAAAACAGGGGTAATATGAAACGGCAGAAGAGAACGGCAAAGGAGCTGGCCGAAACAGTGTACAGTAATTATGCTGTAAGCGTGAATAAAGAAACACAGGATATCAGGAAAAAATTGTAACAACGGGAATGAAGAGAGAGAGAGAGAGAGAGAGAGAGAGAGAGAGAGAGAGAGAGAGAGAGAGAGAGAGAGAGAGAGAGAGAAAGTTGAAATCCTTTGGATTCGACACAACAAAGGATTTTTTCTTTTCACTATGGATTTTGATGGGAAAGTAAGTGTATTACTGTATGCAGTAACAGTAGTTGTACTGTAACCCCAGGTTCATCTGAATGTTAACCCATCAGAATGCAGGCTGAAGTTACCCCCAACCTCCCATGCAGTCCACCATCCTCCTGTTTGGAGGTACTGAGGGAGTTGAGAGACGTTTGCATAACCAGGCAGCGGAGTTGCCTTGCTATGTCAGTGCCACCGCAAGAAGGCACACCTCTCCACTGTGGAGACTCCACACACAAAAATAAATGCGTATGAACCAGAGATAAGGCTGCAAAAGGAATTAAATGACAAGAAAGTAAAAATAAGCAAAGGAGGAAGGAGAACGGGCGATCGCTTTGTCGGGGATGCAGGAAAGAAAATTTAATATGTGAGAAAGATTAAACGAAAATCGTGCTGGGTCACAAAGTGACCAATGGATGAGGGGAAGAAATAATATAGGATGGAAGTAGGAGAGATGTAAGAAAGGAAGGGAAGAAATGGAGGAACGGATGAAGGAAGTGAGATAAGATGAGAGTGTAAAGTAAGAAGAAAAGTGTGAACGTATGAGGGAGGAAGAAAAGGAGAGGAAGAAATGGATGGATGGAAATAAGGCAGGAGGAAATAAAGAACAAAGGAATGAGATGGTAAAATGGAAAATGGAAGAAGACTGAAGATTTTGAGGGAAAAAATGGAAGTATTGATGGAGATAAGAAAGAATGAAGAGACTGGATGGAGGGCAGAGTAATGATGATGAAAAAGGAAGTAATGTATGGAAACAAAAAGAGTGAGAAGAGAAAGAACGGAGGAGAGGAAGGAAGGAGAGAAGTGGGGAGAGAGAGAGAGAGAGAGAGAGAGAGAGAGAGAGAGAGAGAGAGAGAGAGAGAGAGAGAGAGAGAGAGAGAGAGAGAGAGAGAGAGAGAGAGAGAGAGAGGAAAGGTGGATATGGAAAATAAGAATACTGAAAGTAAATATGAAAAAGAAGCGTGTGAAGAGAGATATAGGGAAGAGGGAAAGAAAGGAGAGAGGTGGAAAATGGAAGAGAGAATAGAAAGAAAAGATGGGGGATAGGCTAAGATCCAGGATGGGATTCTCAACGCTATTTTACGATGGATTCCCTGATGTGTCTCAGATTAGTTTTTGCAGGGTGGTCAACGACATCTGAAGTTTTCCCATTCTGTGTTCTTTTGTTAAGAACAATTCCTGGTTACGAGAGGAAAGCTGTCATAACTGTCATCTTGTTTGGACCGATGGACAAAGAAAGGAATGAGTAGAAACTTTCCATATCTCCAGTTCTTGAAAAAAAATCACGGTTGCGACAGGGACTCGATGGTAAATATGCTTGAGTATCCCACCCTAGGTTCCGATGACACATTAACAACCGAATGGGATGATCTGCTGCTACCTGGAATAAAATAAAAGATCGTTCTTATCATGAGAGGGCAAGAGAATTAACATTCTCGGTCTACTGTGCCCACTCTCACTGGAATAAAGTGTCTTGGCTTGTCATTAGTTGGAATGGAATACTGGGAGCGTATTACCATGACTGGGTTAAAGAGAGGACACCATAAAAAAAAGTGAGAAGGGAATGACTGAAAGGGGAGATATGTGGAAAAGGGTAAATCGAATGGAGAAGGACGGAGTGAGGAAAGGAGAGGAAGGATGGGAAGGAGGAAAAGGAAGGAAAGAAATGAGATGAAGGAAAAGAGCGGGGAGGGAGGATGGATGAAAATATTACAGTGGGGAGCAGGAAAGAAGAGAGACGAAGGGGACAAGAAAATAGAATGAATGGACAAAAGGGTTGGCGAGAATGAAGAACTGGAATGGGCAAAGCTAGGCAAAACAGAAAAAAAAGTGACAGTTAAAGAAGAAAAGAGGAAAAAGAGCAAGATGGAATACATCTTATCAATTTCTCCTTTCTCTGAAATCTCCATTCTAGATGATTTCAGTGTTCACCACCACCTTTGGCTCTCCTTTCCATTAACTGATCCACATGGTGAACAAATCTACAGTACATCTTGTTTATTCTTAATAACCTAGAGCAGCTTGTACATCACCGTACCCTTATTCATGACTGCCTTGGAGAGAGTTCCAACATACTTGAACTCTTCCAAACAAGTAATCCTTCTGCTTATGCTGTTAATCATTTCTCTCCATTGGGCTCCTCTGATCACAACCTTATCACCTTAACCTGTCCTGTCTCTCCAGTAAGGCCTGTGGGCCCTCCCAAGAAGCATCGGTTATGGCACTTTACAGCTGCTGACTGAGAGGCCCTCAGGTGGTAATTTTTTAAATTTCCCTGGAATGAATAGGCTATTGCTTCTATGGCCGAGAGCCATCTGATTATGCATTGTGCATTACGAAGATTATTCTTTCAGACACGGAAGCATACATTCCTTTGTTATATCCTTTGCCTGATAAAAAAAAAAAATGTTTAATCACACTTCTTCTAATGCTGTCCATAACAACGAGAAGGCCTACAAAAGGTACCAGAGCCAACCCACTCCTGAATCGCATCTCTTTTATGTTTCTGCCCGGGATCATGCTAAGTCTGTTCGTCGCTCTGCTAAAAATAATTTCATTCGTACAAAATGCTCTGAACTCTCCAACTCACATTCTTCCTGCTCCTTCTGGCACCTTGTCACAACTTTACCTCATCATCCTTCCCTCCTATTTTCCACTGTGGTGGCTCTGTAGCTATTTCTTCTTCTGATAAAGCAGAACTCTTCACTCAGACTTTCTCCTTCAGTTCCACCTTAGATGATTCCGGTGCTGTTCCTCCATCATTTCCCCCCTCTGACTCCTCATGACTGATGTAGAAATTTCTTCAGTTGATGTATTATTGCCATCAATGACCACAATACTAACAAGGCATATGACCCTGATGAGGTCTGTTTAGTTGTCCTCAAGAACTGTGCTTCTGTGGTTACACCCTGCCTTGGTAAACTCCTTCGCCTTTGTCTCTCACCTTGCACCATTCCTTCCTGCTGGAAGTTTGCTCTCATTCAGCCTGTTCCAGAGAAGGGTGGCTATCTTTCTGATCGTCAGTATGTGTTCCACCAGGGGCACTTCACTGGCGATCTTCTCATCTACCGTTCAGACTCCTTGACATTCTCCTTTCGGGACTTTGGCGAAAGATTTGTCATTGCACTTGACATCTCAAAGGCTTTCGATCGAGTCTGGCATAAATCTTTAATTTCCAAACTGCCCTCGTTAGGTTTGTATCCTTCTATCTGTGTCTTCATCTTTAGCTTCCTTTTTGGTCATTCTATAACTGCTGTTGTGGACGACCACTGTTCTTCTAATGCTGTCAAGAGTGGTGTTCCTCAGGGCTCTATCCTATCACCAACACTCTTCCTTTTATTCATCAGTGACCTAAGCTGTACATCTAACTCTATCCATTCATACCCTGGTGACTCCAGCCTTCACCTTTCCATTCACTTCCTGCAGCGTCCATCTCAGCAGTTACTTCAAAAAACAAGGGATGAGGCTATGGCACACCCAGTGTCTGACTTGGCTCATATCTTTGAGGTAAAAATAATCTTGTTTTTAATGCCTCAAAAACTCAGTTCTTACATCTATCAACCCAACAAAATCTTCCAGAGGAGTACCCTCTAATTTTTAACGATAGCCAGCTCAATCCTGCATCATCTTCAAACATACTTGGGGTTTCATTCTTTCGGAATTTATCTTGGACGGAACATATTTCTTCTCTTGTAAAATCTGCTTCCAAGAGATTTCGTGTGCTAACCCGACTTCGTGTCTTCTTTACCTCTACACAGTTATTGACTTTATACACGGGTTTTATTCGCCTCTGTGTAGAGCACAACTCTAATATGTGGGTAGGCTCACCACATACAGCTTTTCTCAAGAAGGTGGAGTCAAAGACTTTTCGTCTCATTAACTATCCTTATAGAGGTTGGGGGAGTGGACTTTCTGACCACTACTTGATGGTGGCCAGAATCAAGATCCAATTAAGATGGAGAAATAGAAGAAGGGAAGGACGGGAAGAAGGACTATTTGTAAGGAGAATGGAAAGGTTACAAGAGGATGAGAAAAAGGCAGAGTATAAGAGAGAAGTGGAGGAATGATTGGGCAAGTATGAATTGGAGCAGATGGGGGACGTGGAAGGTGTGTGCAGGATATTCGCAGAAGAAATATGTGCAGCATGTGATGTGGTGTGTGGGATGAAGAGAAGATGGAGGGGTGTGCAAGGAACAGCGTGGTGGAATGAAGAGGTGAGACAGGCTGTGGCACAAAAGAAGAAAGCATACAATGAATGGATGAGAAATAGGGGCGTGGAAGAAGTTGAGAGGCGGAAGAGACAGTTATACGTAGAAAGAAAGAGAGAGGTGAAAAGATTAGTAAGAGAGAGTAAGAAGAGAGTGGATGAAGAATTTGGAAGGAATTTGAGTGTAAAGTGGAGGGAGGGTAAGAAAATGTTCTGGAAAGAGATGAAAAGAGTAAGACAGGGTGGAAGTGAAGTTAGCAGGGGAGTGAAAGATAAAAATGGTAGATTACTAGTGGAGAAGGGAGAAAAAGTGAGCAGATGGAGAGAACACTTTAAGGAATTGTTGAACATAGAGGATGGAAGTAATGCGAGTATAAGTGGCTGGGGAATGGCTGAGAGAAGGAGGGAGGTGAGAAGACAGGAAGAAATCAGTAGGATAGAAGTTGTGGAAGCAATGAAGAAAGTTAAATTGGGGAAAGCCCCAGGAATTGATGGAATGTGTGGTGAAATGCTGAAGCATGGGAGAGGTAGTAGAATAGATGTGGAAAATGTGCAGTTTGGCCTGGGAGGAAGGTAGAGTCCCGGAGGATTGGAAGTCAGGTATAATTATTCCCTTGTACAAAGGAAACGGGGAAAAAGAAGTGTGTGGTAATCATAGGGGCATTTGTCTTCTTAGTATAAGAGGAAAAGTGTATGGTAGGATACGTACTGACAGAGTTAGAGAAAGAACAGAGGAATTAGTTGGAGAAGAACAGGGAGGCTTTAGGAAGGGAAGAGGTTGTGTAGATCAGATATTCATTCTTAGATCTTTAGTGGAAAAGTTTCTAGCGAAGGGAAAGAAGTTGTATGTGGCTTTCATGGATTTGGAGAAAGCATATGACAGGGTGATTAGACAAGGATTGTGGAAAGTATTAAGAATATATGGAGTAGATGGGAAGTTGTTGAATGTTGTGAAGAGTATGTATGATGGTGCTAAGGCTGCAGTGCATGTGGATGGTGAACTGAGTGAATTTTTCTCTTTGAAGGTTGGGTTGAAACAGGGATGTGTCACGTCTCCATGGTTGTTCAATCTGTACATGGATGGGGTAATAATGGAGGTACAAGGTTGGATAGTGGATGTTGGAGTGGCCCTGGTGAGAGAGGGTAGTGTTTGGAAACTCCCTGTATTGTTGTTTGCAGATGATACTGTGTTGTTGAGTGAAGACGAAGGAGAGCTGCACGGCTTGGTGGATGAGTTTGGAAGAGTGTGTAAGAAACGGAATGTAAAGGTGAATGTAAGGAAGAGTAAAGTGATGGTCTTTGAAAGAGGTGAAGTCAGTGAATGTACAGAGAGGTTGGATGGTGAGGAATTGGAAAATGTGAGTAAGTTTAAGTACTTGGGTAGTGTGATGAGTAAGGATGGAGGTTTGGAGGGTGAAGTGCTTGAAAGGGTATAGCAAGGAAGAAAGGTTGCTGGTTCTTTGAAAGCAGTGATAACAAACACGGAAGTGAGCATGGAAGTGAAAAAATTACTACATGACAGTATTGTGACACCAACTCTAACGTATGGAAGTGAAGCTTGGATGTTGCTGGAAGGACACAAGTCAAGAGTGAGAGCAGTGGAAATGAGTTATTTAAGAGGAGCCTGTGGAGTCACATGGAGAGACAGGCTGACAAATGAGGATATAAAGGAGCGTTGTGGTGTGGATGTGGATGTGATAGGAAGCATTAGGAGGAATACACTGAGGTGGTTTGGCCATGTGGAGAGGATGGAGGGTGAAAGACTGACGAAGAGAGTGTATGTGTGAGGTGGAGGGGGGAAGAGGGAGGGGGAGGCCGAGGATGAGATGGAAGGATGGGTTGGAGATGTATATGAGAAAGGGGGGTGTGAGTTGGGAGTAGGGCAGTGCAATGGCGGGGGACAGGGCGACGTGGAGGCGATTTGTTTGTGGCCACCCCGAACGGGATTGAGGCTTCTGGCAATAGATAGATGGATAGAACTATCCTCCTCTTACTGTCTCCCTTCAACCTCTGTCTCTTCGCCACACTGTTGCATCTTTATCTCTTTTTTGTCGCTACTTCAGTGGTCACTGCTTCTATGAACTGTTTGCTTGCATCCCTTCATCAGTACGATGGTCATGTAACACCCGTCTAGCAACAAACTCTCATCCCTTTTCTGTCCAACTTTCTAATGCAAGAGTTAACCGTTACTCCCACTCCTTCATGTATGCAACAGGTCAACTCTGGAGCTGTCTCCCTCTGTATTTCCTACTGCCTATGATCTGTCTTTCAAAAGCAGTGTGTCCAGGCATCTCGAAGTGAATGGATGTTGAATGTGGCTATTTGTTATCTTGCTTTTGTTTTTTCTTGGAGGGAACAATTAGCAGGCTCCTGGTCTTTAGTTTCTTTTTCCCTGCATTTAAGAAAAAAAAGGTGATTGGAGGAAGGAAAAAAGGAAAAAATGAGAGAGAGAGAGAGAGAGAGAGAGAGAGAGAGAGAGAGAGAGAGAGAGAGAGAGAGAGAGAGAGAGAGAGAGAGAGAGAGAGAGAGAGAGAAGTAATAAGGTACACAGACACAGAAACTCATCCAAGTATCGGTATCAAAGGCAGGCTGGTCACCAAGGCCGAGGGAGAGAGGCTGAGGGATAGACGGAAAGGGAAGATTTGAAACAGGGAGGAATGAAAGTGTGATAGAAAAAAAAAAATAATGCAGAATGGAAGGAGAGAGGATACAGAGAAATGTAGCCAGAGAACTGGTGTCTAAAAAATAAAGTCAAACTGTGTATGTGTCTGTCTGTCTGTGCGTGTTTTCGTTTCTTTCATGAGGACGGTAATAGATATCGCCCTACTTCTTGCATTAGGTAAAGCAACCAACCAGAATACCTGATAACCCTGACCATAATGCCCATCTCTTGGATTTATTCTTGACAAATAATCCAGATCAATACAGGATAGAGGTACTGTCACCACTTGGATCCTCTGACCACAATCTCATCAAAGCCTCATTAGTTAACCCTCCTACACCTCCCCATTCCGAACCTGTCAGGGTGACCCGATGGCACTTTGACAGGGCAGACTGGGATGGATTTAGAAATTATCTTGCTGATGTTCCATGGCAGTCTTTCTTCTCTAGTGATCCCAATTCTACCCAGTCCCACATTTGTGACTTAATACTAGCTGGTATGGATTTATTCATACCAAGTCAACAATTCACTAAAAGATCAAACTCTCCAAAATGGTTTGATGGCAATTGTGCCAGAGCAACAGCCCAAAAGTCATTAGCATATAACTCTTACTTAAAATCAAAAACACCTGAATCACTCTCCCAATTTAAAATTTGCTAGAAATCATGCAAAAGCTGTATTAAATCTATCTAAATCAAACTTTCTTCAAAAGCAAGCATCAAAACTACTTAACAACCCTAATGACAATAGAATATTCTGGTCAACTCTTAATTCTTTCAATAATAACTTTAACAAGTCCTCTTCCATTCCCCCACTAAAATCTTCAGATGGCAATATTACAAATGACCCACGTGGGAAAGCAGATATCTTTGCTAGTACCTTTGCAAGAAACTCTACCATAGATGATACCAGCCAGAATGTCTCAGTACTGGAACTTGATTCTCCCGAAATTGCCCCACTTAAAATACAGACAAGATTTGTAAAATCCATCCTAGACAATTTACCTACCAACAAAGCTCCAGGTCCAGATGGAATTCCGCCAATTGTTTTGAAAAAGTGTTCCCCTGAACTTGCCTCTGTCCTAGCTAAATTATTCAGACTATGCATACGTACTTCTTTATTCCCAAATTCATGGAAAGAAGCCAATATCCACCCAGTTCCGAAGAAAGGAAGTTCGTCTGACCCCTCCAATTACAGACCAATAGCTATCACATCTTCTCTTGGTAAGGTATTTGAAACTTTAATTAATAAGCATATTGTTAAACATCTTGAATCCAACAACTTAATTAATGATAGACAATACGGTTTTCGCCACGAAAGATCCACCATTGACATACTCAATCTCTTAACTCATACCATCCATCAATCAATAGATCTTTTTGGAGAAACTCATGCAGTAGCTCTTGATATCTCTAAAGCTTTCGACAGAGTATGGCACCGTTCCCTGCTGTCCAAACTCCCTTGCTATGGACTAACGTCTTTTGTTCCTTTGATTTCTTCTTATCTTAGTGACAGGAAAATAAGAGTAAAAGTAGATGATGTATATTCGAATTTCCACTCAATTAACGCCGGCGTGCCGCAGGGATCAGTTCTGGCGCCAACCCTATTTCTGGTTCATATTAATGATCTCTTATCTGTCACTCACAATCCCATTCACTCATATGCAGATGACTCAACACTACATAGTTCATTCACACTCAGACATCCATTTACAAAGTCTAATATCTCTACCTCTCAACTCAATACAGCCATCTCCATAAATGAAGATCTATCTACAATCAGTGAATGGGGACAAAACAACCTTGTCTCTTTTAATGCTAGTAAAACTAAATATATACAGTTTACTAATAGACAGATATTGCCAGACTCGTACATTACCTTCAGTGCTACTAATATTCCCATCTCCAAAAGTATTGAAATTCTTGGTGTCTCACTTAACAGTGCCCTCAGCTGGACCTCTCATGTCAGATCACTTGCTAAAACCGCCTCAAAGAAACTTGGATTATTGTACAGAGTCCGTAACTTCTTCGCTGATGAGCAGTTAGCTATAATTTATAAGAGTCATGTGCGCTCTCAGCTTGAATATTGCTCACCCTTGTGGAATGGTTGTGGAGAGGTTGCATTAAGGCAACTAGACAAAATTCAGAATAAAGCTGTTAGAATCATTAACAACCCTGCCATTACATATAAACTACCTCCCCTGCAAGTAAGAAGGAATGTTGCCTCCCTTGCATTATTTTACAGATATTTTTTTGGCAAATGCTCAGACGAAGTTGCGTCCATGGTGCCACCTCTCCATGCCTTCCCTCGTGCTACACGGGCATCTGGTAGCGCTCATGACTGGAATGTCACTCAACCATATTGCAGAACTTCTGCCTATCAGAATTCTTTCATTCCCCGAACTGCATCTCTCTGGAACTCGCTTCCCCAGAGTTGTTTTCCTCCAAATTTCAACCTACAACTCTTCAAGTCTAACTGTTACAGATATTTTATGAACAGAGGACACCAGTAATCTGGTGTATGGATTATTTTTTTTTCTCCATTTGTTTTTCCTTCCTCCGTTCTGTTATTAAAAAAAAAAAAAAAAAAAAAAAAAAATTGTGGTTGAAATGCTATTAGTTAGTCCCGCATTTTTTTTTTTTTTTTTTTTTGCGGGAAGCCACTAGTATGATGATAGTGAGAATGAGGTGGATGAAATGGGTGAGAGGGAGAAGGTTTGAAACGAGGGCAGGGTATGAATATCATGGAAGAAGAGTAGAATTGACTATCTATGCTGAAATCATATACCGTAACATAATTATTGCATCTAACTTGTTAAATGAGAATGATTACCCTTAGCTGGTCTATATAAAGAAACAGACATCCAGATAGGCAGGTGGACAAAGAGACGTGTAGGCAAACAGGTAGACAGACAGATATAAAATTAGATAGGAAGGGAGATAGATACAGATATCAGATGAATTTACAGAAAGACATACAAAACGATAAGCAGAGATAGTTAGATAAATAGACAGTAGATAGATGAATATACTGTATACTATAGGCAGATAGTCACAGGATTTTCTTTTGCATAATTTAACAACAAAGCACTCAAAGACAGCATAACACCACCAATGCCATTGCCATTTGAAAGGATGCGGATCCGCTGCAAAATTTAATCAATTCTTATGGCCCACCCTTCCACAAAATTCATCAAAATCCGTTCATAACATTTTGGGTAATCCCGGATCCCGACTGGCCTTAAAATTTAATCAATTCTTTCTTGGTCTATTGCTCACCTTTCCGAAAAATTTAATTGAAATTCATTGATAACTTTTGGAGATAATGTGGCGGATACTCCGGATCCCTATCCGGATCCGCTTCCAAATATATTTATTTCTTCCTTGACCCATGACCCATCCTTCCACAAAATTTCATCAAAATCCGTTCACAACTTTTTGAGTAATACTGCTAACAGACAGAAACACAGACAAACCAACCAACGCGGGGTAAATCATACCCTCCTTGGCAGAGGTAAATATACCTGAGAAAGCGGAAAAAGTATTTGGTATTGTCAAGGAACGATTATTGATACTTATTTCCTTTTTTTCTTTTTTAATTTTTCATAAGGGGAAACCCCGAGCTTGACCATGATACGTCATATAATCCCGCTAGGTGACGGGGAAGCACTACCTCTCCCAGCAGGGCAGCTACCTGGGCGGGGAGCGAACTCTCGACCCTTTGGTCTCGAGTCAGGCGCTACATATTTCCGAGCGGGATATTAAAAACAAAAAAACAAAAACAGGTTGCACTATTGTTATAATTACCCTTAGTTTCTCTCACTCTCTCTCTCTCTCTCTGTTTTACTGTTTCCACCCACCCTCCTGCTTTATGTCTGGTTGTGTCAGTATGAGTAATTTCCTCGGACTCCCCACTCTTTGCTTCAGCACCCTCATCCTATCAACCTTCTACACACCCATTGCGCCTCACCTTTCACCTCTCTGCACACCCTTTCTGTTTCACCCCCTCGCCTTTTGCACACCCTTACCGCATCACCACCCTGCATATCCCCTCCGCCATCAACCCTCACCTCTCTACATCTGAGTGCCTCATCTCTGCACCTACGCAATCCTCTAAACAGACTTTTTTTTAATTTCCTCACGGCCTTTACCACACCCTTCTTTCTCTCAGACATTCTTTATATTCTCTTTTCTCCTATATCTCCTTCACTCCTCTGCACCCTCTCCAGGCCACACTACGACCGATTATCTCCGTTCTTCATTTCCTAGCTTCTTTATCACCACTCTATCTTCTAGGCTTTGTGCAGGAGTGCCGAATAAACCCGCTTTTTAAAATGACTATAAATATACTAAATGGTGCCAGGCACAACAAACCTGGCTCGACCACTCAATGTCAAAGGCCATGGTGCCAAAATTAATGAAAGCCCATATGATACTTCCTGTATCTTGATAATAGTAAACATCTCTATCTTCAACCAATTTTGAATTATAGCCTCCTGTATATCCGTGACCTTGAGTTTGACCTTTCAATATCACTTAAATCAAAGGCCAAGGTACCAGTTAACAGCCCATATGGGACTTCCTGTATGTTGATAGTAGTAAATATCTATGTGCCACCAGTTTCTAGTTACAGTCCCCTGAATATCCCTGACCTTGAGTTTGACCTTTCAGGGTCACTCAAGGTCAAAGGTTTTGGTGTCAAATGAAAGCCCATATGGGAGTTGCTGTATGCTGATAATAGTAAATGTCCCTATCTTCAACCGGTTTCAAGTTATAGCACTCTGAAAATCCGTGACCTTGATTTTGACCTTTCATAGTCATTTGATTACCTCTAAAATTTAATGACTTCCTTTTGGGACCAGTGCCCACATATCCTAAAAGTTTCATGTAATTTCATTTATCCATTTTTCCCTAATGTTGCTAACAAACCAAGAAACCAAGAAACTCGATCAGAAACACTACCTAGCCGGACTCCGTCCCGGCCGAGGTAATGAGACTCCGAACCTTCTCACCCCATATACACATCCCATTTCTTCCGTCCACTCCTCATCCTTCCAGCTCTCTCCATTTCCATCTTCATGCCCCGCAACCGTTAACTTCTACACCCTCATCCCTTACCCCTCTGCACGTCCCTTTCGCCTTCACCACATCCTCCCTTTTCTCTTTCATTCCTTTTCAACGATCTAGTAGCGAACGAATATCGATATTGTTTATTTTTCATTGTTTGAATTACATTTAAAAGGAATTATTTCTTTAAAATTATGAGCGTTCACCCAACAAACTCCTTGTCAGTCCGAAGCGATACGTGAAATTGATGTCAGTCCCAAAGAGACGCCCTTCAACCTCACTCCTTGGTCCGTATTCTTGTGAGCATAGGAGGCTTTCATATATCCCTTAGAGATTTATTTTGCATATTACATCTTTTCAGTCTCTTATGTGTCATTCTTGTCTTTGTTATTGAGACAAAGATCTATAAATATGAAAAAAATCGACTTAATATATGCAAAAACAAGCCAGCATGGAAAAATACTAGCGAGCCTCCTAAACTGATGAGAATAAGGATCCTTGCACACGACAGCCTCCTATCCCTTTATCCCCCACCCAGTCATTCTCTCAATGCTATCTTGCCTCCCTGTCATCCCATCTCCACAGTGCCAGCCCTTCCGCTATCACTGCAGCCGCCAGTGTGTGTGTGTGTGTGTGTGTGTGTGTGTGTGTGTGCTAGTTATGTGTGTGCGTATTTATGCGTACTCCATTTTGCCAGTATTGTGTGTGTGGAAATGACTATGCGTTTGTGTCCTCACACTATCACTGTAAATAAGTGCTGCTGACATCTGCATCTGTCCGTGTGTGTGTTTTTGTATGTAGTATCTTCCACTGTGATATATTCTGGTGTGCGTGTTTGCTTGTTATTGCTTGGCCTGTCTGTGTATGTGTGATCTTTATTATCATTTGTGTGTGTGTCTTTGAGTTTATTTTCTCGTACTGTACCTTGTGTGTGTGTGTGTGTGTGTGTGTGTGTGTGTGTGTGTGTGTGTGTGTGTGTGTGTGTGTGTGTGTGTGTGTTATTGCTCATCTTTGCATTTTAACAGGGAGGGTGGGTGTAATGTTTGTGTATATGATGTTGAAAAAAGGGCATATACGAGGAAATATGAGGCAGGAGGAGCCGGGGAAGGCAAAGAAACTAGGTGTATATAGCATATGAATTTGTGATAAAACGGGGTATGAAAGATGAGGAAGCAATAAATAAATAAATAAATAAACAGGATGAAATAATTATGGAGACACATATTGCGGGGGCTACATCTACTTTTTTAGATCTGGAGACGAAATGGCCCCGACAGTATAAAGCAAATTTCTGAGTGGATTTTCAGGTTTGTGAGATGGAGTTCAAAATTTCGAGGAACTGAATGCTGAGCGAATGTATTTGGGCCTATATTACTGGATATACTTTTGATAGCTCTTAATTTTTTTGTGATTTTCTGTTCTTATTCATGCATCCCTAAGGACTCATGCACTGTTTGTCACTGTGTTTAGTTATCTTCTCATAGATCATTATAATCCATTCACAGCTAAGTTGTATTTTCTTTTAATTTTTAAATTTATTTTTTTCTTCGTCTCTTTCTAATCTACTGTTTCCTTATCTCTTTACAGTTCATTATTATCCACTCCAAGTCTTCGTGTTTTTCCCGTTTTTTATCACGTACCTTTTCTGGGACCTCTATATTTACCTGACGGCTCTTCCGCGCCGTGGGTTTTAGGAGTCATAGCAAGGTCGCCACTCTCCTAACTGTTACCGGCTGAGGCTAAGCTGGTCTGAGGAGTAATGAGTAGGAAGGGAAAGTATATTTTCAAAATTTCGAGTAGATATGCCCTGTATACAGACAGAAACATAGAGACGGGCACACTTATGTACATACATATATCTACCCACACAGGCACACGCACGCAAACAATCACTAATTTACACACACATACACACACACACACATTGAATAAAATATACAAAACTAGTGTGATTATTTCTGCCCTGGTGTTTTTGTGGTTTTTAAGTAGGGCAGTATGTAAAAAGGCAACCAAAGCATGATAACATATTTATTCTCTGACACTGTTTACTTACTCTTCTTAAACCACTTAGCCTTCAGATGGCATTCATTTGAAATCTTTACGTACTTTCGCATTAAAGAAAAAATTAGTCAAATCAACTGTACAGTACAGGAAGTTGAGAATAAGGGGAATTACTAGCTCAATGTATTCAATGTACAATATGTAAGTTCAGCACATAATACGTAACCTTAAGATCTATCTATTTCACCAGATGGTGAAAGTTTGCCGAACCTATTGTTTTTTTTTTTTAAAGAAAATAATAGGAAATAATAAGTCTACTAAGTACAGCATAGATTCAGGGTTCAGTATATTTCAAACTCACAGGCACCCACAAACGTCGATTTCATTTACCCCATCACTCCGAAAGTGAATATTTCACTATAATAAACCTTCTATTAATATTCAACGGCTATTCAACTCTTGTATGTACAGAGCTGATTAAGGCTATGTTTAACTCCTGAAGTTCAGAGTGTGTCCAGTTAGCTGAAACAATCGCTCGGTAATGACGACGGACAAAAAAGAAATATATAATAGAACAGAAGGGATATGAGATTCTTCACAACAAAATACAGTGCCTTGATTGAGAAGATAAGCGCTGCTCTAGTAGATTTTTTTTATTTCTTATCATCGTAAATGAGATTAGCGCTGCACTTTTTTTTTTTTTTAATTTTTTTATCGTCATAAATGAGAGGATTAACGCTTTCCATGGTCAGTCGGGGTTGAAAGAGAACTAAAAAAAAATTGAGTTTGGTTGCGGTGTCAGTTAGGGTGATTGATTCAGATATAAATAACTACAATCGGAAGTTAGCAGACTCTTCCCTGCCAGCTTTGGCAATGGAAGGCGTTATATGAATTCAGTGACATCTTTTTCATTTTGGTTTTGCTGCCTCCGCACGACTGTTTATGGTTCAGGAGAAACTTTACACTGGAGGGGTTGATATAACTTACAATAACTCCTTCACCAAATGACGTCTTCATTAAGTTGCACAAAACTAACTGGTTGTTGATGCTGTGGTGGTGGTAGAGGAGGCAACTTAAGCTGTCCGTCTCCTGCAGTCTACCATCCTCATTTCCTAGTAAAGTAAGTAAGTAGTTTAGGGACGTTTACATAACCAGGCATTTAAGACGTCATGTTATAAATATTGATGCCAGTCTCAGATACCTTGTTTATAGACAGTAAAAAAATCTTCATCCTACCGGGAGGGTTAGTCGCTTCCATATATTATCTTCTGTTTCCTTTTCAACATCAGCATTACACGTCTCCCTCCAGTGGTGAAGTGACATTTTTTTTTTTTCTTGACGTGCTTCTTTTATATACAGCCTCTCCCTCCCCCCCCTCTCTCTCTCTCTCTCACCTGTCGCTTCCGATTCATCTCCATCGTGGTCTAGACTTCAGTTTCTCGTTTCATAAATCAACGCCATCTCTCCTGTCAAGTTTTTAGTCTCATGACCTCTTGCCTTTAACTCCCTCCTTCATTGTGATTTTTTCCCCCTTTTTTTCCCGTGTGTGGCAATGCTAAAATAAGGAAGCATCTCTCACTCCCTTTTCACTCATTGACACCTCACTCCCCCTCCCTCCCCATCCCACTCATGTTTTTAAATAACTTCTCTCTCTCTCTCTCTCTGTATCCGCCTTTATCACTTTCAATTCATATTACTCTATCATCCCACTTCCACCATTTCCCTCCCCCTCCCTGTCCCAGTCTCTCCATATGTCGCCCTTGTCTCCCGCTCCTTATCTTCCCTCCCCTCCATTCACATTTCCCTCCCTCTCTCTGTTCATCCCCTGCTTTCTTCATTTTTTTCTATTTCATCCCCTTCCCATCCAGCTCCCTCTTATTCCACTCCACTCCATCCACTTCACCCTTCCTCTTCTTCCTTTTCGTCCCAGTCCCTATCTCCCTCATCCCATCTCGCTCTCTCTCCTATCCCCTTTTCCTCTAACTCCCTCCTTCCCTTCCTCCCTTTCTCTCTCCATCACTGTTACATCCCACCTCTCTTCCTTCCTCGCAGATTGAGACATACGAGAGACTTGTCGGAGGTAACTTAGTCACGGGCACGTGGGAGGGAACAGGGAGAGGAAGAGAGGAAAGGAGAAGGAGAAGAGGAAAGGAGAAGCAGAAAAGGAAGGAAGAAGAGGAAAAAGCGAGTCGGCGATGAACGAAAGGATCGAGATAAGAGGAATGAAATGGAAAGGGAGTGAACATTGAGTTTGGAAGGGATAAAATTACAAGTTAAATGTGGAGGGAGGAAAGGGAAAGAAAAGAATACTGAAACTGCAGTAGAGAGGGAGGGAATGTAAAAGGGTGGAAAGGTAAAGTGAAGGGGGGAAGAGAATTGATGAAGAAAGAATCGAGGAAATGAGGAAAAGAGTTTAAAAAAGGAGTAGAGACAGAAGAATGAAGAGCGAACATGAGGAAAAGAGTTTAAATAGAGGGTTGGGAGAGAATAAGAGAGGTAATGGGGATAATGTTAGAACAAATGTATTGGCGAAGAAGGAGAGAGGCAATGAGAGTGGAAGGACAGAGGAGGGCGAAGCCGGAGATATAACGAGAAACGAGATGTGATGAGAGGGGGTCTGGATAGTGGTAAGCGGGAAGGGACTGAAATATGAGGAATGGAGAGGAGTGATGGTGAGAGGAGAGAATTAGAAACGCTGGACAGAGGAAAAGGGTTTAAAGTGAGAAATAGATTAGGGTGAGAGATGTTATGGTAATAAATGATACTTAACCCTTGGTAGTCTAGTGGTTAAAGCCTCCCATTCCGAGCGACGGCCTTGCGTGGGTTATGTCCCAAGAAGTGACTGTAATGGCAGCAAGGGAATAAGGCTGGTAATTTACCCTTAAAATGTCATGCACTACGGTAGCCCAGCCTGGAGCCCCAACACCTCGGACTTGGTAATTTGCATTTGACTGTTACTAACTTTTTAACCCCATTGGCTCTACAGTGTCATTATTTTGTTATGGTAACCTCCATACGATTTTATATGTATTAGGATATCAATCCACTCATCATTCAGTCGTGTATTGCCCCACCTTCTACACACACACACACACACACACACACACACACACACACACACACACACACACACACACACACACACACACACACACACACACACACACACACACACACACACACCTCCCACTCCACCAGTCTTTCCATCAAGAGACTACAAACAAAAAGAGAAGGATCACCATGAACTGCTTAAAATAATCTATCTATTTATCTATTGCCAGATGCCTCAATCCCGTTTGGGGTGGCCACAAACAAATTGCCTTTAAGTCGCCCTGTCCCCCGCCATTTCACTGCCCTGCTCCCAACTCACACCCCCCTCTCTCATATACCTCTCCACCCCATCCCTCCATCTCATCCTCTGCCTCCCCCTCCCTCTTCCCCCCTCCACCTCACTCACATACACTCTCTTCGTCAGTCTTTCACCCTCCATTCTCTCCACATGGCCAAACCACCTCAGCCTGATAATAATAATAATTTGCATGTTGTAGAAGGAAAAATTATTATTTTTAATGTGTACAGAATCAAAATTAGTTAAATGATTCAATGATAAAGCGACGATTTATACATTTTTTTTTCCTTCATCTGCTTCAGTCCGATGGTATATTTACCTCCGTTAAGAAGGTTACGTTTTACCCCGCGTTGGTTGGTTTGTCTGTTTGTCTGTTAACAGGATTACTCAAAAAGTTACAAACGGATTATGATGAAATTTTGTGGAAGGGTGGGCCATGGGCCAAGGAAGAAATGATTAATTTTGGGCCGGACCCAGTTCAGGATCCGGAGCATCCCGCACAATATCTCCAAAAGTTTTCAAAGAATTTCATTGAAATATTGTGGAAAGGTGAGCCAGGGACAAGGAGAGAATTATTAGATTTTGAGGGGAATCCGAATCCGGATCCGGATCCGGATCCTTTTTTAATGGCAATGACAATGGAGGAGGTACGCGCACTCTGTGCGCTTTCTAGTTCATAATTCATTCCATGTATCTCCTGACAGCCTTATTCATGGTAAGACAAACGTTGGGACTAAATGATTTGATGCAGCCTTCATTAACCCTTTTGTTACAAGAGATCATTTCTACTCTTAATACAATCTTCACAGAGGTAATAAGAATAAAATACAGTTGACGTACCCAGGCTGAAAGGTTGAACCCCTTCAGTCCAATGACGTATTTTTTATTCTGGTCAGGACACCACCAGACGATTTTATTCAGTTCAGGAAAGACCTCTTGTATTGAGGGTACTAAGGAAGGTCAAATGTAACTCCCAGGGTCGAAAACTCTATCTGAACTAACTCGTCTGGGAGCAGCAAGAATGCATGAAATATCTCGTTATTGGATTTAATGGGTTAAACGGAGAAGCTGGAAGGTGTGCATGATGACTAATTAGTTGTGTGATCAATATGATCTTAACACTGATGATAAATGGAGCCTGGTTCTCACATTTCTAGGAGGGGGAATATGTTTAGGTTGTAGATAATGATGATAATGATGAGTATAAAATTTACTTTGCTTTCAAGCGAGTAGCCAACAGTGTTGTCACTGTCCCAATTACCATTTCTTCCCTCTCCCCCCGTCTGTATACACACCCTCACCCACTGCTGCCAGTGACTGCGTCAGTCCTGGTAGCAGTTCCGTCTGCATCACAGAAACAGGAAAAAGTACGCAGGTAATTTCTCGAGGTACTGTATTTTATGTCTCGAAAAATTAATAAAAAACTTTTTTTTTTTTTTTTTTTAATGCGAGGAAGAAGGAACCAAAGGCCGCAAGCCCGCAATTATTGTTCCTTCCAAGAGAAAAACAAAATACAAGAGAGAGCCAAATTCAAGATCCGATCATTTCGAGATACCTGGAGACACCGCGTCTGAAATACTGGAGGTCATAGGAAGCAAGAAATGCAGACAGAGGGAGACAGTTCAAGAGCTGACCTGTTACATAAATGAAGGACTGGGAGTTACGGTTAACTCTTGCATTAGAGAGTTGGACAGAAAAGGGATGAGAGTTTGTTGCTAGACGGGTGCTACGCGCCCATCGTAGAGGTGAAGGAATGCATGCAGACAGTTCAGAGGAGTAGTGACCATTGAAGCAGCGATAGAAAAAAAGATAAATATGCAACAGTTTGAAGAAGAGACAGATGTTGAAGGGAATCAGTAAGAGGAGGTGAATTAATGAGACGAAAAGCCTTTGGCTCCATCCAATTGAGAAGAGCTATATGTGGGGAGCCTCCCCACACATGAAAGTTGTACTCCACACAGGGGCGGATAAAACCCCTGTATAGAGTCAACAATCGTGCAGGGGTAAAGAAGGAACGGAGTCGGCTTAGCACACCTAATCTTTTAGAAGCAGATTTTACAAGAGATGTAAAATGATCTTTCCAAGATAAGTCCCGATTAAATGAAACCAAAAGCATGTTCAAAGATGATGTAGGATTAAGCTGAATATTATTAAACACTAGTGGGTACAGCTGTGGAAGATTTTGTGGGGTTGATAGGTGTAAGAACTGAGTCTTTGATGGATTAAAAACAACCAGATTATTTTTACCCAAGTCAGAGATACAAGCCAAGTCAGACATTAGGTGTGCCATAGCCTCATCCCTTGTTCAGAACCCAGTGTATTTGATTCCACATCCACACAGTTGAGTAACCTTAACCTTGCCCTTAGCACCGAAATTACCGTTTTGGGTGATTTTAACATACATAATGTTGAATGGTTATTGCAGTCTGCCAGGACTGACGATGCTGGTCTAGAGTGCGAGCAGTTTCCAGAAGCGTTTAATCTCACCCAGCTGGTAAAGCAATCAACCAGAATACCTGATAATCCTGACCATAATGCCCATCTCTTGGATTTATTCTTGACAAGAATCCAGATAAATACAGGGTAGAGGTACTGTTACCACTTGGATCCTCTGACCACAATCTCATCAAAGCCTCATTAGTTAACCCTCCCACACCTCCCCATTCTGAGCCTGTCAGGGTGACCTGATGGCACTTTGGTAGGGCAAACTGGGATGGATTTAGAATTTATCTTGCTGACATTCCATGGCAGTCTTTCTTCTCTAGTGATCCCAATTCTACCCAGTCCCACATTTGCGACTTAATAATAGCTGGTATGGATTTATTCACACCAAGTCAACAGTTCACTAAAAGACTGAACTCTCCAAAATGGTTTGATGGCAACTGTGCCAGAGCAACAGCCCAAAAGTCATTAGCATATAACTCTTACTTAAAATAAAAAACATCTAAATCACTCTCTCAATTTAAAATTGCTAGAAATCATGCAAAAGGTGTATTAAATCTAGCTAAATCAAACTTTCTTCAAAAGCAAGCATCAAAACTACTTAACAACTCTAATGACAATAGAATATTCTGGTCAACTCTTAATTCTTTTAATAATAACTTTAACAAGTCATCTTCCATTCCCCCACTAAAATCTTCAGATGGCAACATTGCAAATGACCCGGGTGGGAAAGCGGATATTTTTGCCAGTACATTTGCCAGAAACTCTACCATAGACGATACCAGCCAAAATGCCCCAGTACTAGAACTTGAATCTCTCGAAATTGCCCTACTTAAAATACAGACAAGATGCGTAAAATCCATCCTAGACAATTTACTTACCAACAAAGCTCCAGGCCCAGACGGAATTCCACCAATTGTTTTGAAAAAGTGTTCTCCTGAACTTGCCTCAGTTCTAGCTAAATTATTCAGACTATGCATATGTACTTCTTCATTCCCAAATTCATGGAAAGAAGTCAATATCCACCCAATTCCGAAGAAAGGAATTTCGTCTGACCCCTCTGATTACAGACCAATAGCTGTCACATCTTCTCTTGGTAAGGTATTTGAAACTTTAATTAATAAGCACATTGTTAAACATCTTGAATCCAACAACTTAATTAGTGATAGACAATATGGTTTTCGCCACGAAAGATCCACCACTGACTTACTCAATCTCCTAACTCATACCATCCATCAATCAATTGAACTACATGGAGAAACTCATGCAGTAGCTCTTGATATTTCTAAAGCTTTCGACAGAGTATGGCACCATTCCCTGCTGTCCAAACTCCCTTGCTATGGACTAACGTCTTTTGTTCCTTTGATTTCTTCATATCTTAGTGACAAGAAAATAAGAGTAAAAGTACCGTAGATGATGTATATTCCAGTTTCCATTCAATTAATGTCAGCGTGCCGCATGGATCATTTCTGGCACCAACCCTATTCCTGGTTCATATTAATGATCTCTTATCTGTCACCCACAGTCCCATCCACTCATACGCAGATGACTCAACGCTGCATAGTTCATTCACACTCAGACACCCATTTACAAAGTCTAATACCTCTACCTCTCAACTCAGTACAGCCATTTCCATAAATCAAGACCTATCTACGATCAGTGAATGGGGACAAAACAACCTTGTCTCTTTTAATGCTAGTAAAACTCAAATATATACAATTTACTAATAGACAGATATTGCCAGATTCGTACATTACCTTCAGTGCTACTAATACTCCCATCTCCAAAAGTATTGAAAATCTTGGCGTCTCACTTAACAATGCCCTCAGCTGGACCTCTCAGGTCAGATCACTTGCTAAAACCGCCTCGAAAAACTTGGATTATTGTATAGATTCCGTAACTTCTTCGCTGATGAGCAGTTAGCTATAATTTATATGAGTCATGTGCGCTCTCAGCTTGAATATTGCTCACCCTTGTGGAATGGATATGGAGAGGTTGCATTAAAACAACTAGACAAAATTCAGAACAAAGCTGTTAGAATTATTAACAACCCTGCCATCACAAATAAACTACCTCCCCATCAAGTTAGAAGGAATGTTGCCTCCCTTGCTTTATTTTACAGACATTTTTTTGGCAAATGCTCAGACGCAGTTGCGTCTATGGTGCCACCTCTCCATGCCTTCCCTCGTGCTTCATGGGCATCTGGTAGCGCTCATGATTGGAATGTCACTCAGCCATATTGCAGAATTCATTCATTCCCCGAACTGCATCTCTCTGGAACTCGCTTCCTCAGAGTTGTTTCCTCCGAATTTTAACCCGCAGCTGTTCAAGTCTGTTACAGATATTTTATGAACAGAGGACACCAGTAATCTTGTGTATGGATTATTTTTGTTATTCATTTGTTTTTCCTTCCTCCATTCTGTTATTAATGAAAAATAATAAAATGCTGAGATGGATGTTGCTGGAACCGAATGGAAAGGTGAAGGGTGGAGTCATCAGCGTATGAGTGGAGAGGGTTAGATGTACAGCTTAGAAGGTCATTGATGAATAAAATGAAGAGGGTTGGTGATAGGACAGAGCCCTAAGGAACACCACTATTGATAGATATACTGTAGAAGAACGATGGCCGTCTACAACAGCGGCTATAGAACGACCTGAAAGGAAGCTAGAGATGAAGGCACAGATAGAAGGATAGAAACCGTAAGAGGGCAGTTTGGAAAATTAAGATTTATGCCAGACTCGATCGAAAGCCATTGAGATGTCAAATGCAGTGGCAAAACTTTCGCCAAAGTCCCGAAATGAGGAGGACTGACATTAATTATCATAATCTTCCATTTGAAAAAGTCTCTCCCTTTCTCTCTCTCTCTCTCTCTCTCTCTCTCTCTCTCTCTCTCCGTAAAAATATACATACACACACACACACACACACACACACACACACACACACACACACACACACACACACACACACACACACACATATATATATATATATATATATATATATATATATATATATATATATATATACACATCTCTAATCTTCTAGCCCCCTTTCCTCGCACCCTCTCGTCAGTCTCTCCACTCCTCCGTCCCTCTCTCTTCCCTCTCCTTTTATAAGAAACACAAGCCTCGCCCACTGCCAAGGTATTAAATCCGACTGTCATATCCACCCCCTCTACTCCCCATTCATTCTTTCCCTCTCCACCTCTTCTCTGTCCTCCACCCCATTTCTTTTCCCCATCCCTTCTCTTTCTCCTCATCTCCTCTCTCCCTTTCCCCCCTTCTTCTCTTCCCTCCACCCGCTCTCTCCCTCTCACTCCTTCTCTCCCCTCCACTCCTTCTCTTCCCTTCCTCCCTTCCCCGTCCCCTCTTCATCCCTCCTCCTCTCCTCTCCGCACCCTTTTCTTCCTCCTTCGTCTTTTTTCTTTCTCGTCCGCCTCTTCCTTCTCTCCCCTCCACACGTCCTCTTCTCCCTTTCATCTATCCACCCTTCGCCCTCTCCCCTTTCTACCTTCACCCCTTTATCTCCATCGCCTGTCATCACGCTATTCATCTTCCTCCACATCTTCCCTCCTCGACTGCTGTTTTTCTCCTCAGTCGCCTTATCTATAGTACTCTGCTAAAACTGTTCCCTTCCCCCTACTAATGCTGCTAAATTTAAGTAAGTTCCTCCCTCCGCTACTTTAGGTATGTGGCTGTATTCTCGTTGGCGTACGAGGGTCTTTGGCACCTCATACATAGCGACGAATTCCTAGTGGCTTTAGATATTTCGTAGCATCTCTTTCTTCGCGATTTATTTAACATATTTTTCTTTTACATTCTCCTGAATATTATTGATGCAGTTTCTGTCAATATGAAGACGATATGGAAATTACAACCGAGTATGTTAAGGCGTATTATGCCAATTTAATCGCAAATCACTGAGGAAGAGGTGCTGTGAAGTCTCCTATGCCACTTAGAATACGGCTCTTTTGAGGGAAAAATATGAAAGAAAAAAATCAAAAGGAAGAAGCAAGGACAGATAAAGATATAGAAAAGGGGGACAAGGGAAACGCACATCAGATGTAGGAGATGGGAGGAGACCTGAACTATGAGAGGAAAGGAAAGACTGATAGACGTGGAGACAAAGGGGTGGAGAAAACGAAAAATTAAATTTGATGGTAAGAAGTGTGGGTAGAAAATAGGGAGTAGGAAATGAGAGAGGCACCAAAGAAATGGGGATAAATGAAGAGATTGTGAGAGGGATGAAGATAAAGCAACAGAAAAACAAAGAAGGAGAAACCATGGAAGGCGAAAAAGTATGTGTGGAGTTTGAGGAGACGGAAATTATAAAGTGGAATACGGGAGAAAGAAAGAAATAAGAAAAGAAAAAAAAAAGGAGAAAAACTGGGAGAGTGACGGTAAAAAAATAGAAATAACTGAGAGACCAGAAAGATATGAAATGATAAGGGAATGCTGGGAGAAGGAAGGCTGATAGTGTAATGTTGCGGAGATGGGAGGAGAGGGTGAGGAAAGGAAGAAGACACCAAAAAAAAAAAAAGAGGGGCGGAGGGAGAGGGCGAGGGAAGGAAGGAGACACATACAAAAAAGTGAGGGCGAGGGAAGGAAGGAGACAAAAAAAAAAAAAAAAAAAAAAAAAAAGGAAGAAAGTAGACCGTAACTAAAGCTCAGGTAATGGAGGGGGGAAAACAACTTAGAAGAAACCTGAAAAAAAAGAAAGAAACAAGGGAAGGCGACGAAATATGAGAATATTAAAGCGACGGAAGGAAGGGGGAAGGGAGAGAGGAGAGAAATAGAGTATAACTGAGAGGCTGTCAAGGAATGAGAACACAATGTGAGAAGAAACAATGAGAAAAATAAAAAGCATAAGCATTAAAGGTACATATATTTAAATTTAGATTTATTTTGTTTCGAGGAGATAATTTATGAGTATATTAATAATGTGTAGGGAAATATCAATGGTGAAGAAAGCAGAAGGCGATTAGGAGAGGAAATTGAGAATGAACCGTGAAAGAAGAGGGGAGAGCGATAAAAAGAGAATGAACCAGGTAGGAAATGAAGAACAGATGGAGAAATAAAATCAAACTTTTTTTTTTTTTTTACATAAGAACATAAGAAGAGAGGATAACTGCAGTAGGCCGGTTGGCCCATGCTAGGCAGCTCCTAGAAGAGTAACTGAACTACTAAAATGAGATAAGGATAGCAAAGAAGAAGGCTCTCCCCCGCCCTCCAAACCCTCCAGCCAAAGCCGGCAGGAAAAAGTCAGAAAGAACACCACGCCGTATAGAAAAACTGGCGTGGACATTTTACAGGAAAGTGTGAAAGGAGAATAGAGACTATCATAGTATAACCTGAAAAGAAAAATTTTTTTGAATTAGTATTGGTTATAAGATTTTCTTTATTCTATATCCACCCCTTATTTGTCATATGCTTATCTAGCCTATGCTTGAAACTCTCAATGGAAGAGGCAGCAACTACTTTACTAGGTAGCTTATTCCATTCGTCTACTACTCTATTACCAAACCAATTTCTACCGATTTCCTTTCTGAAACGGAATTTTTCTAGTTTGAAACCATTATTTCTAGTTCTATCCTGTATGCTCACTTTAAGTACCTTGCTAATATCTCCCTTATTTATACCATTCATCCACTTAAACACCTCAATTAAGTCTCCCCTTACTCTACGCCTCTCTAGCGAATGCAGACTTAGTCTTTTCAATCTGTCTTCATATGACAGGTTCCGGACGTCATGTATCATTTTAGTCATTCTTCTCTGTACATTTTCTAACGAATTAATATCCATTCTATAGTAAGGACACCAAAATTGTACTGCGTAGTCTAAATGTGGCCTTACTAATGCTAGATAAAGTTTCAGTATTACTTTAGATGATCTATTGCTCACGCTTCTCGAAATAAATCCTAGGACCCTATTTGCTTTATTTCTCGCATTAATGCACTGTTGCCTAGGTTTAAGATCGTTACTAATCATAACTCCTAGATCTCTCTCGCATTCCGATTTGCTAATTTCTTTGTTATCTAAGCTGTATTTAGTATCTCCAATGGTCTTGCCTACGTTAAGTACTTTACATTTTTCAACGTTAAATTCCATTTGCCAAGTTTTAGACCATTTGGACAATGTATCGAGGTCTTTTTGTAAGTAATGGCAATCGTCAGTCGAGTTAATGATACGCCCTATTTTTGTATCGTCGGCAAATTTGCTGATGCTGCTATTGACTCCTAAGTCTAGATCATTTATATATATGATAAATAATAAGGGACCGAGTACTGAACCCTGTGGTACACCGCTAGTTACTAATCCCCAGTCCGACTTAGTTCCATTTATTAATACTCTCTGCTTTCGTCCTTTCAGCCAGGATTCTATCCATTTTAAGATATCGCCGTCTATACCGTGTGCTCGAACCTTTCTAACTAACCTTTCGTGTGGGACTCTATCAAAAGCTTTACTAAAGTCCAGATAAATAACATCGTAAGCTTTATCGCTATCTACTGCCTCATAGACCTCCGAGTAGAATGACAACAAATTTGTGAGGCAGGATCGTCCTTGCCTGAATCCGTGCTGACTTTCGTTTATAAGACTAAATCTTTCTAAGTGTTCTCTAATCCTATTTGCCAAAATTGACTCTAACATTTTTCCTACTATTGACGTTAGACTTATCGGACGATAATTCGACGCAGCTGATTTATCACCCTTTTTAAAGATGGGCACTACGTTTGCGGTTTTCCACGCCTCTGGAACTTCTCCTGAACTTAAAGAGTCATTAAATAACGTTAAAAGTGGCTGACATAATTCTTCTTTGGTTTCTTTTATAATTTTTGCATATATATCGTCCGGACCTGGCGATTTTTGAGGTTTTAACTTATTAATTTCTTTCAATACGTCCTCCTTACTAATGGTTATTTTACTAAGAATATTTTCCGTATTCTCATGGTAAATATTTGCTGCTTGAGGGACCAGGCTTAGATTTTCCTTGGTGAATACTGATATGAAATAATTATTTAGGATGGAGCACATTTCTTTATCTTCACTGGTAATGTCACCTGATTCTGTTCTGAGTGGTCCTATCCTATCTTTATTTTTCGTTCGGTACATTTGATAAAAACCCTTGGGGTTTACTTTTGATTCACTTGCAACCTTAATTTCATAACTTCTCTTTGCTTTTCTTATCTCCCTCTTTACTTCTCTATTTAAAATTGTGTACCGGTTACGTAAGTGTTCCTCTCCACGTTTTATTTTTCTATATATTCCTTTCCTTTGGCCTATGAGAGATTTTAATCTGTTGTTTAACCATCTTGGTTCTGAATTGTTAGTTCTAAACGGTTTTGAAGGAATATATCTATCTTGGCCTCCGTGTATTATATTTATTAACTCGTTATACTTCTCACTGGTCGAACGTCTGTTTGGTACTGGAGCTGAGTTAATTTCCGTCACCTGGACTACATTCCTATCTACCACCTCCCCCCTCACAGACACCTGACGGACATCCCCACGTGCTTCCTGTGCCTGACCTATGACCTGGGGATCCCCACTGACCTGACATTCCCTCAAATAGCTAATCTCCCTGTGGAATACCGTTCGAAAATAAGCTCTTAAGCCATCGAAATCTCCTAGACGAAAATTAGGAACGGTGGAGGTATTTTCAGTGGAACAGACATCCCAAATAAATTTGAACTTAATTTCTTCATGATCGCTATTACCAAGTCGTCCACCAACCTCTATATCGCTAATGATATTTTCTTTATTAGCTAAAACCAAATCTAGTATATTATTACCTCTGGTGGGCTCCCTGATATACTGATAAAGGAAATTATCCTGTACTACCTCTAGAAATTCCTCTGACTCTGCATCTCCTGTCTGATTTCTCCAATCTATCCTTGGCAGATTAAGGTCCCCAACAATTATTAATAAGCTGGACTGTGATGCTTTCCTAATTTCCTCCCAGAGGTATTTACTATCAGCTCTACTTAATTTTGGAGATCTGTAAATTGCTCCTAAGACTAATTTCTCCCTATTGTTACTAATTTCAACCCAGACACTTTCTGTGTCCCTATTTACTTTAATGTCTGCTTTATTGTAACAGTTTAATGAATCCTTTACATAAATAGCTACCCCTCCCCCCTTCCTTCCCTGACGGTTTGACACAAAAATATTATAGCCTTTTATCTGATATTCTGCTAAAAATTCTCGAGTGTCTGTATTCATCCAAGTTTCACTAATAACGGTAATGTCTATTTTCTCTGTACAAAATAAAGCCCTCAGTTCATCCATTGTATTACGTAAACTCCGGCTGTTTGTGTAGTACACTTTCAGATTATTACGAGTAGTTATGCCTTTACCTTGGCATTTACTGTTATTTATTTTATTACTAACTGGGAAACTCTTTACTTTACTAATATAACAATTTTTTGTACTATCGCTTATCGCCCTTCTATCATCGCTTGTTCTATCATCTATCATCGCCTGCTCAATTTGAGGTGCCTGAGTGGATGTATCTACACTATTGGTTGAACTTTTGTTCTTAATTTTGCAAGTATCGATGCATCCATCCAAACATGGTAATAATGATTTCTGACTGTAGTTGCTGCATCTTCCTGTACACCTACTTCTCAATCTCGAAAAAATCCCTCCAACTCCCTATCTATCATTCCAGCTAAAACAATAACTCCCTGCCTGCTAAGATGAGTCCCATCCCAACTATACAAGGCACTTCGTCTATAAAACCGGTCCCAGCTGTCTATGAAAGGTATTGCATTTTCTTTGCAATACCTTTCAAGGCGGCAATTAAACCGTATTGCCCTGCTCAACCAGTCCCTTCCAACCCGCCACCTTGGTAAAACACCAAGCACTACAGGGGTTCCTCCCCTCTCCCTAACCTTTTCTAACATCAACTTGTACCTTTTCCACAGTACCTCACTCTTACGGCTACTAATATCATTGCCTCCTACACTGAGGCACACAGTGGGTTTGTCACCACTTTCCTTTACGATATTTGAAATTTTATCTACCACATTAGCCACCCTGGCCCCTGGAAGACACACATGTTTAGCGAGTGGAGTATACATGGCCCTGTTCAGATATCTCACCTGAGAGTCTCCAACAACAACAACATTTTTCTTACCTTTCTTGGTCTGTTTATACTTACCTGTACTGGAAGTTCTCTCACCGTCCTTCTCCTCTACTTCCCTCTCTGCCTTCCCTTCACATTCGTCCCGTAGTGCGTCGAATGTATTAGTTGTCTTAATTTCCGTTTGCTTTTTAAGAGTGAACTTCGTTGCACCCTTGTTAACTAGTGTCCAACCTTCAGCCTTTTTCTCTTTCTCCTCCAACATCTCCTCCAACAATTCCCTCATCTGTGCCTTCTCCTGCCTGAGAATTTGTACCTCCCGCTTCAGTTCGAGAAGTTCCTCCTTTAATTCAAGGTAGTCCTTTTCAGTACCTGCAGTGGGGACACAGCTCTCTGCCGAGGAAGCCATTACGCACTAGTTCACACAAGGTAGCACACACTATCACGGGTCACTACGGGTCACCACAACACACACTCTCACGGACCACTAGCACAACGCTATCGCTGATCACTACAACACACTAACACAACCACTATCACAGATCACTAAAGCACACTAGCCTGAGACCTTTTTAATGTGTCCGTCTCTGGGCAAAGGCTTCAGGACCTATTTCTTGGGGGAAGTGGCCTATCTCAAGGACCAGTAGTCCTCCTACACCTCCACATGTCACCACTTCGGCGCTAACACCCACCGTCCATTTGAATACATGCTAGGGCTGTCTCATACAGGACTGTGTACTGGTATTAGCAGGGGTACTTTTGCGACATGTCGGCGGGTCTTCTGGTAGATCAGGAAAATCTGCTTTTATGAAATTCAAATCCTTAAACTTTTCCATGCCCCAGCCGGGATTCGAACCTGGGTCCGCTGGGACTGCAGGCCGCCTCTCTACCGATTCTACTACCGCCTCCCCCAAAATGTGCATTTGTGTGACAGTGACAAGGGCTGTACTGTATATGAGAATCGTATACGTGAGAAAGTAGAGATGAAAAATACAAAAGAAAAGGGGCATGAAAAACCAGTGAAAGGGTATGACTCTAAAACTTTAGTTATTATATTCATAAACCTAGAATTGTCATAGGGAGACAAGTACAATTTTGATTGGGAGGGAGGTAGTGGGCGAAGAAACCCATCATCAGATTATACCAGTAGTAAGCATTTGCCCTACTGACTCATATATATATATATATATATATATATAGATAGATAGATACTGTACATATCAGTGGTTGAGAGAGAGAGAGAGAGAGAGAGAGAGAGAGAGAGAGAGAGAGAGAGAGAGAGAGAGAGAGAGAGAGAGAGAGAGAGAGAGTTTAGAAAAGAAAAATTATGCATTAAAATTTAAATATGCGAGCCACATATTAATAATTTAATTTGAAACGGTGGCCGGTCAGTTCAACCCTTGGTGACCTCAAACTCAGTCTATCCAACCCCAGTCAACTCAACTCTGGTCGACTCAGCTCATGGTCAACTCAACTCATGTAAATTCAACCCCGGTCAACTGATCCCCGGTAAACTCATCCCAAGTAAATTTAACCCCGGTCAACTGAACCCATGGTCAACCGAACCCATGGTCAATCGAACCCCAGTCAACCCAAACCCGATAATCACAGGTCGTGTGCGAATTTGCAGTATGCAAACTGGCACCTCAATGTCTCCCGCCAAGAAGCCACCTGTGACGCTTATGCCTCTCTGAGGGGCGATTGCTAACGTCACAAAGGCTACACTTTTGCCACGAAGCCTAGATTAATTACCATGAAGGCTAATTGTTTCAGCTCAACCCATGGTCAACTCAGCCCTGTTAAATTTAACCTTACTCATTTAATTTCTTTCTGTTCATACAGTGTAAGCAGGGAGTATATTATGATATAGGACAAAATAAGCTGTTGCAGTTCTGAATTTGAACTGGCAAAGTGCGAGCGGAGAGATGATGGAGCGTTTGGGTAACTGCGCCCTCTGGCTTCATAATAATGCTTTTGAAGGAATATAATTTGAGCTTTCTTACATATGCAAATAAAACAGTCAGACTAAGATATTGTCTTTGTTATGATATTGCAGCCATAATGGCGTAGGTAGGAGAGTGAAATACAATATATATATGTGCCCAATGTTCACCAATCAGCATTTTCAGCAAGCGGCCCCAGAAGATAATATTTTGTCTTTTTCGTGATCAGTTGTCTCAGTACTGATGAGTACATTAGCACCGCCCGGTCTTGTTGCGACGGCAGTAGCTGAGCGGGGAATGTCAGTCAGACTGTCAGTGTCACTTGAGACTCTGGTTGATGTAGTTGTACATTTCATTGTTCCTTCAGATTAGTTGCCATTGCTGCTCTTTTCATTAGATATAAACTTGATGAGTTTTCTTTTTTTTTTGGTTGCACTATTACCAGGTGTATAATTCAGGCTCAAATTGAATGATATTAACCCACTAATTGGATTTTCAAAGTTAGAAAGAGGGGGAGTTCTCCTTCAGTACACGAGAATATCTTTTTAAAACGAGTAACTTATAGGGACAGAAAAAGTGGCTATGCAGACAGCAATCTGGGAAATAATATTGTTACAGAGGCAGGTAATCAGTGCCACAGTGGTGATGTTATTCAAACTCGGGCAAATGCTGAAGTCAAGGGAGCGGCATCTTCTTCCCGTGGTACCACTGGCTCATCCTGTAGACAATGAGGCGTTAGCACGACTCCCTAAAAAGATCCTGTATTGAAAGAACTATGTGACGGGAGAGAAAAAAAAGAAATGCAATAACCCCAGATCCTAGAAACATGAATTCTGAAATTCCCGCTGAGTATGATGACATTGTTCTTTATGATTCTGGTCAAAATGATAACATGCGGCTTCTGGCTATGGGCAGTTGTAATATTCTCCGTCATGCACAAAGTGGACTATGGTTAGGGGATGGTACCTTTGAGATTGTTCCTACGACTTTCTTTCAGTTATACTCAGTTCATTGTAAAGTTGGAAACAATTACCTTCCAGTCATAAATTTTTTGCTACAAAATAAGAATGAGGAGACCTATGTTAGAATGTTTCAGGCACTGAAAGAACTTGTTCCAAATGTCATTCCTCAAAATGGTAATAATTCTTCTTGATTTTGAAATGGCTGCAATCAGTGCTTTCAAAACTGAATTTCCTACTTCAGATATTTCGTGTTGCTTTTTTCATTTTTCAGTCTGTTATCAGAAAAGTCAGTGAGCTAGGAGTAAAAGTCAGGTATGAAACAGAAGGAGATTTTCAAATGTTGGTGAAATCACTTCCAGCTCTTGCCTTTGTTCATGTTGATGAACTGTCTGAAGTGTTTGAACAGCCGGCTATTGGCAGACAACAGGAATCCTAGATTTTCACCAGTATTATGGAATCATTTTGAAAATTCTTTAATTCGTGCACCTCAAACCACTAACTGCATAGAAGGATTCCACAGTTCTTTAAGATTAACGTTCCTTTGTGTCCATCCAACTGTTTGGACTCTGTTTAATGGTTTGAAACGTGATATGGCTGTTCATCACTTGACTGTGCAAAATGTTGAAGTTTAGAACTTGGAAAGACCAAGAAACATGTACATAAATCTGGCTAACAGACTTGCTGCAAAAGTTCCAGAGTACAGCAATGAAGCGGATAGGCTAAGGTATCTTAGGCCAGTTGCCCATATACAGTAATTTTAAAGTAATTTTTATTCTGCATGGCTAGGCTACTCTAGGTGGTCACGACTGAGTACAAGTGTGTGCTACCGTTAATACCATGACTGGAATTTGATTAGCTCATAATCTTCATATTATTATCCAGATAAAAGCAGCGCAGGTATATACACGTGAAATTTAGAAGCAAACAATTATTTATTGATTTTCAGTATTGTTTGAAAAAAAAAAAAAAATCTCAACCTCCAACTGGCTGGCTAGGTTACCCATCAACATGATGGTAGTATGTTCTTTTAGCAGTTCAAATCGTTACAAAATTAAAACATAAGTGTCTGTATAAATAGTCAATATGCTCAAATCTCTATATTTGCTTAATACGAACAATAGGAAAGAAGTTGCATGCGACCTTCATGGATTTGGAGAAAGCATATGACAGGGTGGACAGACAAGGAATGTGGAAAGTATTAAGAATATATGGAGCAAATGGGAAGTTGCTGAGTGCCGTGAAGAATATGTATGAGAGGGCTAAGGCTGCAGTGCTTGTCGATAATGAACTGAGTGAATTTTTCTATCTGAATGTTGGATTGAAATAGGGATGTGTCATGTCCCCTTTGTTGTTCAATCTGTATATGGATGGGGTCATAAAAGAGGTACAAGGTAGGGCAGTAGATGTTGGAGCGACCCTAATGAGAGGAAAGTGTTTGGAAACTCTCTGTGCTGTTGTTTGCACATGATGCTGGATTGTAAAGTGAAGACGAAGGGGAACTGCAAGGCTTGGTGAATGAGTTTGGGAGGGTGTGTAAGAAACGGAATGCAAAGGTGCATGTAGGGCAGTGTTAAGTTATGGTCTTCGTGAAAAATGTAGTCACTGAATGTATAGTGAGGCTTGATAAGGAGGAAATGGAAAATGTGAGTTTAAGTACCGTACATGGAAAGTGTGATGAGTAACGATGGAGGTAAGAGGGTGAAGCGCTTGAAAGGGTACAGCAAGAAAGAAAGGTTGTCGGTTCATTGCCAGCACTGATAAGAAACATTGAAGTGAGCATGGAAGTAAAAAAAAGTCGCTGTATGACAGTATTGTAATACCAACCCTAACCTTGGAAGGACACAAGTCAAGAGTGAGAGCAGTGGAAATGAGTCATTTGAGAGGAGCATGTGGAGTTACGTGGAGAGACAGACTGACAAATGAGGAAGTGAAGGAGCGTTGTGGTGTGCATGTGACTGTGATAGAAAGAGTTAGGAAAAATACACTGAGGTAGTTTGGCCATGTGGAGAGGATGGAGAGCGAGAGACTAATGAGGAGAGTGTATGCGAGTGAGGTGGAGGAGGGAAGAAGGAGGGGGAGGCCAAGGATGAGATGAGACGGAGTGGAGAGATAATTATGTGAGAGAGGGGTGTGTGAGCTGGGAGCAGGGCAGTGTAATTGCGTTGGACAGGGCGACCTGAAGGCGATATGTATTAGGCCACCCCTTACGGGATTGAGGCGTTTGGCAATAGATAGATAGATAGAACAATATGGTGAAAAATAAGTGATGTAAGCAAAAAATCCACTCTGGAGCAGCTAGCTGCGAAAACATTAGCACCGTTTAGTTGTCCAAACAATGGATGAAATTTTCTCATTTAGAAGTACTAGTTCTCCTTTGTGGATGAACTGAATATTTATGGCCATTTTTACTGCGTACACCATTTTCAATATTGCCGAAAGTGCCTTAATTTTGATTGCCCACCAACCCTTCAAAATGGATGTATGCATGGCTGTATATTTAAGTACATATTTTAGAAAGGGACATCAGTTTGGGTAACATAGAAAGCAGACAAGCATATACTTAGACGCGATATAAGTTTTAGAAAAGACTAGTAATATTTACAGTGAAATCAAGTAACGTCAGGCATATATTTACCAAAAAAATGGGTGTGGTATTCACAGATGCATCAGCTGAATAACCAACAAAAATATTCTTTCATTTATCCCTCTTGACAAGCATATCTGAACTCTCTCTCTCTCTCTCTCTCTCTCTCTCTCTCTCTCTCTCTTCACACATCATCGGCCCTCGTGGTAAAGCCAAAAGAGACTGTGTCTGACAAGGGGTGGCTGGAGAGATGGGACATAATTCTAACGAGGTTCCCCAGAGCTCACAGCTACTAGACATGAGTTTATGTGAGTGTGTGTGTGTGTGTGTGAGAGAGAGAGAGAGAGAGAGAGAGAGAGAGAGAGAGAGAGAGAGAGAGAGAGAGAGAGAGAGAGAGAGAGAGAGAGAGAGAGAGAGAGAGAGAGAGAGAGAGAGAGAGAGAGAGAGATTTTTTTACCATTTGCTTCCGAGACACTGCAGTTGAAAATAACGTTCACTCATAAAGTTGTGATGCTCTCCATGTACAAGCAATAACTGCATGAACGGTTTTTGTACCTTCGTCTTTTCTTTTTCTTTTTTTTTTTCCCGTCCTGGGTATGTCTCAACTAAGCTGAACCTTCTGGCAACAGAGTAGAGATAGTCAGGTAACCTTCTGTCGTACAAGGTGTTAAATCATAAACTGTGTGTTGTCCTCCAGGGCTAATGTGGCCCTTGAGTAAACTAACCTAGTATTGCTCTTATTCTAGCTGGCTTTGCTGCCCTCCTTGTGTCTCTTATTTAACGATTTATTTTGCATATTAAACCTTAAAATTTTCTTGTATAATATCTAGAGTATGTTGCTTTAATGTCAAATGAGCTTTTATTAGTAATATAAAGGAATATATTGTCGAGGAAATATCAGATTAAATCGCTACGGAGGAGGTGTAACAAAATTGCTATGACCTCTTACAATAACTTATGACAGTTACTTAGTTCCCAGATTCCATTATATAAGGAATTATGATTTTCCTTAGTACTTCCTGATTTTCGTATTACACCTCAGTATCCCCTTGTATGTTATTAGTACAAAGCAGGCCTATATCTCTACAAAAGCTGTATATATAACATACATGCGGACGTTTGTATGTGATGTGAATAAAAAAAAAAAAAAAAAAGATCGCCTACGGAAAGGTACTATAAATCCTCCTATGCCGCTTTGAGCTTTTTTTTTTTTTTTTTTTTTTTTTTAATGCGTCAGACTTTGGGTAATGTCATTACCCGTTCCCTAAGGCCCAGAAGTCATCCTACGGATTATACACCTCCACGTATCACCATTTTGACGCTAAAACCCACTGCACTTTCAAAAAACTTAGCAGAGTTGTCTTATGCAGGACTGGTGCACTGGTATCAGCGTGGGTGATTTTACTTGTCGGCAGGTCTTCCGTAGATCAGTAAAATTTATAATAATGAAATTCAGACCGTTTAACTGTTCCCTACCAAAGCTGGGATTCGAACCCTTGTCCACTGGGACAATAAAGGACCTCTACCGATTCGGTTCCCCGACTGTAAGTGAGATAATCATGAAAGTAGTAGCGATGATGAAATGTTGTAGGATATATAAATAGAGTCGTATTCTTGTTGACTTAAGAGACGTTACAGTACCTCTTTCTCTTGCCATGTATAGCCTACTCATAATAATAATTTGTTTTTAACACTGACTGCTAGAGATTCCCTTCAGTAAACATTCTGGGGTTAGACAACATATTATTTCAACGGGTAAAAAACAATCAGTAAAAGGAATACTCGAGTTTTTCAAGCCTATGGTAGCTACTTTTTCAGTCAGTTAAGCAAAATCTTGTGGTGTCAGCCCGAATAAAATGCCAAATACACAAGCTGCAGCTGGTTTAGCTGCTCGCCCAGCGTACTCCCTCTCCGTCGTTCACCTTTGTCCCGCTCACATTGTTCATATTTCATCGTCAATTGTCAGTGTCCCAAACCAGACAGTGATCACAAAGGGTGATTTTATTCATTTTAACACATGTAAGAACGTGTCCCATCAGTCACTGTCTTCACTACACGGACGCATTTCCTCCTTCGTTCTTTCTTCACAGTGTTAGCGACGGCAAAGGTGTAATATCTTCTCAGGAACGTCCTGCGTCACTTTGCTGTCTGGCCATCCTCCCTGGTGCCCGCTGGGTTGTCATGCTGCCTGGAGATCCTTTCAGGTTCCTCCTGTGTCACTCTGCTGTCTGAGCATCTCCTCAGGTGCCTGCTGCGTCGCTGTGCTGTCTGGGTACAATCTCAGGTGTCTGCTGTCTCGCTGCGGTGTCTTGGCAACCTCTCTGATGCCTGCTGTGTCGCTGTGCTGCCAGGTCATCCTCTCAGGTGCCTGCTGCTTCACTGTGATGTCTAGGCATCCTCTCAATTGCGTGCTGCATCTCTGTGATGCCTGGCCATCCTCTTAAGAGCCTGTTGCGTCGCTGTAGTGGCATCCTCATACGTGCCTGCTGCGTCGCAGTGCTGTCTGGGCGTCTTCTCGGGTTCCTGGTGCGCCACTGTACTGACTGGGCATCCTCTCTTGTGCCTACTACGTCCTGCGATGTGACCTTCCATATATTCAGTGTGATGCAACGTATGGAATTTATATTTACGTTAAACCATTTCATATTAGTATTCTATGTGTCAGACTACACGAAACAAAATCCCCTTTATCTTTTTTTTTTTTTTTTTTTGTAAACCTCACCAACTGGGTACAAAGTATTTTGCCGCATACTCGTATATGATAACAGCTCCCAAATTCTGATGATAAAACGTGAACCTTGTGACGAAGAAACTCTTGATCGCTGATGATTACTTTTTACAATGTAGGAAGCATCTCCAATACCAAGGGCGCAGTGATAAATAACTGCCAAATACTTCGGGCTTCATCCACCTTTCCTCTCTCAGTTATAGGAATGAACTCAATAATTTCTTTATCTAACACCCTGCTGCAGAAAGGGCAGGCAAAAGACTTTCCCAGACACGAGACTGTCTCTAAAAACCACCCACTTACATTGCCGCACACAAGAATTTGGCCTCTGCTGCACCACTTAACCGGCCATTACGTCTTGATTATGTTACCAACCTCTCTTTTTACTGCACGTTTATTTCTCTTTCAGTATTTTCCTCTCTTTTTCATTTATTCTCTCTCTTTCTCTCTGGGTCTTTTTTTTTTTTTTTTTTTCAAGCTTAATAAAGTTTCCTTAAGAGATTTGCTTTGACAGTTACACTTTTACATCTTTTCATATCTTCTGTCTATCTACCTATTGCCAGACGCCTCAATCCCGTAAGGGGTGGCCATAAACAAATCGCCTCCATGCTGCCCAGTCCAATGCCACTTCATTCCCTTGCTCCCAGCTCACACCCCCTCTCTCACATACCTCTTCACTCTATCCCTCCATCTCATTCTCGGCCTCCCCCTTCCTCTCCCACCCTCCACCTCACTCGCATACACTCTCCTCGTTAGTCTCTCGCTCTCCATCCTCTCCATGTGGCCAAACCACCTCAGTGTATTTCTCCTAACGCTTTCTATCACATCCACATCCACACCAGAGTGCTCCATCACTTTCTCATCTGTCAGTCTGTCTCTCCACTTAACTCCACATGCTCCACTCAGATAACTCATTTCCACTGCTCTCACTCTTGACTTCTGTCCTTCCAGCAAGATCCAAGCTTCACTTCCATACGTTAGAGTTGATGTCACAAGACTGTCATGCTGTGACTTGTATACTTCCTTGCTCACTTCCATGTTTCTTATCACTGCTTTAAAGAACCCAGCAACCTTTCTTCCCTGTTGTTCCCTCTCAAGCACTTCACCCTCTAAACTTTCATCCTTACTCATCACACTACCCAAGTACGTAAACGCACTCACATCTTCCATTTCCTCCTCATCCAGCCTCACTATTTTTAGTGACTTCATTTCCCTCATAGACCATAACTTTACACATCCCTACATTCACCTTTAGATTCCGTTTCTTACACACACTTCCGAACTCATACACCAAGCCTTGCAGTTCCCTTTCGTCTTCAAATAGCAGTACAGTATAATTTGTAAGCAACAGTACTGGGAGTTTCCAAACACTGCCCTCTCTCATTAGAGTCCGTCCGACATCCACTGCCCTACCTTGTATCTCTTTTATAACCCCATCCATATACAGATTGAACATCCATGGGGACATGACACATCCTGTTTCAATCCAGCCTTCAAGTAGAAAAATTCACTCAGTTCACTATCCACGCACACTGCAGTCTTAGCACCTCCATACATACTCTTCACGGCATTTAACAACTTCCCGTTTACTCCATATATCCTTAATACTTTTCACATTCCATGTCTATCCACCCTGTTATATGCTTTCTCGAAATCCATGAAGGCCACATGCAACTTCATTCTCTTCTCTAGAAACTTTTCCACTAAAGATCTAAGAATGAATATCTAATCTACACAACCTCTTCCCTTCCTAAAACCTCCCTGTTCTTCTCCAACTAATTCTTCTGTTATTTCCCTAACTCGGTCAATATGTATCCTACCATATACTTTTCCTGTTACACTATGAAGACAAATGCCCCAATGATTACCACACTCTTCTTTTTCCCTTTTTCATTTGAACAGGGAAATAATTATACCTGACTTCCAATCCCCTGGGACTCTGCCTTCCTCCCAGGCCAATCTGCACATCTTCCATATCCATTCTACCACTATCTCTTCCCCATGCTTCAACATTTCACTACAAACTACTATCAGTTCCTAGGGCTTTCTCCATTTTGACTTACTTCATAGCTTCCACTACTTCCATCCTACTGATTCTTTCCTCTCATCTCACCTCCATCCTCCTCCCAGCCATTCCCCAGTCACTTATAGTCACATTACTTTCATTCTTTATGTTCAACAGTTCCTTAATGTGTTTCCATCTGCTCACTTTTTGTCCTTTTTCCACTAGCAATATACCATTTTTATCTTTCACTTCACTCCCCGACTTACTTATCACCCCGTCTAACTCTGTTTACTTCTTTCCAGAACATTTGCTTACATTCCCTTCACGTTACACTCAAATTCATTCCAAATTCCTCATCCACTCTCTTCTTGCTCTCTCTTACTAATCTTTCACCTCACTCTTCCTCACTTCATATAACTCTCTCTTCCAGTGCTGGGCAGGTGCGCAAACACTTGCGCAAAGAGCAATTGCGCACCATTGCGCTCCGGTGAATATCGTTTGCACATTGCGCACCGCACGAGACCATACGCAATATTGCGCTTGCGCACATGAAAAGGCAGGTGCCCAAGCACAAATTTACTCGTGCTTGCACAATTATATTTGCCCTTGCGCACCTGCCTTGTGCACCTGTCCTGTGGATTGCACACTGCGCAGTCCAAGGGACACGTGGTCTTGGGAGCTTCCCGTTTGTCTGGACAAGGGATGATGTAGCCTCGGGCAGTTCGTGAGGGTTCTGCTGGAGGGAGGTGGGAGGGATAGAGGGTAGTAGCATTTCTTAAAATGCTTCGAGATAATGTACTTGAATATTTTTTGAATTATTATCATTAGTAAATAATAATAAATCAAAAATACATTATTTATTAAGAGTAGCTTATGCAGTTCCGTACAAAAATCATTAAAACATATTATTTAAATCAAATATCCACAGCCTAATAATTTATTAGGCTGTGAATATTTGATTTAAATAATATGTTTTAATGATTTTTGTAAGGAATTACACATGCTATTGTATATCTATATTGAATTATTTAATAAACATCTTGCGAAAATGCATATAAAAGTAAAACTGGCAACATCACAGTCTTTGTTTCCCCTGTCCCTCAGCTTCGCAAACCGCTCACGCTCACTCCTCTGAACTTCCACGAGTGAAAAAGTTACTACATGACAGTACTGTGATATCAGCTCTAATGTATGGAAGTGAAGCTTTGACCTTGTTGAAGGGACAGAAGTAAAGAGTGAGAGCTGTGGAAACAAATAAGTTATTTGAGAGGTGCATGTGCAGTTACATGGAAAGACAGACTGACAAATGAGGAAGTGAAGGATCGTTGTCGTGTGGATGTGGATGTGATAGGATGCGTTAGGAGAAACACACTGAGGTAGTTTGGTCATATGGAGAGTGAGAAATTAACGGGGAGAGTGTATGTGAACGAGGTGGAGGGGGGGAGAGGGAGGGGGAGGCCAAGGATGAGATGGAGGGATGGAGTGGAGAGGTATATGAGAGAAGGGGATGTGAGCTAGGAGCAAGGCAGTGAAATGGCGGGGGACAGGGCGACATGGAGGCGATTTGTTTGTGGCCACCCCTTACGGGATTAAAGCGTCTGGCAATAAATAGATAGATAGAATAATAATAGATAAAAGTAAGGATGCTAATTTATTTAAATATCTCAACGTTTTACAGTAATTCCCATAAATATATGCAAATGGTTTGCGCTAGCACTTAGCGACACTGTGCAAGCTAAAATATTAGATTGTGCACTTGTGCAAATTACAAAAAAAAAAAGAAAATAATAATAATAAAAAAGAGTGAGTAGGTATGCTATTTAATGTAAATATCTCAATATTTTACAGTAATTCCCACAAATATATGCAAATGGTTTTCGCTAGCGCTTAACGACATTGTGCAAGCTAAATATTTGATTGCTCACTTGTGCAAATTAAAATAATAGAAAATAATAAATAAAAGTAAGTTAGTATGCTATTTTATGTAAATATCTCAATATTTTACAGTAATTCCCACAAATATATCCAAATGGTTTGCGCTTGAGCTTTGCGACATTGCACAAGCTAAATATTTGTCAGATTGCGCACTTGCGCTTGCGCAAGGTAATGAACTGTGGATTGCACATTGCGCTTGCGCAAGGTCCTTCTTCGTTTGCGCTGCCCACCACTGCTCTCTTCTGTCTCTCAACTTCCTCCACGCCCGTTTATATGCGCCACAGCCTGTTTCGCCTCTTCATTCCACCGTGCTGTTCCTTGCACCCCCTTTTGTCTTCTCTTCACCCCACGCACCACCTCACATGCTGCACAGCTTTCTTCTGTGAATATCTTGCACACACCTTCCATGCCCCCCATCTGCTCCAAATCACATTTACCCAGTCGCTCCTCCACTTCTTTCTTATATTCTGCCTTTTTTTTTTTTTTTTTTCATCCTATGGATCCTTTCTATCCTCCTTGTATGAACTACTTACGCTGATAACAAAGGTTTTAGTAGACGACTGAATTTAAGTGTTGGCAGTATGTTTTATGAGTGAACACGAGCATTTAACATCAGTACGTTACCACTTTTAGACGTTTTTTCTCAGCTTATGAGAGGCGTCCTGTGGTGAATGAGTTAAGAATAATTTTTTTTTTTTTCCAAAACTGAATAAAACCGTCTGGTGGCAGGAAGAATAAACTATGCTGGATGAAAGGGCTGAATAAGAAAAAATAATGAATAATTAAAAGCCTGAATATTTATGTATCGGGGTCACCCTTCACAGGACATGGTGTCGTGCAATAGACGGGAAAATGCACATGGTAGAAAAGAGTTGTTGTGGAAAGAAAGAATATGATTAATAATCGTATTTTAAGTAGTTTTAGAGCTTTCGCAACACTCCCGTACCTGTACCGATATATCACATACACTTTAATATCTTCATATTTTCTTAAATGTCCTTGATGAAAACTGTGTCGATAGTAATACGATAAAAAAAATCACAGGGGAGAATATCAAGCTGTATTAGACATAATAAATCGGATACTGAAAGGTGCTACGAAACCTACAATGCCACCTAGAATACGGAGCAGATTGATACACATGCTGGAAAGGAATTATTGTGTAATGAATCGAAATAACTTAGCCAGGAAAGCGACCCAGAAGGAATCCTCGCAGTTTCAATCATTTCAGTCCATTAATGTATTTTTCTGTTTTTTTCGTGTTGCCATCCGGTGGTGAAAGGGCTAGTGATTGATGAATCCGTCTCCAGTTCGTAAAGCCTATCGAATGCTGAACAGAATCGTCTGTAGATGACAGAAATAAAATACTTCACATATTTAAAAAAGTCATCGTAGTGAAATGTGACAGCCGTACATCTTGCAACAAATTTGTTTTGGTGCAGTAAAGATGCGATCAGAGAAAATGCCTAATGAAGAATATTCTATCCCAATAATAATAATAATAATAATAATAATAATAATAATAATAATAATAATAATAAAATAGGAAAAGAAAAAGAAAAAGAAACAAAAAACAGAAACGATCTTAACGGTTCGAGAACTTGG
>NC_137064.1:22389236-22426736 GCF_032717465.1 Coenobita brevimanus | reverse complement strand
GTATCGGCTAGATTTTGCACAGGGTAACTGGATGTACAGTACCTTGTAAAAAAGAAAGGATGATGTGATATATAGTAACAGCAGCAGGTAGGTAGCAAACGGATTAGGTGGCAAACGTCCAGTAGCCATAACTATTCTAGGAGGTAAGTAAAGCTTTGTGACTTGTTTCGGTTATTTCAGTATTTTTTTTTTTTTTAATGCTAGGAAGCAGGAACCAAAGGCCACGAGCCCGCAATAACTGTTCCTTCCAAGGGAAAAACAAAATACAAGAGAGAGGCAAATTCAAAATCCGATCATTTCGAGATGCCTAGACACACTGCGTTTGAAAGACTAGAGATCATAGCTAGCAGGAAATACAGAGGGAGACAGTCCCAGAGTTGACCTGTTGCATAAATGAAGGACTGAGAGTCACGGTTAACTCTTGCATTAGAGAGTTGGACAGAAAAGGGATGAGAGTTTGTTGCTAGACGCCCGTCGTAGAGGTGGAAGAATGCAAGCAGACAGTTCTGAAGAGCAGTGACCATTGAAGTAGCGATAGGAAAGAGATAAAGATGCAACAGTGCGGCGAAGAGACAGAGGTTGAAGGAAGCCAGCAAGAGGAGGAGAGTTAATGAGACGAAAAGCCTTTGACTCCACCCTATTGAGAAGAGCTGTATGTGAGGAGCCTCCCCACACATGAGAGTTGTACTCTACACAGGGGCGGATAAAACCTGTGTATAGAGTCAACAATTGTGCAGGGGTAAAGAAGGAATGGAATCGGAGTGTGAGTGTGTGTAGCTGCTGCTGACATCATATCCCGTTTTCATCCAGGTATGTTTGCTGGAGAGGGACGCCTTCATGTAATGGCACCAATAGAGCCGGGTGGTTGAGTTGCCCTGTTATACAAGCGTCCCTCACCTCCCTCCCTGTCCCTCCGAAGGAGGATGGTGGACTGCACGCAAGGGGTAACCACAGGGTTCACGTTACGATGAACCTGTGGCCAAAACAACTACAACAGCAACAATTAGTGTGGTAGTGAGTAAAAGTTCTGCACGAAAGTATAACAACCATTGTTCATTTTGAACAATTCAATCTCGTAATATATCCTTCATCCTGTCACCTCCACATCAATAATTTCTGTTGATTCGTAACAGAGGTTCCCAAGCCTTTCGCGGTAAATCCCCATTTTTGTAAGAAAATCTTTGATGATCCCCAACCACCACAACTCCCAAAGGAAGAATGTCTCCTCCCCCATTAAGAGTTATTTTAAATAACTCTAAATTCTAGAATTATTTGCCTCCATTTAGCATCACTTTGTACGGTGTAAAGGCAAGAAATCTAGCGGCATATGGAGACTTTTACACAAACACAAAAAAGTGGACATTTTATAGATTTGGTACTCTTACGTAGCATGAGAACTGTTTAAGGACCTAAATTCTGATCTTGCATTAAAAAGCACAGATTAAAAATGAAAGAGCATTGGACCATAATATAAATCAAATATATACCCAGCAAAGCTTAAATTTGGGTATTTTTGCCATTTTGGCCTTGATCTGTTTATTCCTTCCCCGAATCTGCAAATTTACCCCCATGGAGAAATTTCCCCATGTGGGAACCCCTGATCATCAATCTTTAATTCAATCCCAATCCCAGTTCCTTCACATACGCTGTCAATGTAAGTAATCCCTACTCATCTATACTCCTTCTGTCTTTACCAGTCTATATTCCATCACATACCTTTAGTCTCGTCCTCTTGTCCCATTAAATTTGTGGACTATCTCTTCCTCCTCACAACAGTTATTGATGAACGAAATTTCGGCAGTTAATAATAAAGGAAACAGCCAACATCTCCCGTTCCAAAAATCTTCATTACTCCATAAAACCGCCTAAAAATAGCATGTATAAAATGAAGTATCCGTCACGGTTTGGAAAGAGTTAAATAATACTTGCGCTCTATCAAATGACCTTCTGTAAATCCAACTGTATTTCTTTGTTATCACCTGCCTTTAGAAGGCGAAGAGATAATGTTTTTGCCTGCCCCTGTGTGTGTGTGTGTGTGTGTGTGTGTGTTCCCATTATATCTTATGAATGGCTTGAGCTATCAACATGAAACCTTCAGGTATCAAGATTTGGCCAATATCTTGACCGAGTTCGAAATTGGGCACTCGGGGTCAAGGTCAAGATAACCAAAATGGCCGCCAAAGGTCAACTTGTTTTTAACGGCCGCCTTCAGCACCATTGTATACATCTCATGAACGGCTTGAGCTATCAACGTGAAACCTTCAGGGTATCAAGATATGGCCAAAATCATGGCCGAGGTCGAAAATGGGCACTCGAGGTCAAAGTTAACATCACTAAAATAGCTGCCAAAGGTCAACTGGTTTTTATTGGCCACCTTTAACACCATTATATCTTATGAACGGCTTGAGCTATCAACATGAAACCTTTAGGGCTTAAAGATATGGCAAAAATCTTGGAGTTGGCCGACAGCATATTTTGGCAGGCAATTAGCATTCGGCTCCCGAATGCCTTTCTTTCTATCCATTTTGTCTCTGCCAACTTTACATCTAACATCTCCCTCTTTATCATCCTTCTCCTCCCTCTAAGTCTGTGTTTATCTGCTCTTCTTCATCGTTGTACAGCTTCTCCCCCTCATCGCCTCTTTACTCTTCGTTTTTCTCTTTCACCCTCCCCTCCTTCTTTCTTTCAACATTTACTCCTCCTACTGCCCTAGAAATGTAATGTACCTCCTTACTTCCTTCTCTTATCCTTTTTCCTTGGTGGGTTGAGGGAGCCTTCCTGCTTTTTTATCCTTGTCCTAAACTAATAGAACAGTTTTGTTAGTTGTAACCTTCCCTGTACCAAACAGCCGCCAAAGGACCAACAGGTCTGTTCTTGTCTGCATTCCTCCTCCTTCTCCTCCTAAATGAGTACGGTATGTGTTCATTTCTTCTTCATCCAACCGGTCTCTGTTATCCTCCTCCCCTTTATCTCTTACTCTTCTCTTTCTTGTATCTCCCCTCCCCCTTCTCTTCCTCTTCATCTCCCTCTTTCCTGATCTGCCTCCTCTTAATTTATTCTTTCTTCATTTTTTTTCGTTTTCACTTCCTTCTTTTTTTTTTCTCCTTCTCCTCCTCCTCCTCCCAACCATCCTCCTCATTCTCCTCTCCTTCCTGCTGAGTACGTGTTGTGTTGCTTGACTCACAGCAATCACACATATGTACCGACCACATGGGGATTGATGCACACCTGTCTCTTAACTTCTTCTTGCCTCCCATACTCACACGCACTACTATATCACACCCACACCCAGAATTATACCCTCTTCTTTCATGCCCACACCTTCACCCGTGCCCACAGTCACACTCCCGCCCACATTGCCAACACACACACACACACACACACACACACACACACACACACACACACACACACACACACATGAGCGCGCTCACGCATTAATATTTTCTTGCTTCTTTTTATATTGTTTTCTAAAAGACAAAGGCCAATTTAACATCACGAACATACAAGGGGGTATTGAGGAGTTATATGATGACTGACTCACAATTGAAGATATGAAATTTGTGGAGTCACTTAGAATAAGACCCTTACTCCCAGTTTTTAACACACTTCACCTGGTACACTCACACCCACAACCCCAGTCCCTACAACCATATCCATAGAGGCACAACAATGTCTGCCTCACTCATGTCCACACTTCACATCCACAGCCGCACAGCCTTCCTAAATTATACCTCACATCCACACTCCCGTATCAGTTTTACTCACATCGCATGCTGCACAGCTCCACCTACCCCATTCAGTTTTAAACTACACCCTTGTCTTGAATATTACACCCAAACTCTTTTAGTATCCACACAGAGCACAAAACCACCCTGCAAACTCATATCCCCAGTACTTTGACTTTTTCGTACTCACCTTATCTACTACACCTGTCGGACCCAAATTTATGGACTTCTTATGCGGGCTGATTGTAGCCATTTCTATCACTAGCACACACCTTGCAAACGCAGAGAGAGAGAGAGAGAGAGAGAGAGAGAGAGAGAGAGAGAGAGAGAGAGAGAGAGAGAGAGAGAGAGAGAGAGAGATTTTACACCTACTGCACACACTCGTACAGCCGTCATATTCAAATATCTACATTTTACACCCTCACTTAATTCATGTTCCTCCTCCACCCTCCTCTTTCACACCAAATTTATATGTTCACATTTATCACTGTTCCACACGTATCATTTCTCAAAACACACACACACACACACACACACACACACACACACACACACACACACACACACACACACACACACACACACACACACACACACACACACACACACACAAGAAAGGCAAGTGTTGATTTCAAGCATAGTTTTGTTGTAGATTCTTTTAATATACAACGCAAGACCATTAATAATGCACTGGCGCTCTTTGTGCATCTGTCTGTCAGCATTTATGTATGACTTTATATCTCCCCCATACAATACTCATCGCAACTCACCACCACCATGACACCTCACCCTACATTTCACAAGCACCCTAACTCACCACTCATTCCTAATAATATTGTTCACCGCCCATCCCTCACCCTACCCTTCACAAGCACCCTAACTCACCACTTATTCATGATTGTTCACCGCCCATCCCTCACCATTCACCACCTCTCCCTCACCATTCACCACCCATCCCTCACCATTCACCACCCATCCCTCACAATTCATCACCCATCCTCACCATTCACAACCCACCCCTCACCATTCACTACCCATCCCTCACCATTCATCACCCATCCACACCATTCACCACCAATCCCTCACCATTCACCACCAATCCCTCACCATTCACCACCTATCCCTTACCATTCACCACCAATCCCTCACCATTCACCACCTATCCCTTACCATTCACCACCAACCCCTCACCATTCACCACCACCCCTGGCCAGTACCCGGGCCTGTCTCTCGCAGCAGGTAACTCATCCACGCCTCACTTAGCTTCACTGGGCATAAACCTGCCAGGGATGTGACGTACGGCCACTGGTCCTACAACCTCCTCTCTCTCTAACCCCTCCTCCTGTCCTTCATTTCCTCAACCCTCTGTTCCTCTTCTTTATTTCCTCAACTCCTTCCTCCTCTTGTTTATTCCATCAACCCCCTCCTCCACTTCTTTATTTCCTCTGCCTCCTCCTCTCTCCTTTATTTCCTCAACCTCCCCCTCCTCGTCTCTATTTCCTCTTCCCCCTCTTCTTTATTTCCTCAATCCCCCCTCCTTCTTCCCCACACCCTATATTTTGTTCCCTTCGTAACCCTCACTCTACTCTACACATGTCCTGTCTTCACCCCTCTCCCCAGATGTTTACCCCTGTATCCTCCCCCCACCCCTCCCCACTCGATCCAGAAGTAATATACAGTCATTGTTATTACTCGGAACCCCTCTGTCCTAATGGCAACCGTGCTAACCTTACGATCCGCGTGCTCCCTAAATCTGAGGTTCGAATCTGTGGTGGCCGTTACTATACTCGCGGCTCAAGACTCTGAGGTTGCCATTATCGTACTCTGGCAATCTGCCATTCAAAAGTGCATTCCATTTCGTGTACAACATGAGACGCAAGTGATTCGTGTATAATATGTTCGTGTATAATAATATTCGTGCATAATATATTCGTGCATAATAATATGATTCATGTATAATATGATACGAAATCGGACACACTTTTGAATGGTAGTTTGCCAGGGTACGATAATGACAACCTCAGAGACCTGCGACGCGACTATAGGTGTCTTTTACTAGGTTCAATGTACGAGTATGCTTCGGCAGTTCACACACTCTGACATGCACAGACGTAACCAATATAACATTCCACGTGCACCGCTCCTTCTACACACACACACACACACACACACACACACACACACACACACATTAGTTTTTTTTGGAAAGAATGCCGTATTCTAGGTGGCATGGGAGACTTCGCAGCACCATATTCCTAGCATATTACACCATGAGAGTCTCTTGTATGTTGTATTATGGTCGACAGCTTGCATCACACACACACACACACACACACACACACACACACACACACACACACACACACACACACACACACACACACACACACACACAGTCTAATAGTTAAGTAGATGTGTATACCTTTGACTCTTTCTATGTTAGCTTTTACGTTACACTTAAATTTATTCGATCAGAATCATCCTCGTCGTCGCTGACTCTCTCTCTCTCTCTCTCTCTCTCTCTCTCTCTCCAGCACATAATTCGCTAGGGAGACGGTGCTACAAAATATCCACAGTTAATTACGATGCAGTCCTGGGTCCGATTCTGCACTGAACCTCTTAAGGACTGACACAGACACCGATGTTATTCCCTCCCTTCGCTGACTCTTGCACTACCCATCCTTCCTTTACCACTGTTCACTCTATCCTTTCCCCCTCCATCCCAGACTCCTTAGCCTTCCATCACTCATTAGCATCATTACCCTTCCCCCTTTCCTCCACCTTGTTGGAGTGTACGAGGGGTAATCCAGACTGCGGCCAGAGAAAGTCAACATTCCCTGAGGACGTTACTGCCACTTAATCCCTTCATTACCATGACATACTTTATCATTTTTTTCTTTGTATCCGCTGAAGAAATGTTATCTTTGAAGAGACGGCTCACAGTGAAAGGTTAATGCACGCTGTATATAACCCTTCACTTCCAAAAGTCTCTCCTAAAGTGAATAAAATCCTCAAGAATAAATTAAGGAATACGTCCCCAGAGTGATGTAAATGCTCGGAGGTATAGGGTTAGATCTTTCATTCTGATAACACGTTCTCCATTTAGTTCCTGCTGAATTCTTGGGCTTTTATTCAGTTATGGAGGGATTTTTTTTTTCGAATGAGAGGAATTGCCTATAGCCTTCAGTATCCCCTTCACTCCAAGATATCTCTCACTAGCTGAATGAAATTGCCTGGTTACAGCAGGATTAAAACAATAAATAGGTCATCGAAGTGAAGGAATGAAGATAGACATGTCTTCTGCATGATGGACTGTGTTCATGGGATAAATGAGCACATGCTTCCCATCCGTGTCCTAATAATAAATGGCCAAGAAACTGCGGTAGGCCTTCGAACTAGGAATTTATGTATATATACATGTATATATTGGTATTTCTTAAAATTTTGATATCTTTACAAAATTTTACAATTTGCGTTTATAGTTTAGAACAAAGAGCTGTTGAAATAAACTCGAGGTCGTAATCGGTCGTATTCTCATGTCTTTATGATATACCGGTATAAGCATTGGGCTCTGAGGGGTCTTTCATTCATAAATATAAACAAGTATGCTATATATATGTGGATAGGATACGAAATAATGTGATTCGTGAAAGATGTGGAGTGATGAAGACTGTGGACACCAGAATCAAAGAGAGTGTACTGACGTGGTATAGTCATGTGGAGAGAATGGATAACAATAAAGTGGTGAAAAAGATATATCTGAGCGAATCTGAAGGGAGGAGGAGACGAGGTAAGCCAAGGAGAAGGTGAAGGAATATGTTGGATGAGTGTGTGAGGAAGAGATATTTGGAAGCCGGTGAGGCTAGGGGACTGGCAAGAGATCGAGCTGGCTGGATGAATATTGTGAGAAGAGCATGATCTGGGATTCGGCACGCTTTTTTAGCGTGACAGCGTCCGGACTGACTTTATCGGATACGTTTATGTGAAGCTACAGAATGTGGTGAATGTTTTTGGCGTATCAGATAGAGCCTGGATTCCGAGGGTTTGCATGGTGTGCGAATGGAAGCGTGGCCCATTGGATTGGGCAAATGTGGGCTGTCTGGACATTGCTACTCCTCACCCTGCCCTAGGGTGGGAAAGGAGGTCCGGATGATGATGATGATAATGATGATATATATATATATATATATATATATATATATATATATATATATAGTTGGTGGCTTTCAGTGGACAGCGCTGAGGTCTTGTTATTTTTTAACAAAAAATTCTCAGCTATCAGTTAGGCAGACGTTTCGTAGCTAAATCAAGAAACTGAGTCCCAGAAACCAATGTGGACTATCCCTCCACTAATCTAAGAAGAAAACGGTGCCAGGGCACAGCAAACCCGTCCTCAGCAGTCATTTTGGTGCTGACGTATAAACACAACAGGATATCTAGCCAAAGATGCCACATGTCATATTTGGAATACATCGGGAGAAAATTGACGATTTTATGCTCATTTGATATTTTAGGCCCGACCCACCTGACACTGACCCCCCTATCGTTAAGAGAGGGGTGACCCCTCTGATGTAATGAGGCATGTTATAGGGTGCAGATTTGAAAGATCACCTTTAGATTTTGGTTTCATGTCGATATGGCGAATTTGAAAGGAGTTATGACGATAAAAACGATGTTTACCGTTTTTTTTTTTTTTTGGGGGGGGGGGGGGCCTAAAGCCTGGGTCTTGGCCCAATTTGGCCCAAAATTTTATCAGGTGATCAAAGATCATAGTCCATCATACCTGTAATTTTAGTCAAAATCGCACCGGTAGTTTTCATGTATAATTGTTAACAGACAGACAGAAAGACAGACAGAGAAATATAAACCGAGTGAAAACAGTACCCGTTCCCGAGCCCCTCGGGGGCGGGGACGGATAATTATTCTTAATTTATCTACACATTTATTTCAGCGTATGTCACCCCCTTTTTCAACCCTTTTCCCCACTGATTTATTACAGCTAAAATTCCTCCTCACCTGGCCTCCTGTCAACACATTCACTTTTTATGCCCCTTTCTTCCGCCGTCTAATTTGGGGCCCGATTTTTTATGCTCTCTCTCTCTCTCTCTCTCTCTCTCTCTCTCTCTGTTTTTGATGGTCTAGACTCTGGAGTGTGATTCTATGTGTACGAGACTGAGGGCAGTAAGACTGAGTTACCTGCAGGGAAATAATGGATGCAGAAATTAGCATGGCATCAACGATTATTTTTTTTTAAATCCTTTACTTCATATGATCCATTCATTCTGTTCGAGAGAGAGAGAGAGAGAGAGAGAGAGAGAGAGAGAGAGAGAGAGAGAGAGAGAGAGAGAGAGAGAGAGAGAGAGAGAGAGAGAGAGAGAGAGAGAGATGGAATAACGCAGAAATATACGGTAAAAAAAAAAAAAAAAGCTAAGGGAGCCTCTTAAGCCACTGAGAAATGGGATTTCAGTTGCTTTTCCCTTATCAGGCACAGGGACAAACAGACGTACCGGTACGGTCCCATGCAGCGCAAACAACTCCATGTTTGAATGGCGCGAAAAAAGTTAATGCGGGAGAAGACGTAGTGAGATGTGGGAAAAAAGAGACACGACTGAAAAGGAATTAAAAAATGAATGTAGCGCGAAAAACTATCTAGGTTAAAATATGTAACAAGAGAGGATCAGTGATGGGGAGGAGAAAGGGTGAGAAAGCAGGGGGAGGAGAGAAAGTAAAAAGTGGTAGGGACGACGAGCGAAGGGGAAGCAAATGTAGCAGCTGGGTGGAGAAAAGGGGAAAGGGGGATTAACTGAAGAGGAAGGGGATGTAGAAATAATGAAAGTACAGGTGGGAGAAAAGGAGTGCAAGGGAAGGGGACGTAGAAGTGGTGAAAGAAGAGGGAAGAGAAGAGAGGGAGAGGAATGAATATAGAAACAAGAGATACGGAGGGAAATGACATAGAAGGCTTCGTAGTACGCCATTCTTATCGATTTATTTTTCCTATTACACCTTAACAGTCTCTTCAGTGTTTCTGTATCACTTTAATATCGACATAGTTTCTATCACTAACATTCAAAAGGATATTGAGGTGTGATATTACAATAAATTGCTATGAATGAGGTGTTGAGAAATCTCAAAAGCCACATAGAAGACGACTCTTAATGAACATAAAGCACACTCCTAAGCTGAATTAAATTATTCAGCGACATAAGGACGACTTTAGTTTTAATGTTCATTACCCCTTAACCGTCCTTCTGCACAGTCATGTGGCATAGTTTCTATTCACTTCTGACTACCAGTGGCTGAAAGGAAGTTGCAGTGAGCCAATGGAACATCAACAAGACGTGTGATACCTTTAATTTCCGTACACACCACCGCAGTATTGTAAGGAGAAAAAACGTTACGGGGGCAGTCCACCCCTTGGGGGTCCGATTGGAGTTCATCACTGTGCAAAACCTCTATTTCCTAGGCAAAAGGAACAAAGCCCTTGTATACTGATGTTGTCCGAGACCCCCAAGGGCCGTTCCCCCTCACCGTGGGTGGGCCTCAGGCGTCCCAACTTCACTAAAATTTGGTTAAGTGAGGTCAACCGCTGTGAAAAATTTCGCTCCCCTATGTAAGAAAAACTACGGAGTTGTCCCCCCTGGGGACCACTTCCCTCGTGGAGCGCCGGGGAAGCCCCACCCTGCTTAAAACTTGGTGCGGTGCAGTCTTTCCACTATGCAAAATTTCATTTTCCCAGACAGTGCTGGTATGCTAGGACATAGATTTATAGGAAAATCTATGTCCGAGCATACCAGCACTGTCTGGGATCCACTGAGTGCAGCTCCCAGTGGAAGTTTGAGTGTTCTACACTCCCTAAATCCTGATCTAGGTGGAGGAGGTCTACCATTGTGTACATCCTCGTATTCCTAAGTAAGAATCTATAACCATACATAGCGGAGATGGCTGTGACCCCCGGGGACCGACCCCGTGTTGGAAACGACCCTTGGGAGTCCCACCCCCTCTAAATCCTGACCTGGGTGAAAGTCTACTAATGTGCAAAAAAATTCGTGTATCTTACTCCGTTCCACTAAGGCCCGGAGCCCATCGCTGAATAAGTTAAGTTCCTCAGCTAGTGACTGACTGACTGAGTGACAGAGCAAAAGAAAAACACTGTTTCATCCTACCTCTGTGGGTGCAACAAATAGATGGAAAGAAAGAAACTGGTAATGATATGAAATATTAAGGAAGAAACAAGTGCGAGACAACAGAAACCTAGTATGACCTTTGCCCAACTCCACTCCACAACGTACTGCCCTGCCCTTCCTGCCGCGCTACCTTCGTTTTGTTTTACCTGAACCGCAACTCACTGCCCTGTCTACTTCTGTCTTGCCTAACAATGCCCCTCCTTGCCCTGTCTTACCCCTACCCTCACTAACCATATCTCTTTCTTTCCTAGTATACTTCTATCCTGCCTTACCATACCCTACTCTACCAATGTCTTATCTCTACTCTCACTAAATATATCCTTCCCTTCTCCGCCAAACTTCTGCCCTGCCTCACTATACCCTGTCTCACCATGCACTCCATTTCCATATATAACCTCTACCCTACTTAAGCGTTGTACTCTTTACCTCACCTAACCATGCTCCATTCTGCCCCATGTCAGTAAGTTGTGCATTCACCCCGGCCTCCTGCACCCTGCCCAAATGTACTCCGCCCTTTCAAGCCTTGTCCCACCTCACCATGCTCCACCCTGCTTCATCCTGCCCAGCATTGCTCCGTCCTGCCTATGCCCCACCCAGTCCTACATGCCCCTCCCTGCTCTGTCCTGCCTATGCTCCGCCCTGCCCTGTATTACCTCGAATTGCTCTGCCATAATAATCCCTACATTTCCGTCCTTGCACCTTCCCCCTTCCCCCTTTTACAATGTGACTCTTGTCTATACAGCGACATACAGGCCTTCCATTTTACACACACACACACACACACACACACACACACACACACACACACACACACACACACACACACACACACACACACACACACACACACACACACACACACACACACACACACACACACACACACACACACACACACACACACACACACACACACACACACACACACACACACACACACACACACACACACACACACACACACACACACACACACACACACACACACACACACACACACACACACACACACACACACACACACACACACACACACACACACACACACACACACACACACACACACACACACACACACACACACACACACACACACACACACACACACACACACACACACACACACACACACACACACACACACACACACACACACACACACACACACACACACACACACACACACACACACACACACACACACACACACACACACACACACACACACACACACACACACACACACACACACACACACACACACACACACACACACACACACACACACACACACACACACACACACACACACACACACACACACACACACACACACACACACACACACACACACACACACACACACACACACACACACACACACACACACACACACACACACACACACACACACACATTACTCTGGTATAAAATGAAAGTAATCACATAACCACACATTTACTTTTTCACTAACTCGCTTTCATATTACGAACTCTTACATCAGGATAGAACTGTGGTTAAGAGACGATAAGAAACGTTAATAAAGAACTACATAATCTTCATCATCCTCATACTCATCATCATCATCATCTCAGCCCTTTGGCAGTGGTGGGTTTCAAAATAGTAATTAAAGTCGTTAATTGCAAACTAGTTTAAGTACAACACCACGTTCTTTAACAATTTTACCATCGTGGGTACCTTCAGTGCTTAGAAAATTTTATGATGCCAGTCGAAATACAATAAAAAACAGGTAGCCTAAGTCGCAGGCATATGGTTAACCCTACTTCGAATTAATTTGGGCTCGATCCAGAAACATGATAAAGCTGGAGAGCACTCATCAGTGTCCATCTTATATGGTCAGGCTGCCGTATGACGGGTATATAACCAGCCTAAGTCCTTTGTGGCATAACACGATGAACAAACACAAAAGTACCGGATGCGGGAGCTTCACTGTCCTTTGGTTACTACCTTTGGTTTTGTGTGGTGTGGTGCGGTAAGGGAGATTGATTTTCTGTGGTGTTATGTGAGTGGGTGGTATGGTGTGTTGTGTACTGAGAAGTTCATGTGCCTCTTAATGACTGGAAGCTATGTGCGCACGGCACATGACGAGGAAATGAAGGAAACAGAATAACAATGGAAACTCACAAAAGTACAAGGCAGGACTTGCCTTGTGTTTCTTAGGCTGAATCAGTTTTTATAATAACCACGTTTAGGGACGAAGAATATACATATATATTTTTTGTCAATACACTCGGTAAAAAAATAAAAAGTACGGTAGCAGCTTAAAGTAAAGCCATACGCACATCCCCGCTAATGCCATTACACCAGTCCTGAATGAGACAGCCCTGGCATACAATAATTATGGACGGTGGTTATTAGCACCGAAATGATGACATGTGATGGAGCGTGGCACGTGGGAAGTCAGCTGGGTTTTAATGTATTTCGTTATCAAGTGTACAAATGCATAAAGTATGAAACATCAACAACAGTGAAAACAATGTAGTTAACCCCTTTACTGACAACAGCCTGCCCCTAAGCTGAATGAAATCATTCAAAAATTGACTAGAATGGCACTCGGTTGAGCGCATACCCCCGCCATCAACATCCATGCAATATTCACTGAAAAATTTACGAAAATGTTGAAAAACGCCCTATCTCGCAATATTACAGAAAGAGAAAAAAAAATTCTGGATCCGCACCTTTATCCGGATCCGCACCAAAGTTTATTGGAGTCTATTCTGGGCCAAGGCCGATTCTTCTACCAAGTTTCGTGGAAATCCGTCCAGTAGTTTTTGTGTAATCTTGCTCACAAACCAACCAACCAACAAACAAAGAAACGGACAGGGGTGAAAACATAACGTCGCTGGCGGAGGTAATAAAATTTAAAAATGTACTCCGGCCGAGTGAGTAAATTAACACAGAAAAACCAAATGAAGAGCAAAGAATATGTTCAAAGTCGGAAATGTGGGGGAAAAAATGTCTAAAAAGGTGAAATATTTCATTCTCTCTCTCTCTCTCTCTGGTCAAGGTAAGGCCACATTGTAAGGATTCGTTACGCACGTGGGAGGGAGGAAGCAAATGAGAGGAGGAGAAGGAGGAAAATAGAGGGAAAAGAGTGAGAAGGGGGAGAAGGGAGGGGAAAGGAGGGAAGGAGAGATGGACGGGGAGAGAGGGAAGGAGGGATGAAAGAAGGGCGGTGAGAGAAGGAAGGGCGGAGGGAAGAGCGATGACACAGGGAGAGAGGAAGGGAAGGGAGGAATTAGGTTGAAAAAGAAGAGTGAGGGAAGAAAACAATAAAATTTAATAAGAAGAAAAGTAGATACTGGAGGAAATGGAAAAAAAAAAAAAAAAAAAGGTTTGTTAATTCTTAGCCAACGCACCCCACTTCCACCACCACCACACCCTGATACTTTGTACCGTTTCGTTCCACCTCGCACATTTGATTTCGTATTTCATTACTTATTTCCCACTCTCACATACTTCCCATTTTATATACCCTCTCCGCAGTTTTCCTCTCAGTTATTACAGTTTTTTTACAGTTCTGTTATCTTTCCCCAATCTCCGTCTGAATTTCTGCTTTCGCCTTTTTTGTTGTTGTTGTCTTCCGCTCTCTCTTATTTGTATCAATAACTCTTCCACAATTTTCATTTTGCAGTTACTCTACATTTTCCATTACTTTTCACTGTATTCTTTGCTCACTACTCATCTGAATTTTGACTGTGCACCCTTCCAAAAATCGCAAAAAGTATGCTAAAAAAGAAAAAAAAAATCCTGCCTCGAGTTCAAGTATATTATTTCACGGTTGTCGACCTGGTTAGCGTCTCCCCTGCTGCACACACGTTCCCAGCTGAGCAGTCTTTTATTATGATAAACTTTTTGCAATGTACGGAAGAACGAGAGACTATAGTTGGTTTCTTTGCAGCAAACGGAGCTGGGCACTCCTAGTGCTTGAATATTAGGCCGTGGTTGCATTAAATTCATTGCGCCTTAGTTAATGGGTGAGAATAAGTATACTTCTTCACTAGTCATATCGTCAGCTGAGCTGAAAAGAATTAAGGATTTTTGTTAGTTTAGAACAAATGTGCTGCAATATTCAAATATCTCATTGCCACACCACACAGGCCTGTACACCGCCACACCAACACTGACACATCATATACACACGTCATATGGCCACACCTCACTCTATTACTATCTATCTATCTATCTATCTATAGCCCGACGCCCTAATCCCGCAAAGGGTGGCCGCAGACAAAACGCCTCCAAGTCGCTCTGTCACCCACCATTTGACTACCCTCCTCCCAGCTCACTCCCCCCTCCCTCATATACCTCTCAACTCCATCCCTCCACCTCATCCTCGGTCTACCTCTCCCTCTCCCTCCCTCCACCTCACCTACATACACCCTCTTAGTCAGTCTTTCATTCTCCATTCTCTTCACATGTCCAAACCACCTCAATGTATTTCTCCTAATCTTCTCAACCACATCCACATACACCCCACAGCGTTCCTTCACTTCTTCATTCGTCAACCTGTCCCTCCACGTCACTCCACATGCTCCTCTCAAGTAACTCATTTCCACTGCTCTCACTCTTGACTTGTTTCCCTCTTGCAAGGTCCATGCCTCGTTTCCATACGTCAGGGTAAGGATCACAATACTATCATGCAGTGACTTCTTAACTTCCATACTCACCTCCCTATTTCTCATCACTGCTTTCAGTGTACCAACAACCTTCCTTCCCTGCTGTACCCTTTCACGCACTTCATCCCCCAAAGTTCCATCCTTACTCATCACACTACCCAAGTACTTGAATGCACTCACATTCTCCATATCCTCACCATCCAATCTCACTGCACACTCTGTGACTTCATTCCTCTAAAACACCATAACTTTACTTTTGTTTACATTAACTTTCAGATTCCTCCTCCTACACACTGTCCCAAATTCATTCACCAAACCTTGCAACTCCCACTCATCTTCACTCAACAGTACTGTATCATCAGCAAACAGCAACACCGGAAACTTCCAAATCTCACCCTCATTCATTAGAGCCACCCCCACATCCACTGCCCTACCCTGCACGTCCTTTACAACCCCATCCATGTATATATTAAACAGCCATGGAGACATCACACAACCCTGTTTCAGTCCCACATTGAGATCAAAGAACTCACTCTATTACAACAGTGAAAAACCTTACGTTGTTACATTTCATGCTGAAACATCTCACACTGTTGCACCTCACACTACCACAGACTACACCTGACAGCCAAACAACACAATGCCGCATAACGCACTCCAGCATTTCCTCTCTGCTGCGGAAGAGATTTTTCTAACCCCCTGTTTAAAATTCGTAGCAATTTTTTCACGGCCATGCAAACAAACAGGAGGGATCAAGTTATCTGTTTTGACCTTAGTTAAAAGTTTGTTTATAGAATGAAACGAAGAGAAGTCCGTAAGTGTAAAGTAAGCAAGAAAAACTGCTCATGAAAAAAAAATATCGTTACGTACAACTAATTGCATATCACAGCTTGGCATTTCTCTACCGTTGCTTTAATAAGTTTTGGATTAGCTTTCCTTGGCTCTTTTCAAAAGCGGGTATTACTTTTATGCTAATTGCTGTATGATTATCTGACGGTTGCCAAAGATAAACACAAAGTCGTAAGGCACGCTATACAAGTATGTGATCTGAGTGTCGAAAACTCTCTCTCTCTCTCTCTCTCTCTCTCATCAAGCCATCACTCATTATACCCGCTACAATTCCGCGTCCATCTCTTCCAAAACTATACGGACATTTCTCTACATAAGAGCTCAGTCATTGCCATCTAAAATTGCTCATTAACGCTTCGCAATTTACGTGGTGTACTGGAACGTAAAAGAAGACTTAACCCCTTGAATCCCAAGATGTGATTTAAGTGTATTCGTGTATACAGCAGACGATTTTATTCAGCTTAACCCCTTGCATCCCGTGATGTTTTATTTAGTCTATTCTTGCTACCTTGTGTTGATATGTGTAGCTTTAATTTAGCCAGGCCTTTCTGTACTGGCCTTGAATCAGAGTCAGGTCATATGGAATAATGTCACTGAAATAAAAAGGCATCATCGTAGCTTATCATTCCTGTCCCCAGGACGTCATTTCCATTTTATTCAGATTAAACTCTTCGGTACGGTGACTTTTTTACATATTATTATTACTAACTCCAAACGATTATGTATAGTTTAAGAAAACTCTGTCACACGGAATGGGTTGGTGAATGTTCTACGAAACCCTGTCTAAGCTGTACAAAGTGTCTTAAGGCAGCAAGAATTATGTCAGCAATCATGAATTACTCGTAACATGGGTTTTAAATAAAATCAATGGGAGTTAAGGACCTCACGTCCGAAAAACGTTAGTGAACGGCAGCCATACAAAGCGGTCCCAGATGCTGGTATGCTCTCACACTTAAAAAATACGACATAACTTAATGGGCTGAGAGGGCACCCTAGCAGCGCAGGGGGTTAATGAGGCTATAACTAACCTCCCCGTCCGAAAAGTGTCTAGTTTTGTTTTCGCATAACGGCAAGAAGAACAAAATAATAAGGGGTATGTAAGATGGTCTCTATACAGGTACGGTAAACTGATATGCTTGTGTGCAGTTACCAGGATAATTATTAATGATCATACAAGAAAACAGGATCCCCAGATTTGTGTGTTTAGAATATGAAAATTCCCACAAAACCCTTTTAAAGGCCTGTGTAGAAAAAGAAAAAAGGGAAGAATAAGGTGCCTGGAGCTCTTGATACAAGGAACAAGTTTGAAGTGAAGTGAAGAAATACAGGAATGGTGTCAATTTGTAAAAAGGTTTGGATGAAAGAAAACACAAACGGATGATGTAATTTAGTACACACTTGGATGTGGATGCCTGAAAATGTATACGGTACATCATCTCGGGGTGGGGGGTTATTTGTCTGGTAACTCCTGACGTTATCCAAACTGCCTGATAAATATGATGATATTTCTTGGTGTCTATTTGATAAGCATTTGTTGTATGCTGAAGAGTGCTTGTGAAAATCAGTTCACTACGATGACGTCTCTTATATAATTGGTGCATTTATATAGCTTTAGGATCGACATTTGGAACTGGAAAATAATAGATAATCAGTTAACCACTGTTGCAACGTACTGCTTCTTTTATCGTTACCATCTCCGGGCGATTTTATTATACTTGAATAATGACCTTTTTAATGGGAGGGAACAGATACAGCCTTCCATCTCTGTCTGTCTGTCTGTCTGTCTGTCTGTCTGTCTGTCTCTGTCTCTGTCTGTCTGTCTGTCTGTCTGTCTCTCTCTCTCTCTCTCTCCTTTTCCCCACACAGTCCCGTTACTCTTCGTACAGGCAGGCGGTGCTGATGTGTCGGATTTCAAGCCAGAGTCGACGATGTTGTCCTAAAATGCTTTTGTTATGGCAAGATTACAGGCATGAAGGCTCAGTGTCTCACCTCTCACTCATTCCACCATCAGATTAATTATCCACTAAACCATACAGTACTTACGGCCTCATTCGACTTTTGCCTTGATCCAGAATCATTGTTCACGCTTTTTGATACTATAATTCCTTGAACATATGACTCATCCCATCTGCTCTCTCTCTCTCTCTCTCTCTCTGTGTGTGTCTGTCTGTCTGTCTCTCTCTCATTATGATTCATGCTCCCACATACCTGTCTCACATTTGGTTCATACTTCATCTATTTTTAGCACCTACTCTTGTGATATGAGACCTATGAGTCATCCTTCCAAACACCCTCATTCTCTCATTCCCCCAGTCTGGCTCATTCCTCCCGATCCTTCTCTCGCACTTTATTCATACTCATCGCTTTTGACTGCCACTCCCTCAGTGTAAGAGCCAACATCCTTCACTCATTCATTTGTAATTTATAACTTACACACCTTTTTCCTGTACCTTAACTCACCCTCTACCTCTATTTCTTCATCATATTTGACGTCCACTTCCTCAGCTTTCCATACACTCCATCACCCTCACTCGAAATTAATAGTTCCCAGTTGCTGCCCCAAATGGCTTTTAAAATTTACCTGTTTGAGGAGCACCGAAACTTTACTTTCTTCTCAGCTGCTAAACAAATCATGGTATATCAAACAGTTTTAAAACTGCCATGAAAACTGCCCTCCAGCAGTACCAGACTTTTCCTATAAAGTGTCAGATTTAGCAGAAAAAGACAAAAAATATTACGCTGGGCACGAACGGAGCTCCAATACTTCTTTGCTTTCAGATTGCCTATTAGGCCCTACAAGGCATGTCGTACTTTTTGGAAATGCCATAAGAACTTCATTCCACTGGTACTGGTAATTTAAAAAAAGGGGTGGGGGGATGGGAGGTAAGTGTAGGCGAAACCTGACCTAACCTAAATACTTTAACTAATGAGTATGACTGTTCGAAAATTCAACATTACCGCCTCTTGTGAGTTGGTTAATGATGGTCACACAACTATGACATCCTCATTCAGAGTGTTCCTCCTTCATCAAAATAAAACTGTCCAAAAAGTGCGAGAATAAAGTAAAATACATCATGAGACTGAAGTGACTAAGCGCTTCAGTACATCATAAAAAATAAAGTAAAATACATCATGAGACTGAAGTGACCAAGAGCTTCAGTACATCATAAAATAGTTTGGAGGTACAAGCTACGAGAAAAAGAAATGACATCATACAAGGGCTACCATACGTCCATATTTCTTGAACGTATCCTACTTTTTCTTATAGTTCGCGAGGAATTTCTAAATATTTATAATCGTCCAGGATTTTGCATGTTTTAGATTTCACCGGAATTTTCCATGTGGAATTGATAACACTGTAGGAGAAGTTTAGTAATAAGATATTTCTTCTTGAGAAGAAAGTTGAGATTTGCACGCTAATTCATTCCTAAACTGTTGAATCACTTTTTAATGTGAACTAGTACCGTACAACAGCCATCACCTATGGCTCCACTTGATTAAAATTTGAAGAATAAAAATAAAAACAATAATCGATTCCACAAAACTATCAGATACTTGAACACAATGTTATGCACAGCACATGACACATTAATGCAGTGGAAGTACGTCAGTAACTCCCCATCCCCTCACACTTTTTAGAGTGTCCTTTTGTAGATACGGTACCATTACATCATACTTAACTTTTGTTATCAGTTCAGTAAAATGGCTTTTTACCCTCCACCCGACAAAGACAGAGAAAGGTACTGTTATCACTGGGATCAAGATTAATAAGTGGCGTAGAGATTTCGTTTCCCGGCCAGAACTCAGAAACTGGCCTATTCACAATGGAGTCATGAAATTTCACGTAGTTATGCTTCTTATAGTGAACAGGTGCCTTTTGATAGGTAGAATGCTGCGTCTTTTTTTTTTTTTTTAAATAATAAAAAAAAAAATCACTGTGCTGTAAGTGATTTTTTACATTTCGATGTGCTTTTTCTTCAGTTTATATTTCAGTCCTTATATTTGTCTTGATATTTACTCGTAAGATTCAGTCTGCACACTTTACAATGTTACCTCTCTCTCTCTCTCTCTCTCTCTCTCTCTGTGTGCATTTTTCACCTTCGAGTAGTCGTTATCCTTCACCGGAATATCTTAAATGAAACAGGCAAAGGGGAGCCAAAGGAGTGTAAGAGATTAACTATGAGTGTGTATGAAAGTTAGATGATGGGGGAGAGATGGAGAGGCAGAGCAAAAACAAGGTGGAAAGAGAAAAGATGCGAGGGAGGGTTGTGTGTCCGGGGAAGAGGGGTCGTTACAGAGTAGGGACAGAAATAAAGAGCCTCTATTTCTGTCTATGCACCGTCATTTTCATCATGATGTATCGAAAAAAAAAAATGTTTCGGTGAAAAGCAGTCATGCTCAGGGTGCAGCTGTGTCAACGTGCTGTTCCCTGATTGTATTTTCTTTCATTCACCCTACTTCCACTCTCTTTTCTATCTCCATTTCTATCTCCTGCATGTCATGTCTTTTTCGCTGTCGTCCCCTGAAATTTGTGGAAAGAAAAAAAATGTCGGAGTCTACAGTGTAATTTTGCAAACATGCTTGTCACTGATTCTATACTGTTTCATTCTTCCCGCCTATATTCTCTTCTCCCTGTTTCTCCGTTTCTCTCCTTTGTTTCAGGTTATTTTTACCACGATTCTCGCAAAACTGCAGAAATTGAGATAGGAGAAGGTCGTAGAGGCAGCAAATAAACACATTCATCATGGTTCTCAGTTTGGTTTTCTATTCTCAGTTTCCAGTCCAGTCCTTGTCGGGTCCTTTCTGTTTGTTTTAATGCCTCGTTGTTTTCAGTGTTATGCACTGAAAATTTCTGAAACAAAAGACATATGGGAAGCTACAAGCGAGTGTAATATTGCAAACAAGCTTTTAATTAATCCTACATTTTTTCATGCTTCTCTGCTTCTTTTCTTCTTTCTTCTTTTTCTTCTTTTGTGCCATATTTTCACTGTCATCCACCGAAAATTGAGGAAGAAATGACCGGGGAAGAGTCGTGGAACCAGAATATAAACGCGTCCCTCATTGGTTTATAGTTTATTTCCCTCTGTTTTCTCCGTTACTTCAGTATTTCCTGGGTTCTATTTTGTTGTTGTTGTTGTTTCTGCTGTCATCCAATGGAATAAACATTTTTACGAACGAACTTCAAATATTCTTCTGTTTCTACTTCTCCCCTCCGCTTCTCCCATTCCCTGTTCCTCTTCCTTGTTTCCCTTGTTAACTTTACTCTCCTGGAGGGGAAAGACCAGGTCAGGAGGAAGCTTTTAAATATGTTTTTTCTTGTCTTCTTGCTCCTTCCATTTATTCCCTTTGTTCCTCCCCTTGCCTGTTCCATTCCTCTATATGCGCTGTTATATTTGCTATCATATCCTCCGAAATATCTTGGAAGAAAAAGACCGGGTCATGGAATAAGCTCCTAAACTGAGCTCTCGTGCCTTACCGGTACCCTGCCATTCCGCACTCCAACCTAAATACATAAGAAGAGAAGATAAATGCAGGAGGCCAGTTGGCCCTTGCAGCTCCTAACAGAGTAACTGAATTACTAGAATGAGATAAGGATAGCAAAGATGAAGGCTCTCCCCCGCCCTTTAAACCCTCCAGCCGAAGCCGGCAGAAAAGAGAATGAACAACACGCAGTAAAGTAAAACTGGCGTGGACATTTTATGGGAAAGTATGAATGGAGAAGAAAGAGACTATCATAGTATTATCTGAAAAGGAAAAAGAATGAGTTAATACTGGTTACAATTTTTTTTTTTTTTTACGTACCTACCCTTTATACGTCATATGCTTATCCAGCCTATGCTTGAAACTCTCAGTGAAAGGGGCAGCAACTACATCACTAGGCAGCTTACAGTATTCCATTCTCTGCTACTGTACTGCCAAACCAATTTCTACAAATTTCTTTACTAAAACGGAATTTATCTAGTTTGAAACCATTACTTCTAGTTCCATCCTGTATGGTTACTTTAAGTACCTTGCTAATATCTCCTTTATTTAATCCCTTCATCCACATAAGCATCTCAATTAAGTCTTCTCTTATACTCTACGCCTTTCTAGTGAGTGCAGATTTAGTCTTCTTAGTCTGTCTTCATATGAAAGTTCGGAACATCGTGCATCATTTTTGTCATTCTTCTCTGTACATTTTCTAACGAATTTATATCCATTCTATAGTACGGACACCAAAATTGCACGGCGTAGTCTAAATGTGGCATTACTAATACAAAATAATGTTGCAATATTACTTTAGATGTTTTATTGTTAACGCTTCGCGAAACAAATCCTAGGACCCTATTTGATTTATTTTTCGCACTAAAACACTGTTGCCATTCTTTGAGGTCTTTCGTATCCGTAACTTCTAGATCTCTCGCATTTAGATATGCTAATTTCTGTTATCTAAGTTGTATTTAGTATCTCCAATGGTCTTGTTTGCGTTAAGTACTTTACATTTTTCGGAGTTAAATTTTATCTGCCAGTTTTCAGACCATTTGTATGTTACGGCAATCGTCAGTCGAGTTAATGATAAGTCCTATTTTTGTGTCATCGGCAAATTTGCTAATACTGCTAGTGATTTCTAAGCCTAGTTTATTTATAAATATCTAATAAATAATAAGGGACTGATTACTGATCCCTGTGGTACACCCCTAGTTGCTAATCCCCAATCCGACTTAGTTCCATTTATTAATACTCTCTGCTTTCATCCCTTCGGCCAGAATTCTATCCATTTTAAGATACTGCCGTCTATATCGTGTGCTCGAACCTTTCTGACTAACCTTTCGTCCGGGACCCTACTAAAAGCTTTACTAAAGTCCAAATAAATCGCAAGCTTTATCGCTATCTACCGCCTCATAGACGAGAAGAATGATGACAAGTTTGTGAGGCAGGATCGTCCTTGTCTGAATCCGTGCTGACTTTTACTTATCAGATTAAATCTTTCTAAGTGTTCCCTAATTTTATTTACCAGAAATGACTCTAGCATTTTTTCCTACTATTGACGTTAGACTTATCGGAAGATAATTCGATGCAGCATTTTATCATCCATTTAAAAATGGGCACAACGTTCGCGGTCTTCCACGCCTCTGGAACTTCTCCTGAATTTAAAGAATCATTAAATAATGTTAAAAGTGGCTGACATAATTCTTCTTTGGTTTCCTTTATAATGTTTACATGCATATCGTCCGGACTTGGCGATTTTTGAGGTTTTAACTTATTGATTTCTTTCAATACGTCCTCCTTACTAATGGTTATTATACTAAGAATATTGCCAGTATTATCATTGAAAATATTTGCTGCTTGAGGGACCAGGTCTAGATTTTCCTCGGTAAATACTGGTACGAAATAATTACTTAGGAGAGAATACATTTCTTTATCATTAGTGTTAATGTTACCTGATTCTGTTCTGAAAAGTCCTATCCTATCCTATCCAACAGGAACATTCCAAATATTATAGCGCCAACAGGACTTGGCCAAGTTTTCACACTGCATCTTATCCAGATCATGAAGATAAGCGAATAATAAAAAAGGCATTATTATCAGAAATAAGACTGTATGGTTGTATTGTGACTTAAATTTCATCCGTCTCTAACAAAAGCCATATTTATAATAGAGTTTAAACCATATCTTACAGCAAAACAAGTCCCGATAAAAGTACAATATTATCAGAAGTATGTATTTGTGGCTTAATTTTTTTCTCTGAAGTATTTATCCTAGTCTGGTTGTGAAGTGAGTGGCAACTATGAGTTAAAAAAAATAAAATGCAGTAAACACCAACAATCTTAATAACAGCTTAAAGGAAAAATGTTTCATGGATAAGGGCCTTGACCTTGTCTTTCATCTCTCTCTCTCTCTCTCTCTCTCTCTCAGGTAAAGTTCCAAACCCTCAGTTATTGAGTTCTTTCACTGGGCAGGGTTTACAGGCTGGAAGAAATTGTACTCTGGTCTGCAAGTCTCTTTCCCATGGTGCGGTTGCCTGGTCACTGTTCTTGGCCTTTGGAGATGTGTCTCTTCGCCCAGAGTATCTACCTATGTTTCGTGACCCATCCTAGGTCCAACCCAGCAGGGTAATTCTTAATTATTGTCTTCGTCCTGGCAGATGCGTTGTCTGTTTCCAGAGTGACTCCCTTGCAGCCTTGGTCAGTAAGGAATTTCACACCATCTACATGTACAAAGGCCCTATTACGGCCTTCGTTGTGTGTTATCCTACACCCTGGCATCTCGTCAGCTACTTCACACACCCACTGAATTTACGCAACACACTGCAAGGTACACCCTTTCATAAAGTCCAGGTTGCTCACCAATGATGCGCCGCTGGCGTGAAGTGCCACTTGTTTACATCCTGCCTCATTTTCCTTACGTTTTCCCATCCTTCGTTGTCTTTTCAACTTTTTGATTCTCGCCCAGAACTTCAAAGTCGTCTTCCTCGGATGCGCTTGCATCCTTCTGAGATGCAAGATTCCCATAATCGACAATGCCGTTTGTGGCCATCAACTCATGTCGAGACTGCAGGACAGGTGTATCGTCTCCATTCTCCTTGCTTGGTAGGCAGTCCTTTTCGTCGTTTGCAACAGCCATTACTCTCTACTGATGATGCTTAATGTGATGAGCTGAGGGAAGAGGTCAAGAGTCTGACTTCCGTTGCCCCAGGGAGCGCCTAATCCAAGCTGAATGGAGAGGAGCGCGCTGCCCCCATCTCCAAACTCCACATGGTCAGCCCGCGCCATCGTGTAGTGGTAACCGTGTCTGATCTCTATCTGGAGGTCTTGGGTTAGATTCCCGGCTGTAGTGTCGAAAACTTTCCACATATGTACACACGAGTAATGTGTGTTTCTCAGCAAATAGGAAGTCGCTTGTGTACTGGCTGGAATAGATTATAGTTTAAAACTGGTATGTTACCTGACGAGTTGTGTGGGGCTAAGCAAAAAAGCTGATGTGTCTGAAATGTGTATCATCATATGGGGTGGGACTGAAAATATCTTCCCATAACGGATTTACCTGGTTCTTCACAGAATTCAAGTGGCTTGGCCTTCATCACGCCATGGTGGAGTGGTAACGGTGCCTGGCCTCTATCTGGAAGTCCTGGGTTCAGTTCGTGGCTGGAGCTTCAAAAACATCGAATATATATATATATATATATATATATATATATATATATATATATATATATATATATATATAAATAGTTTCTTTGTCCATTGCTGAGAGAGATTTATCTACATGATCATATTCTATAGAAAGGATGTTACGCATTCCCATCCTTAAAATCTGTGTTAATTGCAGAATGAGCACTATGTTTTAGCTGTCCGTTTAAAGGAGAGGGACTTTTTTTTGCACTATGTTTTAGCTGTCCGTTTAAAGGAGAGGGACTTTTTTTTGCACTATGTTTTAGCTGTCCGTTTAAAGGAGAGGAATTTTTTTTTTCTTACTGTTTCTGATAGCTTTCAGGATATAAGAAAGCCGAAAAAATTAGGGGTCAGGATTCCCAGAACCCCCACCCGTCATGTCCTCTATTATTTCCTGTTTTGAAGCAGTTCTGCACGCATCGTTTACAAGACTCCAGAAAAGCCCCTTAAAACTATTTACTCATTTCTTAAGATGCCGTATTTTTACCACACTTAATACTTCCCATTCGCAGACAATTTTATTCAGTTTATGAGAGACCTGACGCACAGAAGGGCATGATGAAGTCTACATCTAATGTCCACAGTTCGACAAGTCTCTTCTTAACTGAATGAAAATATTTGGGAACTGAAATAATAAAACATACTTCACCGGAGCGAAATGGTTACTGGACAGCAAACACAATATCAGCGGGAAGAGCAAGGCATTCGATCTATTCTATTGCCTTCTTACTTTAATTTGGTTTAAAACTGTCGTCACTTCAACTTGAATGTTGAGTTGTAACATTAAATTAGCACCAGGATGTGATGATAGCCACGAAACAGTACGGAAGGATGTTGATCCATAGCATTATTTAGTGTCTCATTTATGTGAAATAACCTGAAAAGGAACAAAAAAACCTATACTAAGTTATGGAAAACGAATTATACTTACCTTACCCTTACTAACATTTCCTGTCTTACCAGATGGTCAGAATATAAAAAGTTCTCAACGTAACCTTTCTCTGTCTCAGGGACCGAATAAAAAAAAAAATGATTTTTTTGTTTTTGTTTTACGTCAGGTATCCCAGAAGGGCTAATGCGTTGCCCCTGGGTAGAGGACTTTTGGACTGGAGTGTGTAGCATTTTATGACCGGATGCCCTTCCTGATGTCTACCAATGACCCTTGGGTAGATTCGATCCTCCGACCCTTCGGTCAGAGCGGAGCGCTCTAACCCACTGAGCCACGGCTGATTTTGATTTCCAAGAAGAACAAGTTACAGATAAAAATGTACATTGACTTCCCTGCCCTCCATGTGCAGAAATATATATAAATGGTAAATCCGCTTTCGTAATTAAGGCTGTTCTTGCAGACTCGACTATAAATATTCGTATATTTGAGAATACGACTCATCTCCGCTCCTTCACTCCCTTTAAACTCTCATTCTCTCGTATATTTCCTAATTCATCACAAGCGTGAACTGTTTCCATCAGCAAATCACCAGGGGTCACATTTATTTGCAATTTGTCTCAGTACATGATTTTTACCTCCCCACAACTCTCTCTCTCTCTCTCTCTCTTTCTCTGAGTTCAGCCATCAGATAAATATCCCAGTTTCCCCTAAGTTTCAACACCCTGAAGGTTTAACGGAGTTTGGTGTATGATTAACGGCGCTACGGTTGTGTTGGCAGCCCTGCGAGCGTGACAGATGGCTGGGGTGGGGAGGCTGTAAGATTTGCGGGCCGAGTTTGGAGTATTTGCTCAAGGGAAATATACTGATTCCTGCAGTAAGTGATTAAATTCCCGTACTCGGGTAGCTATATAGTTGGAGGCGTAATATAGACTTCTCGGAACGAAGGAATCATACATACTAAACACTTTTTTTTTTTTTCCCTTTCTTCTCTGTCTGTCTGTCTGTCTCTAAGGAAATCACAACTTGACCATCTTCAGGTATCAACGTGAAGCAGAACATTTGAACATTTGCACGTACAGAGATTCTTTTTATTTTCTCTACCAGTGTTCATTCAAAGTCAGTTTGGCTTAGTCCTTGGTAGGCTCCCTGCAGGAAGAGAACTTTCCCCTAAAATGGGATAAGCCTCATCTCACCACTGCTCCCTCACTCCTGACGGGATTGCGAGTAATCTGGCTCTTTTGGGAGAAGATCCAGTGTCTACCAGCACAGATACCCCGTGGAGGGTGGAACTTACGACCTCGTAAATATGAATCGATTGTTTTCCTTTGAGATTCACAGGCTTTACACTATGTGCTCGTATATAATACTGGGTTAAGAAGTGATCATCCACTGAGTCTCGCTACATGGTGTGGCCGTGTTTACCAAGGTTGGTGTTTACGTCACTACGTCGAGCTGTTCCCAGGTCGTATTCATGAAAGATCTCAGTCAATTCGTGCGATATACAAGTCTCCACAACAGATAATTATTATCAGATATTACGTAGCTTGATCGTAATTTTTATTTTAATATTGAGTCAAGTATGACTGTGAAGTGTTTTGTCGCTGTGTGTGTGAAGATAACAGTACAGACACGCAGTCTTACACACAAGCGGATGATTGTTTACGACCTCAACGCCCACCTCTGGCACGTCTATCTTGTCTGAATGACCAGCTTGATGTGATCTGATGTTGCCATCATTTGGATATATCGTGGACTGTGATTTATACCTTCATCTACAATATATACGTGGCATCTGATCCGCTTCAAGAATATGATGATAGACGTTTTTGCGGTTGATTTATTGTAATTTGTTTTGTAATGACACTTGGCTTAGAAAATAAAGCTAGAGAAACTAAGATCTTCTGACAGGATGGAAATAAATATTAACGATGCAAAGAACTTCTCGATGCGCGTGAATAAAAAGTTTTTATTACTGAAGAATAATTAATACAGTTCCTTGCCAAGTTGTCATTTAGCTGCCAAATACATAAGTTATATCACTGTGGACCAGTCATGTAATATTGGCTATTACAATATTACTCCATGAACAAGATTTAACGGTGAGTTATAGACAATATCTGCCGGTTTCATAGGTATCTGTTCTTTGTGTGTGTGTGTGTGTGTGTGTGACCACGGTCATAAAATAGGCAGTCTGTTCCCTGAGGCCCAGTAGTCGTCCAACCGTACGTACAACAGGTATCGACAAGTAAAATAAATAATATCACACCTTGAACGATCATATCCACCGTTCAGTCCGAATACATGCTGGGGTTATAGCATTTATAAATCTTTAAATGAAGCATATACAAAAGAAATTTATTGACTTCTTTTGCCTTCGAAAAAAAAAAAAAAATACTTTTTTGGTGACTATATTACACATTAAATTAGCTACGTAATAGGCATTTTGAAATGACTCAGACGACGATGCGAGATTATAATTATATAACATGAATTTTCTTTAGTATTATTTTTTGTCACACTTACTGTGCATAAATTACGTTATTTTCTTTCTGTGTAGAGAGTTTCATTAAATCCATTTAGATGACTTTGGACTATTATAACAGAAATGTGACTTTATCGTCATCATCATTATCATCATCATCACCATCACTACCACCACCATCATCATTATCATCCAACAACATAATTTTCGTCATTATCATCATCAAATACCAATATTGCCAGGAGGCGCTCATCCTCACATAAATACTGCTCCATGTCGTTGTAGCTTCGAGTCAGTGTAGAGCCACACTAAGGAAATCCGTATGTCATGTGCGTCAGGTCGCATGAAATTAGTGTTTATGAAGACTGACGCGTGAGGAAGTGGTCGACAGATGGGGTACTCAGCTGCACGTGTGAGTGATAGCAGGTGATACCAAAGATAGTGCTGGCCGTGTATGTAAAGGTACGATTATATGATTGTGATTAATTAGCTGATTGATTCATGTGTGTGTGTGTGTGTGTGTGTGTGTGTGTGTGTGTGTGTGTGTGTGTGTGTGTGTGTGTGTGTGTGTGTGTGTGTGTGTGTGTGTCTAAAATTTGTCAGTCATTGGGTTACCTACTGTAAATACACTGTCCACATACACCTTACGCCTCCAGTGAGGCAGGTCAGCATTAATATTGATAGAAACGTTTATATTATACTCTGAGAAATATTAAAAAATCATTGAGCCGTTCACTTGTGAACAAAAGTTTGTTATTTAAATTTTCCTACTTCTCACACTGTTTTGCAGGTGGACCTTGCTAAACCGAAAAAGGCTGGCTATGCATCTCTGCCCATAGATGATTTTCTACATGATGCGTCAAGAAGGAATGTAACGGACAGGCCCTAAATGTGGAGGCGTAGGAAAATAATAGGCGAAATGTTGTTCCTGACTTTGTCTTATGACCTCGTCTTTCTTTACTGTAATTTTCATCCTAGCTTTCCAATACTTCATAGTATTTTCCCCCTCACTGTTTCAGTTGAAGAGTTGATGGACGGAAGGCTTTAGACTACTTTCTATCACTGCTGTATTATCGTTGCCTAATCTTGTACTAGACGAGAACTACCTAATACAAGTAAATCTGCTGCTGCATTCTTCTTTTCCTTAAGTCCTTGTTTTCTTCCTTATCCCATTCTCCTCCCCTTTCTTCCCTTCCTTGTCATCCTTATTTCCATTTTGAACCTTCTGCATCTTTGCTCCTTGTCTCACGTCTTTATGTTCTAATTTCCCTTTTTACTTCCTCCCTCTTCTCCCTTTCTTCCTTCTCTATCTTCCTAATCTCTCCTCCCCATTGCCCTATTTCGATTCCCCCCTCCCACACACACACTATTCAATCCTCTCCACTTCCTACCACTCCCCCGCTCTGCTTGTTCCCAAGGTCACCACTTGATTTCACTCGAGTAAACATAACCACTCCACCCTGCCTAACCCTGGCCACACCACATCCCAAATAGCCTCACCACTCCTCATTCCGCCCTGCCTTACCTCTTCTCACCCTATCCGACACTGCCTGGCCAATAGAGGTAGGAGTACCTCTATGGCCTGGCCCCACCACATCCCACCTTACCTCTCCCCTCCTCACTCCATCCCACCTCACTCCTCCACACCCTCCCCCACACTACCTGACTCCACCACATCCCAGCTTGCCTCACTCCTCCTCATCCCATCCTACCTTACTCCTCCTCACCCTACCCCACACAGCCTGACCCCACCACATCCCAGCTTGCCTCACCCTTCTTCATTCCACCCTGCCTCACCTCGTGTCACCCCACCCACCCAACCGTCCCTCAACCCATCCCACCCCACCCCATAAATCCTGTCTCACTCTGTCACCACACCGACTCCAGCCTACCTGATCCCAAGTCACCCCGTCTTATCCCATCCCCTGGTACGTGACAAGGTTGAGCCATTCAGAGGTCAATTGATACTGTCCTCACCTCTCGCTAAATCCTTCGACCTTCCTGTCACTGGTTTCCCTTCTTGTAACAGCAGGTCGTATTCTAGCGTATAAGTATTCTATTAAAATTTGAAGGATTACTATGGTTCTTTCTTCTTAACCTGGCACCCTTTTGTATTTTTTTTTCACGTAACGCAGTGGCAGCAAAAGACTGTTACGGCTCAACATCTTTTCATTGCATTTCTGCGTGACTAACATTACATTCTAGTGTTAATTTGTTGTTGCAAGTGTGTATGCATGATGGATAGAAGTTTAGTTTGATGTAGGTTAAGACTGGTGTAGGTTTGATTATGGAAACGTCGTGAACATGAGTAAACTTCTCCACCGCGGTAACACAGAGGCAGTCAGTGGGGCTCGAATACACTTCGTTGTCCTCTGGACACAAAGTCAGCACTAAACCGAACAAGCCACCAAACTTCTTCCCCTCCCTGTCTTAGTCACCCCTACAACCCTCCCCCTCCCCCCACACACACATTCGCAAACAGTCTCTCTCTCTCTCTCTCTCTCTTCAGGTTTTTGCTTCCCTTAGCTATCGCTGCGTCATGAAACGTGTGATTGGAGTTTCCAACCATTTGTTTCAGAGGTAAACTGGAGAGAGAGAGAGAGAGAGAGAGAGAGAGAGAGAGAGAGAGAGAGAGAGAGAGAGAGAGAGAGAGAGAGAGAGAGAGAGAGAGAGAGATTGTTCATGATGTCATCCTAGTAAACATAGAGGGTAAGAATGAAAACACAAAAACCATGATCATAAAACTGTAAGGGAACTAGGTTCACGTCTTCCGATATCGCATTGTCCTGTCAGTTTCGTTCATCATCACCATCACCATCGCCATTACCATCATCACCTAATTCCCCATTGACACGGCAGAATTAAGTTCTTTCGCAACTATTCAGTGTGGAAGTAACCTACTTGTTATTTTCATTTGAACACGTATCTGTTTGTGCTTATAGCTTCTGATACACTGCAGAACCTAGCTTGAAAATTTCGTTGCAAGTGCTGAGGCGAGTGTGTGACAGGGAGAAATGTGTGACTAAGTTAAAAACCCTGTTACAAGTGGCTTCGCAGATTATGTAACACCTCTTTCTTAGTGACTTATTACCCAGTTATTTTTCAATATCCTCTTGAATGTTTCTATCACAAAATGTGACGATATTAAAACGATATACATAATGGTACAAGAAAATAAGATGCACGGACATACAAAATAATTAACTAAGGATGGAGTGCTAAGAAACTTCCCATCCCACCAATAGTACGACCAACAAAATCACACTTGTAACTGTCAGTCAGGTTCGCCTAGCTGTTGATGATGCAGGCAACCGGGAGATATTGCATAGGGTTTACAGCGGCTCAGCCCTTTACTATGAAAAAAGTGTCAGGTGAGTCGGGTCTAAAATTTCAACTGGGGAAAAAATCGTCAGTGCCACCCGATTTACTCCAAATATGATAGATGACATCTTTGACAAGATATCCTGTTGTGTTTATACGTCAGCAGTAAAATGACTGCCGGGGACGGGTTTGCCAGGCCTTGGCACAGCTTCTTGAATTGCGGCTATAGAACAATATTCTTGGTGGCATAGAGGGCTTTGTAGCAACTCTTCTGTAGCTATTTATTTTGCATATTGCCCATCTACATTCTTTTGTGTTTTATATCGCTTTAATTTCGACGTAGTTTCCATCAGTTACATAGAAATTAATATTAAGTTTTATTATGTAAAATAAATCGCCGAGGAAGAGGTATTGTGAAGTGTCCCAAGCCACTTTAAACGCAGCCCTGAGTCAGACGATTTAACTATGCTCAAGAAAAACATATAGGGCGCCGAAAAAAAAAAAAAGCCCACTCATTATTTCAGCCGAAAATCATGAACTTCGTATTGTACTGAGGGCAACACCAGACGATTAGTATTTAGATAATGCGAGTGACTCATTTCAGTCACGTGAAAAACTACTGACAATAGTAACAACACGGAGCAGATAGTGTGGTGACTTAAAATATATATGTGGTTTTGAGCCTTCTTGTTACTGATGCTGAACATTAACTTATTGGATTGCGGGCTGAAGTTGTCCTTCTGCATTCTACCTTCCTCTTTGAGGGATAGGGAGAGGGTTGAAGAACGTTTGTAGGCTACATCCGGACCGCTGGATCGCCAGGTTATACAACTTGAAGTCGTCGCAACCCATACCGGATGGACAAACACTTTTTCTTTCTTTCCTTTCTTTGAACAAATATAAATGCTCACGGTTTCGGCCCTGCACTTTGATCATGCGTCGGTGCAGTGTTTGAGGTTCGTGATCAAGCAGGGTTTACAGTGCACAGGAACTTTGTAATCTGTACCACCGTTTGGCAAAACCGGCAAGGTGAGGTAACCACATACTGAAAACTGCTGTGCGTTATACTTTTGCTAATGTCAGATATTCTAAAATCACGGCTTGAACGTCAATAGCAGAACTGCTCGATCCATGTCAGACGTGCGAAAGCAGGCCTCTGTATTGACGAATTCTGGTAACAATCTACTGCTGGTACATGCATACATACAGCATTTGTTGGCACACGTGAAGCCAATAGAGTAAGCCACCACCTACGATAGATAGATAGATAGATAGATAGATAGATAAACGGAAAAAAATAGAAATAATATAGGCTGTAAAAACTGACACACCTGACAGAGGGATAAGTAGACCAGTAGGCAGAGAGACAGAAGTATAGAACATAGTTAACGCTACGCTCTTGCAACCCTTCATCTGACCAAGCACATACTCCCCCCCCCCTCCAACTCCCTGTACATAAAACCAAGTGCATAACGGCCCTCACACACCTACCCTCTGTATAGCACAGAGACATTAAAACCGTTTCAGTAGTTTATCCATGGTAAATATAACCTAGGCCCTTCAGATTTCTTTTGCAGGTCGTATTGAAGTCTCTGGATCTTTTTACCTTTTCATTATTTAAAAAAAATACTTAAGGCACATCATTCTACTTAAGAAAAGGCACCTGTTCACTATAAGACACAACTATGCAACTATGTGAAATTTCACGATTCTGTAATGAATATTTTCTGAGTTCTGGACCAGAAACAAAATCTCTACTCCCAGCCAGCCGCCCTGTCACCCAACTCTATGGATGGACACCTATTGATCCCAGTGATAACAATACCCTTCCCTGACTTGTCAGGTGGACGGTAAAAAATGGTTCCCAAACCTGAGAAAGTAGTCTTGCAGAATAATCAACATCAGAACTATCATTACAGAATTATTTATTTATTTATTTTTAAAGGAAAATTACATAAGGCACAGCATTCGACCTATCAAAAGGCACCAGTTCACTATAAAACACAAAATTACGTGGAATTTCATGTACTTTCTGAGACTTGCTTCGGAAATGAAATCTCTACTCCCAGCCGCCCATCTCTACAGATGGACACCAGTGATAACAATACCCTACTCTGATTTTGTCAGGTGCAGGGTAATAATCACCACGATCACCACCACCACCACACTATCATCATCATCAATGCTACGCTGTTGCAGCCCTTCATCTGTCCAAGCACATATTCCCCCACCTCCCTGCACACCTAACCAAACGCATAACGGCCCTCACCCACCCACCCTTTGTATAACACAACGACAACAGGTCTCTTTGATATCTCTGAGAAAAATTATTTTTCTTACTTTTTCATTAAACAAAACTACTTAAGACACAGCATTCAACCTATCAAAGGCACCAGTTCACTATAAGACACATATCTATGTGAAATTTCATGGCTCTGTAGTGAATACTTTTTTATATTTGGTTTCAGATCATTTGCTCATTTGGCATTAAAATATCTGAGAAATTATATATGTATATATATATATATATAAACTAACGACACAGCATTCTACCTATCAAAAGGCACCATTTCACTAAAAGACACATAATCATGTGAAATTTCATGAATCTATAGTTAATACTTTCTGTGACTTGCTCCCAGCCGCCCAACTTTACAAATGGACACCAGTGATAACAGTACCTTCTTCTGGCTTTGTCAGGTGGAGGGTAATAAATAAACATAGTTAGGCAGCTACATGGATGGATGAATAAATATACTGTTGATAGATAAAAAACACATGTATCATTAATCCAATTGCTGTCTCACCCCGTGCATGCAGTCTTGAGCTGCAGCATTGCCATGTGTTGCTGATTGATACCGTGTTGGTGCTGCGTGAGTGTGAGAGTGATGGCGAGTAGTGGCTGCAAGGATACAACAACCTGCAGCGCAGTGGAGTAAGATTGTTGCAATAAATAGTGTACAGAAACGACAGAAGAATACGATATCATTTAGAGTAAGGCATAATATTACGACTTTTGCAACAGAGAGGAGTAATGTTGTCGCAAGATATGATTAGGAGGAATGATGGAATTTGATCATAGTAGACAACAGTAATATGTTACTTATGTCCCTAAATCCAGATACTTAATTTTCATTTTATTCTCATTACTACCAGATTATTATATTCAATTTAGTAGACACGTAATGTACTGGCATGGTTACTGAAGACTACATATGACCTGTCCAGTCCGTAAAGCCTGTCCTGAGGTTAATAATATCTGGTGGCTGCATGGACAGTGTGAAAAAATACATCATTGGTGAGAACGGTTAACTATTACAGTGTTATTACGCCATAATAGTGTTGTGTGAGTGAGATGTCAGGGAGGAGTAGGAGGAAAAATCACTCTGCATTACAAGTAATTGTACTATTTCCCTTAACCCCCTTTAGTATGATGATCTCTTAAATTTTGTTTCTACAGCCGTCAGACGATGTTATTCAGATTAGCAAGAAATCACCCTCATAGTAAAGGGATTATATACTGTGTCAGCCAGCTCCTTTAATAAAAATATCTTTTAATTATTGGAACCACTAAATGATTTTATTAAATTTAAGGTAGATCTCCTCGCTGTAAAGGCTGAAAGATACCGCAGTGAAATTAACAGAAAAAGCATTTTGCCAAAGAAAGGAGTATTATCGTTACTTATATAATGTTAAGTAGACAGACAGACAAACTGACAGGCAGGCAGACAAACAAACAGAGAAAGAGAGACATACATGCATACAGAGAGAGAGAAAAACATAAATACATACATACATACTGACAGACAGGCAGACAGACAGACAAACAGACAGTCAGTCATAAATACATACAAAACAGCAGACGGAAGGACGGACGGACAGATAGACATATGGACAGACGGATAGGCAGACAGACAGATAGATAGACAGATACACAGATAAATAGATAGATGGATGAATGGATAAATAGAGAGATAGAGTGAGATAGTGAGTGAATGAATGAATAAATATATGAGTAGATGATTGACGACCAGGTGGAAGATCATGAACGGGAAAGAAAGGGAGGAGTGAGAGGACATTTTGTAAGGAGAGAAAGGCGAGCTAAGGTAGAGAATGTGAGGAAGACATGAGGAAGGGAGGTGAGACAAGGGAGCGAGGCACGGCAAGGGAGTGAAAAGGGAGGTTAGGCAGGGATGGAGAGGCAAAGGGTGGAGCAGGGAAGTTGAAACAGGGAGGTGATGAAGGGGAATGAGGCAAAGGAGGTGAGGCAGAAACTGAGGCAGGCGAGGTGGAACAGAGAGGATGAGGCAGAGGAGAGGAGTCAGTGGTAATGAAGTAGAGAATCTGAGTCAAGAGTGATGAAGTAGGAGAGATGAGGAAAGGGTGGTGAGGGCACAGGAGATAAGCAGGGGTGCTGAGGCAGATGGGGTGAGGCAGGAGATGTGAGGCAAGATGATGAGGTAAGGTTGGTGAAGCATGGGTGTTGAGGCAGAAAGTGAGGCAGAGGATTAATAACACTGAAATTGAGTTGGGCTGAGGTAGGATACGGAATGGACATAAGTCAGGACGATGGGTTAGAAGTATCAAGTTCTGTGTTTACTTGCTGATCTCAGGACTCTTTGGGTCAACACGGCCATCTGGTTATTGTTTACTTCTGTTTTCTGTTTAGGTGTGCCATTAGTTACTGTGTGTGTGTGTGTGTGTGTGTGTGTGTGTGTGTGTGTGTGTGTGTGCGATGTGTCTGTTTTCCTTGATTAATCCGCCAGTATTGCGATAACAGCAGTTCTTTGACTATATAGCAGCGACCAGCCTGTGACCCGAGCCTGATAATGCTTTTCTAACCTAAAAAGTATGGTTCAGTTTGGCTGACTGGATTTATATTTGTCATTATTACTTCCCATCCCCAGACGTTTGATATGAATAACGATTGCGACTCCAAAGCTTTGATTAATCATATAAATGTACTCTCTCTCTCTCTCTCTCTCTCTCTCAATAGTAACTGCTAACCCAAATTCTTGTACACTGTAGATGTGGTCAATCATATCACCGCACTTTACTGTTGAACATTTGTGAAATCCATCCATAGTATCCTGAAAAGTGTTATGCTGCGAATATCTCATGCTTCGGTGTCCAGGGTCATTGTTCACTGCATCGTTATTTTTCGTAATGGAGTGGATCACTGTTTATGTCACCAACAGTATAATTTTCCGAGATAGGTAACCATGACAAAAGACTTAACTGAATCTTACCCTGAC